>NW_024720773.1:2154576-2213358 GCF_018991925.1 Homarus americanus | reverse complement strand
TGGTCCAAAATATCACATATTTGTATACGTTTTCTCCACAGTTTATTTTGTCCATTAGGTACAAAATGCATCCCAGAAAAAAAATTGGATCATTTAAAGCATATTTAGAGGTCAATCCAATGTCCTCTTTTTTCCATTTAGTACGTAATAAGAGTTTTTCGGGCTAGATAAACACATTATAAACACATTGTCTTTATTCAGCAAAATACAATTATAAGTTTTACAAATTACAAACTAAAAACTCTAGAACACCAATACACATTCTTTATTTGTATCCCTTCATCATAGCAGCTTTGCTTGCCGTTGTACTTCTTGCGATGAGCTGCAACAACCTGTAAAGGTACTGCTGGTCCTCATTTTGCGTTATAGACTCATTATAACGCTCTATGAGCAATTTCCCTCTCTGCGCTGTCATTCACCACCTTCATATTTATCGCACGATCTCTCATTGTGATAAACACTTCATCGTCTTTCCATGTTTTGGGATCCTACGAAGATGGAATAGGGCTGATGGCTGATACTCTTCTTCTGATGATGATGATGAAGAAGAAGGATCGTAGTGGAAAGCTTGTCCTGTTTTATTAAATTCTTCCCTTGCTTCATATCTAGCCTTTGCCATGGACTCTTTTTCCTTTCTCTGTTGCCTCCTGGTTTCAAGTGAAGCTAATTCTTTATCAATACTAGCCATGCTACATGACTGAACACTTTCCCTGTATAGTGAAATTTCTTGTCCTCAAATTAACCATTGTCATCATTGCATCTTTCGTGGCAATATCAAATAGCTTCTCAATATCAGCTTGGAACACTTGTTCTTTCATTATGTCACTCTCACGCTGTCTATTCCGGTTAACTTTGAGCATCTGGTACTGATGATATAACTTTGAAAGCTTACGGGCACAGAATCTACCGTTGTGTTGGGATATGAGCATGATCCCAAACTTCCTTAACTTTCAGACATGCTTTGTTTAAACTCACGGTAATGGTTTGTGCCTCATTTATATGAAAATGTTGCACCATTAGTAGGGCATCTTTACTTGTGGGCAGCCTTGACATGGATAAACTTCCTGATGAATTGCCCAGGAGCCAGAACCTCGGATGTGATCTCGTTGTAGCCATTGTACCTGAGTGAGAAAGAGAGAGTTAGCTGATTAATTATCTCGCACAAATGAAAAGCTTTAAAATACTCATTACCAATACACAAACAAAAGAAATAAACAAGGCTAATATCATTGGCAGGAAAATCCAATAGCTGCCATCTGTGAACATGATCATCCACTCAAGTGTACTGACACCATATGAAATTATATAGAAATTTGTAGCAACAAACAAAAGGATATGGATATGTTTTTCTTACACTTATGATAGTAAAATAAGTGTTTCTTGAATTTAAAACTTTGGAATGTTTACTATGGAATGCTTCATTTACAGCACAAATGATTCATTTGTAACCCATAGCAACCAAACAAACATTTCTAAACAAATATACAAGATCAATAACAAGAAAATGATATTGATAAAAAAGAAATACCTATATTCAATAGCACATAGTATTGGTGACAATCTACAAACTCATTATTTACAAATATATATATACCATAAATGAAAACAAAAAGAACCAATAACATAATGTTAGACTTTGCAAATACACACCTTCTCCTGCAGAGGTTGTAACTCAACTGAGGAGCTGCCAAAGTGGCTCCAGACCTGCGCACTCACTGGAACCAGATCAGTGTTGCCAACATCCTTACAAAATCTGTAACTAAGTCTAATATTTCTCACAGGTAATAATTGCCTGCCATTCATATGCCATGACACAAGATGGAAACCTGCTATACTATTTATATTGATAATGAAATAATTGTAGAACTGATGAGATATAAATGAAATAAGTAACTTCATCTGATTAATGGTAACCCTTGTCTGTGTTTCCTGTTTCAACCTGTCATTGTCAGTCCTATGACTCAATACTTGACTCTTCCAAATAGGCAACTAGGCTATATACATTGAAATATACCCAATATAATGTGTTGTGTATATTAAGACTGTATCATCGGACAAGAAAATTCAGTCCTACACTACAAGTATAATATGCAAATGGATTGACCTCTACATGTTAATGAAGATGGATAAATTTTACAGACCTTATCTATGAACCAAATGGACAATTTTAAGGCTTGTAGAGGCAATATATTACTACTTATATTTTTACCATATAGTTTTATTAATTGTGTGTGCATACCATCATAAAATTACGATGTTATTTTACTACAACATAGTTATGTGTTGCACGTGGAGTTTGGGGGTCGGGCCGGTTTCTATTGGAATTAATCCCATATGTTCTGTTGTTCACTTAACGCGGTTTTCACTTAACAGGTACCCCTGGGTTTTATTGACCTGCTAAGTGGGGTACAACTGTATGTATATGTATATATATTATGTATATATATATATATATATATATATATATATATATATATATATATATATATATATATATATATATATATATATATATATATATATATATATATATATATATATATATATATATATATATAATCAACGACTCACCAGCAAGGAATCTAACCCCGACCTACTGGGTGTGACTAGGAACGCCATCGCTAGGCCACAAGGACACTAAAAGCAGTTCTAGACTCTGTTATATTTCACACAAAGCCTGTTCATCGAGCTGATGGCGCCGGAACCTCAATGGGAAACTGCCCGTTTATGTGGTGTCAGTAGCATTTTACCGAATCCAGCTGGTATGAAACGCGAGGTACATATATATACTTCATTTTAGTCCATATAACACGCGACTTTGAACATATAATCAATCTACCTCACCAGCAAGGAATCGAACCCCGACCTACTGGTGTGACTAGGAACGCTATCTGCAAGGCGGCCAAGGACACTAAAGCAGTTCTAGACTCTGTTATATTTCACACAAAGCCTGTTCATCGAGCTGATGGCGCCGTGGAACCTCAATGGAAAACTGCCCAGGCTCTTATGTGGTGTCAGTAGCATTTTACCGAATCCAGCTGGTATGAAACGCGAGTACATATATATATTTCATTTTTAGTCCATATAACACGCGATTTTGAACATATAATCAACGACCTCACCAGCAAGGAATCAACCTCGACCTACTGGTGACTAGGAACGCCATCGCTAGGCCACAAGGACACTAAAAGCAGTTCTAGACTCTGTTATATTTCACACAAAGCCTGTTCATCGAGCTGATGGCCTGAACCTCAATGGAACTGCTCGTTTCTTAGGTGTCAGTAGATGATACCCAGCTGGTATGAAACGCGAGGTACATATATATACTTCATTTTTAGTCCATATAACCTCGCGTTTCATACCAGCTGGATTCGGTAAAATGCTACTGACACCACATAACATGAACGAACAAGGCACTGCTTTCAGATGCAGTTCTGATATTATACTTATGTTGTTTGATTCTGAGCTGCAGTGTTTTTCCTGTCTGACCTACATAATTACAATTACATTTGCTACATGGAATAATTATTAGGAATAATAATCACCCCATTGCTTGGGAAAAAAGCTTAGAAGTATTCAAATCATCTTGTGTCACAGAAAGACTTCTGGTTGAAGCTAGTTTGATTAAGGAATTAAAATCAATAAACCTTAGTGATGGTCAGTTCAAAACTGATAATATGTTACATAAATTTATTTGTCAGTGGCCCAAGGTTAAAAATGCTTTGAAAACCTTTGATCTTGATGTATGACAGTTATTTTGTGGGTCCCTTTTTTCTGACCTGACCTGTCTAGTCACGTCACCACCCTTCTCTTAAGCTCCTCTACGGTTGTGTTGGTGTGGGGATTAGTGGATGTCATCATTATGACCTGACCTCATGTTTTTAGGTCACCCTGTATATTTAAGCCTCTCTCTGTCCATGTAATCCAGTTGCCTCTGAAGATGTCTTGAATAAAGACGAAAGCTAAGGTACTCCGTTGTTTCCATTTTCCTGTGTGATTTTATCAAGATATATATATATATATATATATATATATATATATATATATATATATATATATATATATATATATATATATATATATATATATATATATATATATATATATATATATATATATATATATATATATATATATATATATATATATATATATATATATATATATATATATATATATATATATATATATATATATATATATATATATATATATATATATATATATATATATATATATATATATATATATTGTAAGAATTCCAGCAATGTAAATTATATTCTGGCCGGGTAATTTGTATGAATTTTATGAGCTAAATAAAAAATTATACTTCACCCGCGTATATGAGTAAATTCCGTGTAAAATGAAATTCCGGTTCTGGCTAGGTACCGCGTAAATGTGGAATCGCGTAAAGTGAAACCGTGTAAATCAGGGTATTACTGTAATTATATACTGTATCGCGATTTAGGATATAGCGAACATCCTTGGACCCTATCTCGCGATATATCCCGACACTACTGTACTCATTTATACAGTTGTACCCCACTTAACGCGGTCAATTGAACCCAGAGGGTCCCGCGTTAAGTGAAATCCGCGTTAAGTGAACAACAGAACATATGGGATTAATTCCAATAGAAACCGGCCCGACCCCCAAACTCCACTTTTTGAAGGCACATACCTATGTTGTAGTAAAAATAACATCTTAATTTTATGATGGTACATGCACACAATTAATACTTAAGAGAAATAGAGAAATACAGTCGCCAAGTTAATGTCCATTCAAATAATGGACTCAACTCCCTCCCCCTCTCACACTACACTACACAGCCGGCTAACAGATGGTCGGTCGGTCCCTCCCCCCCCCCCCACCCCCCACCAACCGTCCCAAGGAGATGTGTGGGATAACCTCAAACTAAAGTTAGGAAAATATAATTGACATTGCTGGATTCCTTGTAAGACCAGGAATATTTTGAATATAAATGTCATATATTTTGGACAAAAGATAACATAGTTACCTAGAGAAAAATTTTTATCTAAAAATTGTAAGTTTAAAGCAAAATATATGATGTTTATATTCAAAATGATCACCAAATTATAAGAATTCCAGCAATGTAAATTATATTCTGACCGGGTAATTTGTATGAATTTTATGAGCTAAAACAAATATCTTCAGTTAATAAAAAAAAAATAATCTTCACGACACTATCTGTCAATCAAAGTACCCCACCTTGCCTCCCCCCCTCTTCCAACCGCGCGGTCAGTCCCAACCCTCCCCCCCACCCCCCACCAATCCTCCCTTCCAGAGTTTTTAACATTTAGTATTAAATAATACCTCAGATTAAAGTTAGGATAATATAATTGACATTGCTGGATTCCTTGTAAGACCAGGAATATTTTGAATATAAATGTCATATATTTTGGACAAAAGATACCATAGTTACCTAGAGAAAAATTTTTATCTAAAAATTGTAAGTTTAAAGCAAAATATATGATGTTTATATTCAAAATGATCACCAAATTATAAGAATTCCAGCAATGTAAATTATATTCTGACCGGGTAATTTGTATGAATTTTATGAGCTAAGACAAATATCTTCAGTTAATAAAAAAAAATAATAATTCTTCACACGGTAACAGATGGTCGGTTGGTCCCTCCCTCCCCCCCACCCCCCACCAACCGTCCCAAGGAGATGTGTGGGATAACCACTAAATTTTAATAAATAATACCTCAAACTAAAGTTAGGATAATATAATTGACATTGCTGGATTCCTTGTAAGACCAGGAATATTTTGAATATAAATGTCATATATTTTGGACAAAAGATACCATAGTTACCTAGAGAAAAATTTTTATCTAAAAATTGTAAGTTTAAAGCAAAATATATGATGTTTATATTCAAAATGATCACCAAATTATAAGAATTCCAGCAATGTAAATTATATTCTGGCCTGGTAATTTGTATGAATTTTATGAGCTAAAACAGGCAGTCAGGCAGGGTGGTGGGTGGGGCAAATCTAAAAATAGCGTCTCGGACACTCACCGCGTATATGTGGAAAAAACCCGCGTTAAGTGAAAGCGCGTTAAGCGGGGTAAAACTGTACTGTGTTTATACAGTGATATCCCCTTGAGCCGGAACAATTGGTGCAGAGAACTTCCGGGGTTGAGAGATTTCCAGGTAACAAGACGACTTTCTCAAACCCGGAAAAATTCCTTATCCCGGGAACCTTTTCCGGTCACTGGGAAAAGTTTCAAAGCGTCTAAACTAGAAATTCTGCACACACAGACACACACTAGCCCACTTCCCCAGAATGTTTCTGGGTGCTGGAGATGTTTTCCTTGAGCCTAAACTACCGGAGTCCATAAATGCAGTTCTAATTAAGTTAGAAACTTCATTTCTTTACTTCAATAATCCAGAATAGTTTATCTAAAAGTTTGGTTAAATAAATATACTTGAAAATTAAAACTCTATATGATACAGGTATGAATGAAGCTGTGTGTTACAGCAAAGACTGTTATTTTCCACTTCCATGGAGCTGTGGGGGATTAGTGGGTCTCATGTACCTGAAGATGTCTTGAATAAACACAAAACCTAAAGTATAAGTATAAATGAGCAAAGTTGTATCCCTTCAACATTACGTTACATAACATTTTAAAATATGGAGTGAGAAGCAGAAAGGTGTGGGTCATTAGAGAGACGGAGTGGTAACATGCACCAGTGTTGCCAAGTGCTCCTCAACAGCTGACATTTAACTCGGAGTCACACACATGTAAATTTGTCACACAATAAGACCCTCACTCATTATGTCTGCTGTCTTAATTCTCTTGTTAGGGGTATGTGAGTGGTGTTGGAGTGCGTGTGGGTGTGTGTGTGTGTGGGGAGGGTGTGAAGTTGGGGAGGGTGTGAAGTTGGGGAGGGTGTGAAGTTGGGGTGTGTGTGTGGCTGGTTGTTGGTGTGTGTGTGTGTGTGTGTGTGATCGTACTACAGTAGTTGGTGTGTAATGTTTGGCTGAAGAGTATGGGGGGTGAGGGGAGGGTAACATGGTCAGCCCACCTCCCCCCTCACTCAAGTGTGGCTAAATGTGATAGGGAGATGAATTTGATACCATAATGATCCTTAATAAATTCTCTACCAAACATTTCCAATAAGATATTCTTAAATGGAATATTTTTATATGATAAAGTGATGGGAATTCCATTCTTTGATAAAAAAAACATAACATAAGAAATGTTGTTACCGGAGTCAGTAAAATCAGTTCTAATTTCATTAGACACAGCATTTTTATCAAAATAATCCTGAATACTTTATCTGAAAGTTTGGTTAAATAAATATATTTTATGAAACAGAAGCTCTATATGATACGGGTGTGAACAGAGCTGTGTTACTTTTATCCTCCTCACCACTGATCGGAGCGTTAGTCACTTGGGCGATCGGTCACATCTGTTACACATCATTGGCAAGTGTTCTTGTGTACTGTATATATTGTACTCCAGCAGATCCTGCCATCTGTAGCCTAGAGTAGGCAGACACTTCATTCAATTGACTGTAATACATAACTAATCATGTCTTAACACTTGTGATGAAGGTTGGGTGGGAGATTATTGGGTCATGTTACTAACCTGACCTGATGCAATGTCAGGTCACCCATTGTTAGGTGGGGGATTAATGGGTCTTATGACCCGAAGATGTCTTGAATGACAAGTTTTACCTAAGAGGTATATACATAGTACAGTGGTACCCCACTTAACGCGGTCAATTGAACCCAGAGGGTCCTGCGTTAAGTGAAAACCGCGTTAAGTGAATAACAGAACATATGGGATTAATTCCAATAGAACCCAGCCCGACCCCCAAACTCCACTTTTTGACGACAAATAACTATGTTGTAGTAAAAATAACATCTTAATTTTATGATGGTACATGCACACAATTAATACTTAAGAGAAATAGAGAAATACAGTCGCCAAGTTAATGTCCATTCAAATAATGGACTCAACTCCCTCCCCCTCTTCTCACACTACACTCACTGGCTCTTCCCTCTGAGAAATTTTTGGGGGAAAACCAGGTATAGTAATAAATAATTCCTCAAACTAAAGTTAGGATAATATAATTGACATTGCTGGATTCCTTGTAAGACCAGGAATATTTTGAATATAAATGTCATATATTTTTCACAAAAGATAACATAATTACCTAGAGAACAATTTTTATCTAAAAATTGTATGTTTAATGCAAAATATATGTTGTTTATATTCAAAATGATCACCAAATTATAAGAATTCCAGCAATGTAAATTATATTCTGACCGGGTAATTTGTATGAATTTTATGAGCTAAAACAAATATCTTCAGTTAATAAAAAAAAAAATAATTCTTCACAGGGTAACAGATGGTCGGTCGGTCGGTCCCTCCCTCCCCCCCACCCCCCACCAACCGTCCCAAGGAGATGTGTGGGATAACCACTAAATTTTAATAAATAATACCTCAAACTAAAGTTAGGATAATATAATTGACATTGCTGGATTCCTTGTAAGACCAGGAATATTTTGAATATAAATGTCATATATTTTGGACAAAAGATAACATAATTACCTAGAGAACAATTTTTATCTAAAAATTGTATGTTTAATGCAAAATATATGTTGTTTATATTCAAAATGATCACCAAATTATAAGAATTCCAGCAATGTAAATTATATTCTGGCTGGGTAATTTGTATGAATTTTATGAGCTAAAACAGGCAGTCAGGCAGGGTGGCGGGTGGGGGGTGGTGCGAATCTAAAAATAGCTCTCGAGCCGGACACTCACCGCGTATATGATGAAAAATGCCGCGTTAAGTGAAAGTTCAGCTTTGGCAAGGCACCGCGTATATGCGAAAACGCGTTAAGTGAAAGCGCGTTAAGCGGGGTAAAACTGTACTGTACTATACTGTATTGCATATGAAGGGTACAGGTATTAATAAGCACAGATTATTACGGTAACTTATCTTTACTAATTAATGAAAAACAAATAAACAATATTGTATCATGAATGAGGTAGACATTGAGATGACTCTTGTGGGAGAGGGGTGGAGTGGTCACTTTACGACCCCCCCCCCCCACGGAGGATAGAATAACGCTTATAAAATGTCACTGACTTGATTTACAGGAATATAACTTGTATTGCTGAAATTCTTGTTCTTGTAAGATAATAATTAACTTAGTACATTTGAATACATTTACTTACTTTTATTTTTATCCTCTTCACTACTGACCGGCTCTTTAGCCACTTGGGCGATCGGTTACATCTCTGTTAGGCACTGTTGGCAAGTACAGGTTGTGATAATTTATGTGGTTGCTCAGAAGTTGTGGCTGCAGTTTCAAAGCTTCGTGACATCACTAGTGTATAATGAGTCTCCATATGCCCTGGTTTATTCACTGATCAGTTGTCTAAGTGTAAAAGTAACCCTGTCGAGCATCATCTATCAATTAATTTTAAAATATAAATTATAAAGTAAAATGTTATAAGACAATGGTTTAGTAGTGCTGTTATTGTGTGTGATGTGTAATTGTCATGGTATGTTACCTCACCACCTGACTCCTGAACAAACTCTTTATCAACTTCTACAATGTGCTTGGCGCACGCACGCACGCACGTACACACGCGCACACACGCGCACACACGCGCACACACACACACACACGCAAAGATTATTCTCTCCCCTTCCTACTCCACATATCAAGAAGCGCTCAACACACTGACCCTTTCGACTCTCACTGACCATCACCACGACCTCATCTGCAAATTTGGTAAGAAGCTTCTACACCATCCTCGACACCGGCTCCTACTACCACCTGAGATCCCTAGCCCGAAAATTGCTGTTCGACACCACAACCGCATCCAGCCCATACGAGCACGAACTGATAGCTATAAGAACGGCCCAGTCCCAACCATTGTAAAAATTATCAATAACTTGCAATAAACCAGTGTATTCACTCCCAGTAAATACTACTCCTTGCACTGTCACTATGTTGAAATGCACTGTAGTTTGAGCTTTTCCCCATCTAGTTATTATATATCTTATTTGTATCACTTATGTTACTTGTAAATTATTTGTAATTCGTAACCCATTCCCCAAATATGTAACTGTATATTTTCAGCCTTCTGGCTGCCAAGCTCTTTCAATAAACCGTTAATTATTATTATTATTACACACACACACACACACACAAATTAAGACAACAAGCATCCAGTGAGGGTCTTGTTGTGTGATTGCTTGGAGGCGAATTAAAAGATCAGTGTTGAGGAGCTTAGCACTTGGCAACACTGGTGCATGTTACCACTCCATCTCTCTAATGACCCACACCTTTCTGCTTCTCACTCTATATTTTAAAATGTTATGTAACGTAATGTTGAAGGGATACAACTTTGCTCATTTATACTTATAATCATCACAATTTCCGGAAAATCTGAGAAAATTTTCCAGATACCCAGAAAATTCCGGGGATGAGGGATTTTTTCCGGCTTTGAGAGTCGTCTCATTACCCGGAAGTGCTCTGCACCAATTGTTCCAGCTAACTAGATATCACTGTATCAATATTAATTTTTTTTATGAGGAATGTGGGTTTGAGTCATTGCAACACTATCAGTACCTGTCCCTGTCTAGCACTTCCCACACACAGGTGTCCTCAGGTAATTTTATTACTTCTGGTAATCATAGAGAACAAGTTTATGAGTATGAGGCATCAATATGGTGATGGTGGAAACAAAAGAGTTCAATCATGGTGGTCTTGTATCATCGATTTTACCATAATGATTTTGTGGTCCAAATCATCGTCGCTACTCCAGTCCCCTGCACCACATGATGCACCTCACTCCTAGCTGGTACAGTGGAGAACCTCTTCTACCTCACTGCAAATGCCAGATACAGTATTTTATGGCATAAAAGACACATGGTGGCCATATAAGACACATGGCGGCCATATTAGATGCATGGCGGCCATATAAGACGCATGGCGGCCATATTAGATGCATGGCGGCCATATAAGACGCATGGCAGCCATATAAGACGTATCGCGGCTGTAAGGACTGTAACGAGCGGGATGGTTGTCCGCCGCTCGCTTGCTTGTTTGCGGCCCCACTAGGGGGAGAGACGGAGGTGAGAAGGCCACTGCTGCCTTGTAGCCAGGGAGACATGATCCAGCCTTCACCACAGCTGTACTTCACCCCGCTGTTTTATCCCAACTCTGGTTGTGTACTCATCTGAGGTTCCTGGGGCTCCTGGGCTGATTCCCCGGTCCTTCACTATTCGACTGTCAACTCCGGTCACCTGCTCCTGTTACTGCCACGGCTGCCACGTGATCACCACTTCCTCCACGCCCTATCCACCGTCCGTGCCCTGGCGTCTCTCTTGTGTGGCAAGACATCGCCCACCAACGCCGGCTCCAAGTGAGGAAGCTGCCCTGGACCTTCCCCCTGAGAGCAGATCACCGCATTACCAGAACATTCCACCTTGCTGGGTAGGAGTATTCATCTGCAGCCATAGGAAATACCTGTACAGTACTTTGTTGTATTGATTGTTTTGTTTCAAGTAATTGTTTGACTCCAGTGTTGTTTATTTAATATTTGTGTGAGTGGTGTCAGTTAAATTATTGTGATTATTTTCGTAGTAAAGAGATGTCAATCTTTAACGGTTGTTTATTACCCCTTGGAAACCCATGGTTCTTGACTTTCCTTTTATAAGATTCTGAATAGGCTGGCAAGGGATTTATATCCTACAGGCCAGGCCTTTACAGCGGCCATATAAGACGCACGGCAGCCATATAAGATGCATGGCGGCCATATAAGATGCACAGTGGCCATATAAGATGCACAGTGGCCATATAAGACACATGGCGGCCATATAAGATGCACCGTGGCCATATAAGATGCATGGTGGCCATATAAGATGCACAGTGGCCATATAAGACGCATGGTGGCCATATAAGATGCACGGCGGCCATATAAGACGCATGGCGGCCATATAAGATTATAAGATGCAGGCCATGCCATATAAGATTGCATGGCGGCCATATAAGACACACGCAGCCATATAAGATGCACGTGGCCATATAAGGGGCCATATAAGATGCACATGGCCATATAGACACATGGCGGCCATATAAGATGCAGCCATATATAAGATGCACATATAAGACACATGGCGGCCATATAAGCCATATAAGGCATATAAGATGCACATATATAGACACATATAAGACACATGCGGCCATATAAGATGCACAGCGCCATATAAGATGCAAGATGCAAGGCCATATAAGACGCATGGCCATATAAGACACCGGCAGCCATATAAGATGCAATAGGCGCATATAAGATGCACCGTGGCCATATAAGACACATGCGGCCATATAAGATGCAGCCATATAAGATGCATATATAGACACATGGCCATATAAGATGCACATATAAGACACATACAGGCCATATAAGATGCACAGACACATGGCGGCCATATAAGATGCACAGCGGCCATATAAGATGCAAGGCGGCCATATAAGACACCGGCAGCCATATAAGATGCACGTGGCCATATAAGACACATGGCGGCCATATAAGATGCACCATATAAGATGCACAGCGGCCATATAAGACGCATGGTGGCCATATAAGATGCACGCCATATAAGATGCACCGTGGCCATATAAGACACATGGTGGCCATATAAGATGCACAGCGGCCATATAAGATGCAAGGCGGCCATATAAGACGCATGGTGGCCCATATAAGACACACGGCAGCCATATAAGATGCACCGTGGCCATATAAGACACATGGCGGCCATATAAGACACACGGCAGCCATATAAGATGCACCGTGGCCATATAAGACACATGGCGGCCATATAAGACACACGGCGGCCATATAAGATGCACCGTGGCCATATAAGACACATGGCGGCCATATAAGATGCACAGCGGCCATATAAGACGCACGGTGGCCATATAAGACGCACAGCGGCCATATAGGCCTGGTAGAGGGAGGGACACTGAGAGATCAATGGGAGGAAGGAAAAGATGCCACCAGTCACAATACTTCACCAGTTATCAGGCACTGAAAAATCCTGTTCATGAATACAGTTTGAAAGTCATAAAACACACAAAAAAAAATTGTCTAATTTGTTAATTTGAAATGTCAGATAAAAACAAAGTAAACAAAAAACACTGTATCTTTATGTGCTGTAAAACCTTCATATAACCTGACTCTCATCTCTATATAGTTCATTATATAGAGGTTCACATCTAATGGACCCTCAATATAATGGACTTTCCTCTTCATATACTCCGCTAAATACAGATTGCACAGTACAGTTCTTCTAATTCTGGTAATTGTGGATAAAATTCTGAATGAGAAAACACACAAATACAAACCATCAACACTAAATAGGTCTAATGAGCCACCATCTTCCTCCAGCCACTGTGGTACAAGGTAGAGTATGAAGGCAATCCTACGTCCCTCTAACTCATCATCGTGACACAGAAGAACGTCTGAAATAGGGAAAACAAAACCTGAATATTGATTTCGTTGCTTCATAACTGACAGAATGTACCTCTTCAAAACACCAGCCAAATTGAGCTCAAATACTGTAGTTCAGATAGGGTGTGTGTACAAATGATAGGTGCTGAGGAATAGTTCAGGTAGGGTGTGTGTACAAATGATAGGTGCTGAGGAATAGTTCAGGTAGGGTGTGTGTACAAATGGTGAATAAGTGTGAGACATGAATGAAAGTCCTGAGGGTTCAAACCAATAGCGCAGTTGACACCAAGAATGAATCACCTGATACTTGGCTACCTCCCTCCCCTCCCTCCCAAATGCTCACCTGAAGTTTAACCCTTACCTTAACCAGCCTGAAGCAATCTGAGGGGGATAGCTAATCTTCAGGTAGGCCCAAGGATTTTTACTGAATGGTCGGCCTCAGCATATAGTGAACAGTGACTGGGTGAGAGGCAGCATAGTGTGAACAGTGACTAAGTGAGAGGCAGCATATAGTGAACAGTGACTGAGTGAGAGGCAGCATACAGTGAACAGTGATTGAGTGAGAGGCAGCATATAGTGAACAGTGACTGAGTGAGAGGCAACATATAGTGAACAGTGACTGAGTGAGAGGCAGTACTATCCAAAAAACTTTAATTATATTTGTAAAAGTCTGGAGTAGTCAGCATTAAGATCAGCATTATGGTAGGCATTAAAGTCAGCAACAAGGTCAGCATTCAGGTCAGTAATAAGTTCAGTATTAAAGTCAGCAATAAGATCAGCATTATGGTAAGCAACAAGATCAGCATTAAGGTCAGCAATAAGGTCAGTATTAAAGTCAGCATTATGGTCAGCAATAAGATCAGCATTAAGGTCAGCAATAAGGTCAGTATTAAAGTCAGCATTATGGTCAGCAATAAGATCAGCATTAAGGTCAGCAATAAGGTCAGTATTAAAGTCAGCATTATGGTCAGCAATAAGATCAGCATTAAGGTCAGCAATAAGGTCAGCATTAAGGTAAGCATTAAAGTCAGCATTAAGGACAGCATTATGGTCAGCAATTAGTTCAGCATTAAGTTTAGTAATAAAGCTTCTGGTGAAAATATTATAAGTTTTAACTGAGTGAAATTATTCTAAAAATGTAAGTGTGAGGCTGTGTAGCCTTTAACACCACAGACTGTACACCAAGAGGCATGAAAGTGTCCACTCATCAGTACAGTACGGTCAGAGTAACACACACACACACACACACACACACACACACACACACACACACACACACACACACACACACACACACACACACACACACACACACGCCGCATGCCTTTTGCATATGCATACACTGCACATACCCTTATATATACATATACGCGCTGGCATTAGCAAAGTAAGCCAAGGAGCACAACCTTGTCTTCTCTGGGGATAGAGGTTAGCACTCTGTCAAGGTCAGAGTAAAAGGCCTCCTTGAGGTCATCCTCCACATCCAGTGTTGGGGTGTATGCACTGATGATGAAGGCATGACGTGAGTGATTCAATGGGACTCGAAACGTCATGAGGCGCTCGTTGATCCCAATAGGCATTTCAGTTAGCCTGTGTAGGATGCATTGGTGGATGGCAAAACCAACTCCATAAATGCGGTTTCTCTCCGCAGTAGGCTTACCCTTCCAGAAGAAGGTGTACCCAGACCCCCATTCTGTGAGTTGGCCCTCATCTGGGAGCCGGGACTCACTGATGGCTGCTATGTTGATGTTCTACCTAGCCAGATCTTTTGCCACAAGGGCAGTTCTTCTTTCAGGATGCACATTTGTGCCAGTATCCAGAAGGGTCCTGACATTCCATGCAGCGACCATAAGAGGTTGTATGGTTTGCTTTTGTTTGGATCTGTGATTTTGATTGCGTTTTCGACCGCATAAAGATGATTGGGTTTTTAGATAGGCTATGTTTAGGGCACCTTTTCTAGCCCCCTCCCCATATGGGGTGAGCAGAGTGGCTCCCCGAAAGGGATGCTCAGTCGCACAGACAGAACCGGATTGCACTGCTGCCTAGATCGCAGTGCATAAACGACCATCTTATCGGTGCCTCCCATGTGCAGAGTTGTGACTATAGAGCATTTTTTCTCAGCTGAGGAAAGATGCCCCACCCCCTTCTCAAGAATTACAGCTGATTGGCAGCTTCAAACCTTTCCAATTTCATCCTGAAGTAATGATGTATTTCTAAATGAGTTTATTCATAATCGTTGGGATGACCGTTTCTGACGAGAAAGATATTTAGCTAAATTATAGAAAGATACATACATTTATTATTTCAAACATAAGCACATAGGAAGTTTATCAGAAGTATTAAATATGAATTAACTGTTAAACTCTGGTAGCAAATTCATGCTTTCGGAGGATACATTTAATATATACTTATTTTTACCCACAATAAGGCATACGATGACAAATTACATATTAGTAATACTACATTATACAAAAAAATAACATTTTAAAAGATTAGAACCACATTGAAATATTTACACGGCCGTCAGCAGAGGTGGGACATATGAAGTTGTTTGCATCTTTTCTCAGCTGAGAAAAAAATGCACTATAGAGACTCCCGGCAGTCATCTCTGTCTGTCCCTGAACCACTCATCATTCGCCATAGGACTTTTGGGGGTATACTGTAGAGGTTTTGATGATGATGATGAGAGGTATGATGAACTACACATCGTGGCTCTCCCTTTTCCTGATCCAGTGGTGCAAGTTTTGCAGTGACTGGGAAGAGGGAAAGTCACAATGGACTGCCGATAGCCCAGTTTGTTGGGTTTTGACTTAGCAGCCTGTCCATCAGGCATTGCCTTCTTCCGACGGTGTAGTTGTTGAGTTCCCAAGGTGGTCACCTTTCCCGCCTATACCGCCGTTGGGGTCTTGTTGGAGCTCTGTGCAGATTTTTCGTTCAGGGTTTACTCCTGTAGCCTTATACCTCACAAGGTTAATCCGCAAGGCAGCGGGGTGGTGGTTGGTAGGTGCTAGGATGTGTCCACATGCCAGTGGGCCTATGCACCCTCTGGGGCCCACTGATACTCCGAGATCCCCTGCTGGGGAGGCACAGCAGGAGTCTTCACATGGTGAAGAGGCTGTGCACTGGCAGGGAAGAATTATGCAAGTTGCTTCCCTGTTCACCACGAGGGCTACCCAGTGGCAATAGCTGAAAGCGAGAGGGATCAAGCAGTGCTTGCAAATTAACACTAACATAATGCTGCCACTAGATGCATTTCACCACCCTGTGTGTGCACAGACAGACAGACAGACACACACACACACATACACAGAGGTCCCTCATAACACCATATGTGAGGGAGTCACTACGCCACATCAGGTCCCTCATAACACCATCTGAGGGAATTACTACACCACATCAGGTTCATCATAACACCATCTGTGAAGGAATTACTACACTACATGATGCCCCTCATAACACCATCAGTGAGGGAACTATTACACCATGTGAGGTCCCTCCTAGCACCATCTGTGAGGGAGTTACTACACTACGTGTCTGCTGTTCAACACCTCAGTGCACATGATCTACGTGACCTCCACTGTAAACATTAATCTGTATGTTCACTGTATGTTCCTTTACCTTTCTCTAATGAAGGCTTTCCTTAAACCACCAATGTATGTAATAAGTCATTTATGTCCAATGTATATTTTCAGCCTTCGGGCTGCAGAACTTTTTCAATAAACCGTTAATTAAAATTATTATTACACACACACACCTGTATATTCATATCTAGAAGAGGTCATGTAGACATTATCATTGAGAGGTAAGCCCGTCACATCCACCAACCATCTTCGGAAGTCACCATATAAAAAGTTCCTCAGCGCTGCAATGTGTGGGCTGTTTACGTCATTCAGGTTGGAGGTTTGTCGAAACTGTAAAACATGAAGCACACTAACATAATCACAGTCATATATACATGTTAAGGAACTGTAAAACATGAAGTACAGTCATATATACATGTTAAGAACTGTAAAACATGAAGCACAGTAACATAATCACAGTCATATATACATGTTAAGAACTGTAAAACATGAAGCACAGTAACATAATCACAGTCATATATACATGTTAAGAACTGTAAAACATGAAGCACAGTAACATAATCACAGTCATATATACATGTTAAGAACTGTAAAACATGAAGCACAGTAACATAATCACCCAGTCGCCTCTCGTACATGTTAAGAACTGTATAAAACATAAACACAGTAACATAATGCAGTCATATATACATGTTAAGGAACTGTAAAACATGACACAGTCATATATACATGTTAAGAACTGTAAAAACATGAAGCACAATAACATAATCACAGTCATATATATACATATTAAGAACTGTAAAACATAAAACTGCAATAACACATAATCACAGTCATATATACATATTAAGGAACTGTAAAACATGAAGTACAGTAACATAATCACAGTCATATATACATGTTAAGAACTGTAAACGCAAACACAGTAACATAATCACAGTCATATATACATGTTAAGAACTGTAAAACATGAAGCACAGTAACATAATCACAGTCATATATACATGTTAAGAACTGTAAAACATGAAGCACACTAACATAATCAGAGTCATATATACATGTTAAGGAACTGTAAAACATGAAGCACAGTCATATATACATGTTAAGAACTGTAAAACATGAAGCACAGTAACATAATCACAGTCATATATACATGTTAAGAACTGTAAAACATAGGCTTTAGTAACATCTACAGTCATATACGTGCATGTTAGAACTGTAAAACATGAAGCACAGTAACATAATCACAGTCATATATACATGTTAAGGAACTGTAAACATGAAGCACAGTCATGCATGTTAAGAACTGTAAAACATATAGGCACAGTAACATAATCCACAGTCATATATACTGTTAAGAACTGTAAAACATGAAGCACAGTAACATAATCACAGTCATATATACATGTTAAGAACTGTAAAACATGAAGCACAGTAACATAATCACAGTCATATATACATGTTAAGAACTGTAAAACATGAAGCACAGTAACATAATCACAGTCATATATACATGTTAAGGAACTGTAAAACATGAAGTACAGTAACATAATTATAGTCATATATACATATTGACATAAAGATCTTTTGCATTAACTTAACTGTTAACTTATACTATAATTGCCACCTTTACAACCAGCACTCGCCATGGGCTACTAAGATAGTGGCCACCATGGGCTACCTAGATAGTGGCCACCATGGGCTACTAAGATAGTGGCCACCATGGGCTACTAAGATAGTGGCCACCATGGGCTACATAGATAGTGGCCACCATGGGTTACCTAGATAGTGGCCACCATGGGTTACCTAGATAGTGGCCACCATGGCTTACCTAGACAGTGGCCACCATGGGTTACCTAGACAGTGGCCACCATGGGCTACATAGATAGTGGCCACCATGGGCGACCTAGACAGTAGCTACCATGGGCTACCTAGATAGTGGCCACCATGAGTTACCTAGACAGTGACCACCATGGGCTACATAGATAGTGGCCACCATGGGTTACCTAGACAGTGGCCACCATGGGCTACATAGATAGTGGCCACCATGGGCTACTTAGATAGTGGCCACCATAGGTTATCTAGACACTGGCCACCATGGGTTACCTGGTATAGTGGCTGCCATGGGCTACCTAGATAGTGACCACCATGGGCTACCTAGACAGTGGCCACCATGGGCTACCTTGATAGTGGCAACCATGGGTTACCTAGACAGTGGCCACCATGGGCTACCTTGATAGTGGCCACCATGGGTTACCTAGACAGTGACCACCATGGGCTACATAGATAGTGGCCACCATGGGTTACCTAGACAGTGGCCACCATGGGCTACATAGATAGTGGCCACCATGGGCTACTTAGATAGTGGCCACCATAGGTTATCTAGACACTGGCCACCATGGGTTACCTGGTATAGTGGCTGCCATGGGCTACCTAGATAGTGACCACCATGGGCTACCTAGACAGTGGCCACCATGGGCTACCTTGATAGTGGCAACCATGGGTTACCTAGACAGTGGCCACCATGGGCTACCTTGATAGTGGCCACCATGGGTTACCTAGACAGTGACCACCATGGGTTTTTTACAAGGCATAGTGGCCACCATGGGCTTTACCAAGATAGTGACCCACCATGGGTTGCACCCAGACAGTGACACCATGGCTTCCCCATAGATAGTGACCACCATGAGCTACTTGAATAGTGTTCATCATAAGTTATCTAGACACTGACACCATGGGTTATCGAACACTGGCCACCATGGGTTGCACCTGGTATAGTGGCCTGCATGGGCTACCTGAATGAGGCTGACCACCATGGGCTGCCTAGACAGTGGCCTGTGGGCTACCTTGATAGTGGCAACCATGGGTTACCTGAACAGTATTACCATGGGCTACCTTGATAGTGGCCTGTGGGTTACTAGACACTGTACCATGGGTTACCTGGTATAGTGTGGCCTGCAGAATGTGCACTACCTAGACAGTGTCCTGCATGGGTTATCTGAACAGTGCCCACCATGGGTTACCTAGACAGTGGCCACCATGGGTTCTGCCTGCGTAGATAGTGGCCTGTGAGCTACCTGAATAGTGGCACCATGGTTTACCCGAATGAGCCATGGGTTCCCTAGACAGTGGCCACCATGGGCTGCACAAAAAATAGTGTCACCATGGTTTGCAAGCTGTGGCCACCATGGGTTACCTAGACAGTGGCCACCATGGGTTATGTAGATAGTGGCCACCATGGGCTACCTAGATAGTGGCCACCATGGGTTCCCTAGACAGTGGCCACCATGGGTTACCTAGACAGTGGCCACCATGGGTTATGTAGATAGTGGCCACCATGGGCTACCTAGATAGTGGCCACCATGGGTTCCCTAGACAGTGGCCACCATGGGTTATGTAGATAGTGGCCACCATGGGCTACCTAGATAGTGTCCACCATGGGTTACCTAGATAGTGGCCACCATGGGTTACCTAGACAGTGGCCACCATGGGTTATGTAGATAGTGGCCACCATGGGTTTTGTAGACAGTGGCCACCATGGGTTACCTAGACAGTGGCCACCATGGGTTATGTAGATAGTGGCCACCATGGGTTACCTAGACAGTGGCCACCATGGGTTATGTAGATAGTGGCCACCATGGGCTACCTAGACAGTGGCCACCATGGGCTACCTAGATAGTGACCACCATGGGCTACCTAGATAGTGACCACCATCGGCTACCTAGATAGTGACCACCATGGGTTCCCTAGACAGTGGCCACCATGGGCTCCCTAGATAGTGACCACCATGGGTTCCCTAGACAGTAGCCACCATGGGTTCCCTAGATAGTAGGCAGCAATAAAAGTGCCTCCCTCACACGTCCTCAACATTACCTTATATAAATCATTATTATTCATCACAAGCTCTATGTCCTGCAGCTCGTCCCTGACTCCTTCCAGAAAGTCGGCCTCTTTCAAGAAGTTTGGAAGAAAACAGCAAGTGAACGGGTCCTGTATAACCTCCAGTCCTGAACCTGGGGTGACAAAATGGATTTCATTATTTATCACAGCTAAAACTATTAATGATATACTATTAATATTTAATTTATCACACTTATCACATTTTTTCCCTTTAGTCAGCCCCCTGGTGTACTGTACTCTACACCAGTGGTTCTCAACCTTGTTTGCCCCATGCACCCCTTTCACCATATGTCAGAATGTCATTCCCCCCTCCTTTCCAAGATTGTCTGCCTCAAAAAGTGCATTCCAAATAATATGCATATAATACTGAAAATCCTTTATTTTTTCCATATTAGTACATATACATTTACAATTTTACATGGATTATTTTCATAGTGGAGTTTTACAAATTAAATGCCAATTGAAAATGTTGATGGATTTATAAAACTTGAATAAAAGAAAATAGTTTTTTTATATTTATAATGAATTACTTAACAGACCAAACTGAAGCATAATGCAAGAAACAAAAAGTTCAATAGAATACCAGGATATTGTAAATTTGTAATTAATTTTATTCAGATGAAGATTACAGTCAATGAGAAACCTGTGATTGTTTTTTCTTCGCCAATTCTGGGATACGCGGAGGAGTGCTTGAAAGGGCACAACGCAGATCATTTTCTACCTCTAATCTACTACGTTGCTTCGTTTTAATTTGCAACTGAGTTGAAAAGCCTGACTCACAAAGCTATGTCGACACAAACGGAAGCAATGCACGGATAGCTCTTTCTGCCACTTTTGGGTAGGAATCGCACATCAAGGGCCAAAATTCTGTGATTGATTTCTCATTGAACATATCTCTTGCTCCTGAATCAGTTTCTGAAAACCTGAATTCCTGGGGAATTCCTGGTTGAGAACCCCTGCTCTACACCATATCTTCCCTCTAGTTAGACCCTGGTGTACTGTACTCTACACCATATCTTCCCTCTAGTTAGACCCCCTGGTGTACTGTACTGTACTCTACACCATATCTTCCTTCTAGTTAGACCCCCTGGTGTACTGTACTGTACTCTACACCATATCTTCCCTCTAGTTAGACCCCCTGGTGTACTGTACTCTACACCATATCTTCCCTCTAGTTAGACCCCTGGTGTACTGTACTTACACCATATTTCCTTCTAGTTAGACCCCCTGTCTGTACTGTACTTACACCATATCTTCCCTCTAGTTAGACCCCTGGTGTACTGTACTTTCACAATATATCTTCCCTCTAGTTAGACCCTCTGTGTACTGTACTCTACACCATATCTTCCTCTAGTGACCCCTGGTGTACTGTACTCTACACCATATCTCCTCTAGTTAGACCCCTTGGTGTACTGTTCTCTACACCATATCTTCCCAGTCAGCCCCTGGTGTGCTGTACTCTACACCATATTTTCTCTAGTTAGGACCCCTTAGGGCCCTCAATGACTGTACTGTACACTACACAATATTTTTCCTCTAGTTAGACCCCTGGTGATGTACTCTAGACAATATTTTCCTCTAGTTAGACCTCCTCATGTACTGTATACATCATATTTTCCTCTAGTTAGACCCCCTGTACTGTACTTAGACAATATTTTCCTCTAGTTAGACCCCTCATGTACTGTACTCTACATCATATTTTCCTCTAGTTAGACCCTGGTGTACTGTACTCTACACCATATTTTCCTCTAGTTAGACCCCTGGTGTACTGTATTTAGACCCCTGGTGTACTGTACTCTACACCATATTTTCCTCTAGTTAGACCTCATGTACTGTCACCATATTTTCTCTAGTTAGACCCTCATGTACTGTCTCTACACTATATTTTCCTCTAGTTAGACCCTGGTGTACTGTACACACCTATCTCCCCTAGTCAGCCTCCTGGTGTACTGTACTACACCATATTTTCCCTGTTAGACCCCTCATGTACTGTACCTACACCATATTTTTCCTCTAGTTAGACCCCTCATGTACTGTACTCTACA
Organism: Homarus americanus; assembly: GCF_018991925.1. Classification (NCBI taxonomy): domain Eukaryota; kingdom Metazoa; phylum Arthropoda; class Malacostraca; order Decapoda; family Nephropidae; genus Homarus; species Homarus americanus. The sequence continues at coordinate 2,190,322 of NW_024720773.1, read as the reverse complement.
CCATATTTCCTCTAGTTAGACCCCTCATGTACTGTACTCTACACCATATTTTCCTCTAGTTAGACCCTGGTGTACTGTATTCTACACCATATTTTCCTCTAGTTAGACCCCTCATGTACTGCACTGCATACAATTCTCTAGTTAGACCCCTCATGTACTGTACTCGACACCATATTCCTCTAGTTAGACCCTCATGTACTGTACTGACACCATATTTTTCCTCTAGTTAGACCCCTCATGTACTGTACTCGACACCATATCTTCCCTCTCTAGTTAGACCCCTCATGTACTGTACTCTACACCATATTTTCCTCTAGTTAGACCCTCATGTACTGTACTTTACACCATATTTTCCCTCTAGTTAGACCCCTCATGTACTGTACTCTACACCATATTTTCCCTCTAGTTAGACCCCTCATGTACTGTACTCGACACCATATTTTCCCTCTAGTTAGACCCCTCATGTACTGTACTCGACACCATATTTTCCCTCTAGTTAGACCCCTCGTGTACTGTACTCGACACCATATTTTCCCTCTAGTTAGACCCCTCATGTACTGTACTCGACACCATATTTTCCCTCTAGTTAGACCCCTCATGTACTGTACTCTACACCATATTTTCCCTCTAGTTAGATCCCTGGTATACTGTACTCTACACCAGTGCTACTCAAAGTGTGGTCCGCGGACCGGTGCCGGTCCGTGAGCCATCGTCTGCCGGTACGCGGAGAGTTTTCAGAAAAGAAAGAAACGATAGTCACGTTCCACACCACGTGACACTGCCGGGACATCTGACTCGGTCTTTTTTTTTTTTACATTTTCTTTGTCGTTTTTATATTTATTATGGCTATATTTTTCATTTACTCACTCATGTTAAAAGTCATTGCTGTGCAACTAACGAATGCGATATAATGAACAGCAAAACAGCGCACTGAAATACGTATAACAACACCTTCATGATGATGTGGCGTTTGACTCTGTGGGAACCACACCTGGGGATATCAATAGAGCGCATCACCTTGTGTTGCCAGAATTGCCACGTTTCTCGGCCACCAGTTACGTCATATCCACCCAAAACATAAATCTTTTTATTTTAAGTATGGTAGTTATTTAATTTCGGAAAAAATAAATGTATGCATCCCATTAAAAGAAATGGCCGATTTTTTACTATGCGTGCCAGCCGTGAAGGGTGTCACACAGCTGGCAACCCTGCTATTCCACACGTGTGGATCAGCAGTCTGTGATGTCAGGTCACAGGTCAGTGGTTAGTTACCATCAAGAAGTGGAACAGAGCATCATACGGGTATCTGCGTGTTTGTCATTTGGGACCCCATCCCAATCCACTTTTATATTCATTATATTTTTCCTGTATAAAATAATATTACTACGAATGTTCAAATAATATTTTCTCTGATCGTAAACAATTAATTGTATGGCACAAATATGGTACTGGTCCCTGGCACACTGGGAAGACTTGTTACGTCAATGATGATTGGCCTTAGAATGAATAAGACATCATGTCTTCATGTTTAGTACAGATAGTCTCAAAATGCCCCTGAAATAGGACATATCTCAAAAGATTTTCCTGGGGGGGGGGGGGCCCTATAGGCCCCGGGATTGGCTCGCTTCGCTCGCCGGTCCGTGGCACATTGACAAAAAACCATGCCAGTCCGCCACATCAGATAGTTTGAGAAGCGCTGCTCTACACCATATTTTCCTCTAGTTAGACCCATGTACTGTACTCTACACCATATTTTCCCTCTAGTTAGACCCCTGGTGTACTGTACTCTACACCATATTTTTCCTCTAGTTAGACCCCTCATGTACTGTACTCGACACCACATTTTCCCTCTAGTTAGACCCCTCATGTACTGTACTCTACACCACATTTTCCCTCTAGTTAGACTCATGTACTGTACTCTACACCATATTTTCCCTCTAGTTAGACCCATCCTGTACTGTACTCTACATGTTATTGATGTCACCTCTTCTCTGTGATTGTCGTGGTACGTAGTTGGTGGTTGATCGGGTGCAAGTTTATAGCTCTTGAGAAATGATATGAAAGACATAACCCAGTAGGCAGTTTAAGCTATAAAATGGTATTCTCAGTTAAAATAATGTGATTGTTGAATTCTTATTCGACAATGACCTCACCAGCCTGAAGGATAATCCACCCCTGACAACATAACATGACGCATTACACATCATAACACAACACAATACATCGTAACATAACACATCAGAATACAACACATCATAACAAAACATAACACAACACTACACAACACATCATAACACAACACATCAGAATACAACACATCATAACAAAACATAACACAACACTACACAACACATCATAACACAACACATCGCACCACTATACAGCACATCATAACACAACACATTGTAGCACAACACATCATAACACAACACTATACAAAACATCATAACACAACACATCATAACACAATGCATCATAACACAACACATCATAACACAACACATCATAATACAACACATCACAACACAATGCATCATAACACAACACATCGTAATACAACACAACACATCATAACACAACACATCATAATACAACACAACACATTCAACTGGGACAACTTCTACGGCAGAAGGGACCTTTATGCTAGGGATGGGTGACACCTGTCTCGGGATGGGGTGGCAACCCTGGCGGGGTCTCTAGAGGGGGCAGTTCAAAAGATATCGAAGTCTTTAAACTGCTCGGGGAACATATGGGCACGGGGGTGGAGGAGACTGCAGTGGGAGCGGGTAAACAAAGAAAAAGATTACAGGGAAATAGTGTTAGGAATGATGACAAAACTAAATTAGACAGGGAGTTTAAACCTAAACGCGGTAAAGGGAGGACTCAGAACACGACTACCTTAAATGTCTACATCTCGGCTTATAAGACGGAATTTGAACATTAAAAAAATCTGCCCAAAGTTAGGGGGTCGTCTTAATCACCAAGTATAAAATTCTTACCTCTTAAATATTGCGTGTCAAGAGTGGTGATGGAAACATGGTAAACCACTCACAAAGTCCTACCAGGGAAAGTGACCTTGACTGTGACCGCCTGTAGCTATTTTTAGCCGTCCTTGTGTTCGGAGGTGGTCAGTAATGCATATCTGTATATTTACTGATCATAATACTTATCTCCTATAAATAATTAATTTAAAATTAATTTTTTTACAAAGAATATTCAGTAAATGACTGCGTTAATTCTTGAAACTACCGACAGTGGTAAATTTAGGATATAAATGATGAACAGAAGTCACTTCATGGAGTCATGGATTCGGAGTTTGGTCCTTAATGATCACCTACCAGTTATAATGCTAGCCTCCCTTTTTCGCGAAACAAGTATATAAATTAAAGAAAATACTTGCAGTGTGTTTAATGTATTACAGTATATTATAAATAAATAAATAAACAAATAAATCGGCAAATCTATTTTAAGTAAATGGAAATATTTTACTCACACCAACATTAGTTCCAATTAAATAACTGCCGCTTAAGTGAGTCACTAGTGTACACCAGCCGGTATAATTTGATGCCAATACTTGAAGTGAATTGGCATTATTTTAAATAACCAACAATAAATAAATGGAAAAAAGATCAAAGGTGAGAAACATTATATTGTATGTATGTTGTGTTGTCAAAGGAAGAGAAACAATTGAAACTCTGCAATTGTGTGTAAATGAGACAGAAAGATAAATCAGCAACCTAAGACTTGGTCACAATTTTCGTGATGCCATATGGAAGTAGGGTCTACCATTAGACAATACTGTACATTGTGCTTCCAATATCTTCCCAGGCAGTAGAATCTCCCCATTTGGTAGCTGCCTAAAACTTTTAGTAATATTACTTTGATACAACATGATAAATTAGACAAACAATGAAAATAAACAAACAAAAGTTATTTACCAAGACCTCTCTGAGAACAGAGGGATGTAGGGGGAAGGAAGGAGGTTGAGATAAGATGGCTATTTATAGCCTGTCTTTGTGTAGGAAGTCGACCACACTAGAAATAATTAATTTTATTATGGTAGTGTTGTGAGGATGTGTGAGTGGTGTGGGGGGTTGTGGTAGTGTTGTGAGGATGTGTATGTGGTGTGGGGGGTTGTGGTAGTGTTGTGAGGATGCTGTAAGAGTAGTGTGGGGGCTTTGTGGTACAGTTGTGAGGATGTGTAAGTGGTGTGGGAGGTTGTGGTAGTGTGAGGATGTGTGAGTGGTGTAGGGGGGGTTGTGGTAGTGTTATGAGGATGCTGTATGAGTAGTGTGGGGGCTTTGTGGTTCAGTTGTGAGGATGTGTGAGTGGTGTGGGGGGGTTGTGGCAGTGTGAGTAAGTGGTGTGGGGTTGTGCAGTGGTAGTGTTAGGATGCAGTATGGTAGTGTGGGCTGTGGTTCAGTTGTGAGGATGTGTGAGTGGTGTGGGGGGGTTGTGCAGTGGTAGTGTTAGGAGGATGCGGTATGAGTAGTGTGGGGACTTTGTGGTTCAGTTGTGAGGATGTGTGAGTGGTGTGGGGGGGTTGTGCAGTGGTAGTGTTAGGAGGATGCGGTATGAGTAGTGTGGGGGCTTTGTGGTTCAGTTGTGAGGATGTGTGAGTGGTGTGGGGGGGTTGTGCAGTGGTAGTGTTAGGAGGATGCGGTATGAGTAGTGTGGGGGCTTTGTAACAGTTGTGAGGATGTGTGAGTGGTGTGGGGGTTGTGGTAGTGTTGTGAGGATGTGTGAGTGGTGTGGGGGGGTTGTGGTAGTGTTGTGAGGATGCTGTATGAGTAGTGTGGGGGCTTTGTGGTACAGTTGTGAGGATGTGTGAGTGGTGTGGGGGGGTTGTGGTAGTGTTGTGAGGATGCTGTATGAGTAGTGTGGGGGCTTTGTGGTACAGTTGTGAGGATGTGTGAGTGGTGTGGGGGGGTTGTGGTAGTGTTGTGAGGATGCTGTATGAGTAGTGTGGGGGCTTTGTGGTACAGTTGTGAGGATGTGTGAGTGGTGTGGGGGGGTTGTGGGAGTGAGTCATAACCACACACCACCCTCAACACACTACCTCTTTCCTGCATCACCATCCAACACTACCAACGTGCAACACACCTGGTCACCTCTACATTATTAACACCTATACTGGAGTTGATTGGGATCATGTGCTGTGTACATCGATGTATTTCTGCCCGACACTGAATACGTCATCAACCTCTAGGGTCCAGGATAATATTAAGCCCTGGCACGGTGACTCCTCTCTCTTAAAGTGCATTAAGGTGATTGTATTTGGCGTCATCTAATCCCTAACTTCATAATGGAGTTGTCAAGGCTTCACTGTAATTACAATCTCCAGTTTTTTAGTTTCGTTTATTCAACTGGTATTATATCTACAAGAGTTATTTAACCAGACGTGGACATTTCTTTTTGTAAAGTCATATGTAGTATGAAATACAATATTTCAGTATACGAGTGTCATGTTGAGATGGGAGTGGTGACATTAGTGGGGCAGCTAAATGCAATTTTTCAAGAGAATCATGAAAATGGTGGTACAAGCACCAAATTTGGCATGGTAATTCTCTAATGGTTACTAGTCAAGTCTGCCTGATTGGCCATTTAAAAATTCAAGATGGCGACCATTTTTCAAGGTGACCGCCATATTGACCTTCAAAAGTTGATTTTTCTTAGAGAAATTGATGTAGTTGGTCAATCTGGGTGATCTTGGTGTCGATATGTATGTTTTCAAGCATGCTTAGATGATTTTTTATAGTTTTAAGTCCATTGTAACATTTTTATCCACATAAAATAACACTATTAGTAAAAAATCTAACAAAAATGAACTTACTAAAAAAAAGTACGGTAAACAGTGGGAACACAGTCCCACCACCGAGACGAGGTAACACTCCCACCACCGATCGTCTCGTGTGAAGCAAGCATATAAATTAAAGAAAATACTTGCAGTGTGTTTAATATGTTACAGTATATTATAAATAAATAAATAAACAAATAAATCGGTAAATCCATTTCAAGTAAATGGAAAAATTTTACTCGACACCGACATTGGTTCCAGTTACCGGTAAATAACAGACGCTTCAGTGACGTCACTAGTGTTTACACTACACCAGCGGGTAACATTTGATGACATTACTTGAAGTGAATTGGCCTTATTTAAAAAAACCAAGGATGGTTGGTAGAGGACTACTGAGTCAATGGGTAAGTGTCACATTTGGGGTACTGGTCTTATACAGCGAATAGAGCTCAAAAGCTACTTTTTAAATGGAAATTTGGGGCAGGTCCAATACTGACGCCTTATAAACCGAGATATCTTGGTACCTAAGCGAACAGTGAAATGCTTGAAATAAAATGGATGATATTAGAGACCTTGGTATGTGTACTGAAAAATCGATATAATAATTCACTGAAACATGGATCAACCTAGACTCCGTGAGTTACCTATCGAATAACAAATTAGCAGTTACAAATTGTTCCATACCGATAGGCCGTCCAGGAAAGGAGGCGGAGTCGCCATCTATGTCAGGGATAATCTGAAGTGCGAAATAAATAAGGAAATGAAAACTGAGCGGAATACAGAAACAATTTGGATAGAATTAATCGACGGTAGGGAAAAATTAATCATAGGAGTAATATATAAACCTCCCAATCTTGATAGAGTCAATGAGCGACTTATCGGGGACAAAATGCGCAGGGCTTCCATACACAACAAAATATGTATAGTAGGCGATTTTAACCTTGGCCAAATAGATTGGACTGACCTTATGGGTAACTCAGTATCGGATGGAATTCCTCGAAACGATCCAGGATTGTTTCCTAAGTCAACATATAACCGAACCCACCCGGGGTAATAATATACTCGATTTAGTTCTGTCGAACAGATAAAACCTCATTAGCAATGTCGAGGTAGGGAACGAACTTGCAAACAGCGATCACAAAGAAATTAGATTCCAGTTAGATTTTCAGGTCAGATGTAAAGGGAATTCCATTAAAGTCCCAGATTTCAGAAGGGCAGACTTTGATAGTTTAAAGAGGCAGCTGAGAGAGGGGGTGTCGCGCTTGGGTGTGAACCTGACAGATGACACCGACCTGATAACGAGATCTGAGATTGCCGAGTTCCACGACAATTTAAATAATGAGTTACTTAATGCACAAAGGCGGAACATACCATACAGAAAACTCAGATCAGACAACAATGACCCTAAATGGGTAAATAATTATTTAAAGAACATTATCGGCCAAAGGAAGGCTATAGGTAGAAGGATAAATCGTGGCGAAATTTACCTCCGGGAGTATTGTAAGGTACTGGCCGGTAGGGTTAAGGCCGAGATAAGAAAAGCGAAGAGGAATTATGAACTGAAGACAGCAGGGGAGGCAAAGACAAACCCCAAAGGATTCTACCAAATGTATCAAACTAAAACACGAGATAAGATTGGACCAATACGTTCAGATACCGGCGAGCTAACTGATAACGACGGAGAAATGAGCAATAATCTGAATAAATATTTTTCAACAGTTTTCACCACCGAAAATTTAAACATGATACCCGAGGCACCGATTCTATTCAGTGAAGAAAACAAATTAAGCGAGATAGTAGTGACTAGTAACGATGTTAATAAGCAAATAGACAAACTGAAGCCTAATAAGTCACCTGGTCCCGATGAGATAATTGCCAGAGTATTAAAGGAATGTAAGGAAGAGCTTAGTATGCCCTTAGCAAAGTTGTTTAACATGTCATCAAAAACAGGTGTAGCACCAGAAAACTGGAAGATAGTTAGTTTAGATAATTTGACGTCACTCTATTTTGATGGTAAGAAGACCGCCACTCGTGTGATGATAAAGAATGAGAAGACCGAGAAATGGAGTTCGAGGATGATGGTGAAAGATCATTATGTCATCATGGTTGCACCTGGCAATGAATATCTCACACATGTGACTCCCAAGACTGGACACGGAAAGCAGATTGCCAAAACTATTCACGAGTTTCTGGTGGAGAAAAATCTAACCCAGCAGCCCATTGTGTGTGTTGGTTGTGATGGAACCAATGTAAATGTAGGATCAGAAAATGGAGTCATTCATCATCTTGAAATGTTACTTGGTCACCCGCTCCATTATTTCATATGTCAGCTTCACGGAAATGAGCTGCCTTTCCGCGCAGTTTTTTATCACTATGATGGTAAACCAAGTGGTCCTGAGCATTGGCGTGGTCCCATTGGAAAGCAGATCAAGGAGTCTTTGTCTGAGCTTCCAGTTGTCGCCTTCCAGCCAGTCAGTTTCCCTGATTTCCCTGTGTTTAATGATGAAGTGGAGAAAGATCTGTCCTGGGATCAGAAATACCTGTATAGGATTTGTAAAAGAGTTATCACAGGTGTTGTTGAAGATGACTTGGCTGCTATTGAGCCAGGTCCTCCCTGTGTGTCAAGGTGGAACACCTTATGGAGTAGAATCCTCAGGCTGTATGTAGCAACATCAAGACCCAGCCATGAGTTGAAAAGAATTGTCATTACAATAATAAAGTTCAGTGCTCCAATGTGGTTTTACATCAAGATACCCCACGTAACACACGGCTCAAGGAACGATTCCAGTCCCTGCTATATATGAAACACCTGAATAGTGAGGAGGAGACGATAGTGAAGAAGGCTGTCCAGAGAAATGCATACTTCACCCAACACAGATCAACTTCTTCGGTGTGCAGATGAGGATATGACTGTTAGAGAAAAAGCTGTCTCAATGATAAGAAAAATTAGAGAGAGAATCAGCAAAAGGAAGAATGCACTGGCAGATCTGAAGAGGAGGAGGAAGATTCTGATGCTGCTGTTGACGAGAATTTGTTAAACTATACTGATGAGGAGGGTAAAGATGGAGATGGGAATGAGGATGTGCCTCCTGTAATCAACATGAGAAAGGTGGTGACTCAAACTAAAGTGGCAAGCAAAAAACTATCATTCCATGATTAACTGGAGGAATGAACTCAAGACTGAGCCTCCTTACATTGCTTCTGTCAAATCTACAGGTTAATGACATTCTGAGACACCATTAGTGGTGCCCAAGTGGCCAAACAGCACTCAGGCGGTCGAGAGGCATAAAAGTGATGACTGAAACTTGCACTGAAGTGACGGGATACAATCGAGAGATGGATATATTAGGCAAAGATTATTGTCTAGGAAAATGATGCCAAGGTTCCGCACAAAAAAGAATTTAATTTGAACTTGTAATGATTTTCTATACGTGTACCTGTAAAATAACATGTGAATTAAATCGATGTCACCCATGTAAAATTTATCATTATCCTGGAAAACATTAAATGACACCTAATTTTTGGTATACACTAAAAGTTGACAAAGTCGTTTCATGACGCGGCAGGATAAGTATGCATGAAATGGCAAAATTTTGCACAGGTGTTTGTTACAGCCATACAAACGATGCCTGAAAAGTGCAGCCTGCAACTCAAATAAAAGTGTTTTTTCCCTGCCCCTATAACACAACACATCATAATACAACACATCATAACACAACACATCATAACACAACACAACACATCATAACACAACACAACACATCATAACACAACACAACACATCATAACACAACACATCATAACACAACACATCATAACACAACACATCATTACACATCATAACACAACACATCATAACACAACACATCATAACACAACACATCATAACACAACACATCATAACACATCATAACACAACACATCATTACACAACACATCATAAAACAACACATCATAAACAACACACAACACATCATTACACAACACATCATAAAACAACACTTCATAACACAACACATCATAACACAACACATCATAACACAACACATCATAACACAACACATCATAACACATCACATCATAACACTACACATCATAACACAACACATCATAACACAACACATCACAACATAACACAACACATCATAACACAACACAACACATCATAACACAACACATCATAACACAACACATTATAACACATCATAACACAACACATCATAACACAACACATCATAACACAACACATCACAACATAACACAACACATCATAATACAACACAACACATCATAACACAACACATCATAACACAACACATCATAACACATCATAACACAAAACATCACAACATAACACAACACATCATAACACAACACAACACACATAATACAACACATCATAATACAACATATCATAACACAACACAACACATCATAACACAACACAACACATCATAACACAACACAACATAACACAACACATCATAATACAACACATCATAATACAACATCATAACACAACACAACACAACATAACACAACACATCATAATACAAACAACACAACAACATCATAACACAACACATCATAACACAACACATCATAATACAACACAACATAACACAACACATCATAATACAACACATCATAATACAACACAACACAACACATCATAACACAACACATCATAACACATCATAATACAACACATCATAACACAACACAACATAACACAACACATCATAACACAACACATCATAACACAACACAACACATCATAACACAACACATCATAACACAACACATCATAATACAACACAACATAACACAACACATCATAACACAACACATAACACAACACATCATAATACAACACATCATAACACAACACATCCTAACACAACACATCATAACACAACACATCATAACACAACACAACACATCATAACACAACACAACATAACACAACACATCATAACACAACACATCATAATACAACACAACATAACACAACACAACACATCATAACACAACACATCATAACACAACACATCATAACACTACACATCATAACACAACACATCATAACACAACACATCATAACACAACACATCATAATACAACACAACACATCATAACACAACACATCATAATACAACACATAACACAACACATAACACAACACATCATAATACAACACATCATAACACAACACATCATAACACAACACATCATAACACCACATCATAACACAACACATCATAACACAACACATCATAACACAACACATCATAACACAACACAACACATCATAACACTACACATCATAACACAACACAACACATCATAACACAACACATCATAACACAACACAACACATCATAACACAACACATCATAACACAACACATCATAACACAACACATCATAACACTACACATCATAACACAACACAACACATCATAACACAACACATCATAACACAACACATCATAACACAACACATCATAACACAACACAACACATCATAACACAACACATCATAACACTACACATCACAACACAACACATCATAACACAACACTACACATCATAACACAACACATCATAACACTACACATCACAACACAACACATCATAACACAACACAACACATCATAACACACACATCACAACACAACACAACACAATCATAACACAACACATCATAACACAACACAACACATCATAACACAACACATCATAACACAACACATCATAACACTACACATCACAACACATCATAACATAACACTACACATCATAACACAACACATCATAACACAACACATCATAACACAACACAACACATCATAAAAAAACACATCATAACACAACACATCATAACACAACACATCATAACACAACACTACACATCATAACACAACACATCATAACACAACACATCATAACACTCCACATCACAACACATCATAACACAACACTACACATCATAACACAACACATCATAACACAACACATCATAACACTACACATCACAACACATCATAACACAACACTACACACTAGCAACACAACACATCATAACACAACACACATCATAACACAACACACACACAACACATCATAACACAACACAACACATCATAACACAAACATCATAACACTACACAACACAACACATCATAACACAACACTACACATCGAAAGTCATTTTATTACCCCCCCCCCCTTTTTGTGCTGTTTATCTAAAGGGCTGAGTGGGCATATGATCAGTCATTAATAGCAAGATACAGTGTACATGGGGATAACACATACAGTAGATACCAACAACTAGTTGAAGAAAACTGAAAAAAAAGGGAAAAACAGAAGATAACTCAAACTGACTTGGAGGGCAACACTGGGGAGGTTAAAACCAGCAAAAGGCAGCTCAGTAATGCTTTTTCAATAGGTGTAGATCTGTATGCAGTATAACCCCCCCCTCCCCCAACAGGAACAACCATGAGGGGTATGAAACCAGGGGCTGAAGCGGCACCAGGAAATCTGTTGACAGGTGATTACTGCAGGTGACGAAGGATGTAGATGGCACAGACCTGACCAATACAGAGTTTAGGACGATACAAGTTGTCGTAAAGCATGACGGCTGATGCTGGTATTGCCCTGACTGCATAGTGAAGATGAAAGAGGCGGTTGCAAGCCATAGGGGAACAAGTTCCCTAGGGACGAAAATAAATGAAGCTGGATCCTTGCTGGTTGCCTAACTAGAACAAGTTGGGGAAGAAATCCTTGCTAAGACTGAGGAAGTAGCCGATAGAATGGAGGTGGCAGAGAGTAATGCAGGATCAGAAAAGGTTCTACAGCAGCTAGGGACTCTGAAGAAGTGTATTGAAGAAATGGCAATTAGCGGACATACTGTTAGGGGAGAGGAGTAACAACGGGAACGTTTCCAGCGCAGGAACAATGTAATAGATTTTGGAATCCTGAGAGGCAGGCGGAGGGAACTGAGAGTAAGATAACACACGATAAGATGCAGTTTAAGATTATTTGTACAGAGGTTCTGAATATGCCATCGACCCCTCAGGATGTGAGGAGGCTGGGACAAAAGCAGGGGGACAAGCCTCGCCCCCTCAGGGTCACACTAGTGAGTGAGGAGGAGAAATGGGAGGTTATTCGGCAGGCAAAAACTTAGCAAGGAGCGAGGAATCTCGGAATGTATTCATCCACCCAGATCGTACGGTAATGCAGAGGAAACAGCACAAGAAGCTCCTGCAGGACTTGAAGCAGAAGAGGGAGGAGTCAAGGAGGAACGGGGACGGGTGTGCATGGGTTATACTCAGGGGGAGGGTAGTGGAAGCAAGTGTGCCAACACAGGACCAGGGGGCAGCAGCGCACCCTCCACCCACTCTAACCCCACCTGGGAGGTGGCACCAGCTCCGCCTAGCAGACAGGAGGAGGCGAGCACCGTGTAAACAATGCCATTTCTAACCACACCCTGCAAAATATAGAGTACTTAACAAATGCTGCAGCTTCTGAGAAAGGAGGAGGGCCTGAGTTACTACTAAGAGCAGAGACGTTACCGAGAATAAATTCTGGCTTGAATGTCATGTGCGCTAATACTGACACGTTCCTTGATAAGAGAGAGGAGTTTGAAACACTACTGAAGGTACACCAACCAGATATTGTAGGAGTTGTAGAACTGTTGTACAAGAACAGGAGAATCGACCCAGAGGAATGTGAGTTCAGTATCGCTAGATATGACTCATTTACAAACCTTTCTCAAGAAACTTGCAAGAGGGGTGTGGTTATCTATGCTAGGCAAGACCTTAGAGCCAGCCAGGAGAGGGTACAGGGAGAGGATGTTTTTGGAGAGTCCAAGTGGTGTAAAATTAAACTAAAGGAACTTAAGAGCCTTAATAGACAATGCAGCAGTTCTCAACCCTAGCCACCTTCTTATCATGGGGGACTTTAACTATGGCGACATCGAATGGAGAAACGAGTTCACCCCAAATGACTTGAATAACCCTGCTACTCTTTTTATAGAAACTCTGAGAGATAATTTTCTGTTCCAACATGTTAGAGACCCGACACATTACAGAAGGGAGCAAACACCCAAGCCACTAGACCTCATCATAACAAACGAGGAGGGTATGGTGGCCAAATTGGAACAACTTGCCCCAGTTGGCACCAGTCACCATATAGTGTTGTCATTCAGATTTAACTGTTACCTAGTTCATAATAAAGCCAGACAAAGGTGCAAATATTACAAGGGAAATTACAACTGGATGAGGGAAGAGACGAGGGGTATCCACTGGCCTGACTCATTAAGGCACAAGAGCGCACACACTATGCTGAATATCATAACTAGTAATGTGACCCATTTGATCGATAAATATATACCCAAGACCAAACCCAGTGCCTCTTGGAATACGAGGTGTTCCCTGCACATTAACCATGCGGCGGTCGACAAAGTTTAGAAGAAAAACCAGAAATTCAAGACGTGGGTTGGGTCAAACAATGAGCAGGACAGGAGGATGTATGCAAGAGCCAGAAACCAAGCAAAGGCAGAGTGTAGAAGGGCTGAAAAGGAGTTCCAGAGGCTGGTTGCAACTGAGGTCAAGTCAAACCCAAAGGCGTTTTACCGCTATGCAAAGTCGAAATTAAAAACGCGAGTAGGAGTATCAGACCAGAGGCTTGAAGATGGTAGTTACGCAGATTCTGACCAGGATAAAGCTGAGGCATTGAACAGCTTCTTTTCCTTGGTGTTCACAAGAGAGGATGCGATTAACCTTCCTGCGTTTGAGGACAGACAGTTAGACACAGCACTGACCCACATTGTGTTCACAGAAGAGGGTATTAGAAATAAACTGTCCAGGCTAAAGGTCCATAAGAGTCCCAGCCCTGACATGGTGCATCATAGAGTGCTAAGAGAGTTGTGCAACGAGCTTGCCGGGCCCCTGAAGATCCTGTTCTGTACATGCCTGGATGAACAAAAGGTCTCCAGTGATTAGAAAATGGCTTATGCGAGTCCTATCTTGAAGAAGGGTGATCGTCACTCCACGAACAACTATAGATCGGTGAGCCTGACCAACATAATAAGTAAAGTACTTGAGAGTATTATCGGAGATGCCGCGATGGAACATCTATTACGAAACAATCTTGTAAAGGATTGCCGAAACAGTTTTATGTCGGGGCGCTCCTGCTTAACACAATTGCTCAAGGTATTGGATATTTGGACCCATATTCTGGAACAGGGTGGTAATATCGAGAATATATACAGTCTCTCCTTGACTTACGACAGGGTTCCGTCCCTACAACCAGGTCGTAAGTTGATTTGGTCGTAAGTCGAAAAGGCGAAAATAATACATAGAAATTCTAAAATGAAATACAGTACAGTAAAAGTAATCAATAATGAAAAATGAATAAAGTGTTACTGTGCACTTACCTTTAATGTAGTCGGCTGAATGCAAAAGTGGCCTCAATAATTTTTTTAATAAAGCATGTAGACTACATTAATTGGATGAAGCACAGGGAAAAGAGAGACAGGGCTGGGTGGGTCATCAAATTCGCTTTCTTCAGACAGGCTAACATACTTGCTTGTTGAAGGTATTGGATCATCTTTAGAGAGTGAAGAGGCAGCAGTGGCGGGGCGTGAGGAGACAGCAGTGGGGGACTTCTTAAAATATATGTCCAATTTAGACAGGACAGTTTGCCTTTTATTTTCATTGTAAATCTCCCTGTAGCAAGCTAGTGCATCTTGGATCAGTCTGTCAACCTTTGCAAAACACTCAACATTTTGATCAATTTCTTCAAACATTTGCATCCCCTTATTAATAGTAGCAAAGGCCTTTGCCACTTGTTTCACTGAAAACTTTTTGGGGGTGCAGGTTCTTCCTTTACATTTTGTTTCTCTTCTTCCTCTGCAATTTTCTGAGCATCCAGTTCAATAAGATCCTCGTTACTTAGCTCTTCTGCTACACTTTCAACCAACTGCTCAACATCTTTATTATCAATTTCTAACTCCAGATGTTTACCCAACTCCACTATCTTGTTACTAATCTCAGAAATTGTTTCATCTTCATTAAATCCTTTGAAACTGTTAACATATCTTTTCAGGACCTTCTTCCATATTCCATTCATGCACTGACCTGTAGCCTCATCCCATGCTGCAGCTATGTTCTTTGTACATTGCAAAATGTTGTAGTAGTCCTTCCAAAACTCTCTGAGCGTTTTCTCACCTTCAGTAGCAGCAACAGCCTGAGCGAAGGTCGTACGTAAATAATACACTTTAAAAGCAGCAATAGCACCTTGATCCATGGGTTGGATGATAGAGGTAGTGTTAGGTGGACGGTAGACTACCTTAACATCAGGGTGCAGGTGGTCCAGGTGTGGTGGGTGTCCCGGAGCATTATCTAAAATTAATAAAATCTTGAAGGCAACCCTTTGTTGCAGACAATACTCCTTGGCTCGTGGAATGAAACAACTCAGGAACCAATCCTCAAACAGTGCTAGGGTCATCCGTGCTTTCTTATTACTGCGATAAAACACTGGCAGTGTGTGCTTGCTGACATTTTTAAAAGCCCTTGGGTTCTCTGAATGGTAAATCATGAAGGGTTTTACCTTGAAACCAGCTACATTCCCCCCCAATAGAAGTGTGATTCGGTCCTTGAGTGCCTTGAATCCCAGCATGGTTTTCGCCTCTTCGTGGATGTATGTCCGTTCTGGCATGTGCTTCCAGAATAAGCCAGTTTCATTCACATTAAATATTTGCTCAGGCAAATAATTTTCCTCCACGATGACACGATCTAGCTCCTCCTTAAAAGCTTCAGCAGCACCCACATCAGCACTTGCTGCCTCTCCACTCACCTTTACACTGTGCAAAGTGTAACGTTCTTAAACCTTTGGAACCACCCATGACTTGCTGTGAAGGTTTGGTCGCACTCATCTCCTGCCTACTCTTTCAGGCTTTCAAAAAGGCTTTTTGCTTTAGCGTGTATGGTTAGAAGGCTTAAGGGTACCGTACACGCTTTTGCATTTGATCTTCCATCCACATCACAAGTAATTTCTCCATCTCATGAAGAGGACCTTGTCTTTTTTTTTATATTATTGTTCCCTTTATAGGTGCTGATCCTTTCACTACCTCACGAATTCGTTCCTTGTCCTTCAAAATTGTTGATATCGTCAGGTGAGAGAAGCCAAGGTCGCATGAAATGGTTGCTACCGTTTTTCCATTTTCATATTGCATTATTATTTTCATTTTCATCTCCAAAGTAATTGACTGTCTCTTTTTCTTTTCAGCACCACGAGAACTCTCACTTTTATGCTTGCCAGTCATTTTAAAGGGAATTACAAACGAAAATTTAGTCAGTACACAGCCTGATCACTAACAACAACGACGGCCAAACACCAACTGATCGGGCTACGACGTAAATGCTGTACACAGTGAGGCGGCCCCGCCCAAGCTATCGCACGGCGTCACATTACTACCAAACGTCAGGACTCGAAAATACGTAATGTGAAAAATATTTTATACGACCATGGCCGTCGTATGTCCGGGATATCGTAAGTCGAATACAGGTATGTCGTATGTCCGGGTTGTCGTAAGTCGAATATGTCGTAAGTCGAGGAGAGACTGTACCTATATTTTGCCAAGGCTTTGAACAGTGTACCCCATGAAAGGCTGAAAATCAAGCTGGAAGGGTACGGAATTTGGGAAAATGTCCTAGCGTGGATAGAAGACTTTCTGCATGACCCCAAGCAGTGTGTGTGTGTGTGTGTGGTGATTAATGGCACAAAATCATCATCTGTATCTGTCACAAGCGGGGTACCACACAGGGCAGTGTATTGGTTCCGCTATTGATTGTTCGTTTCATAAATGATATGCCTGACGTTGTACACTCCACCATACAAATTTTTGCGAATGACACCAAGATATTTCGGGAAATCAAGAACCAAGAGGACTGTGAAGAGCTGCAGAAGGATCTCCGTGAGCTCCAAGAATGGTCGAAGAGGCGTATCATATGTCCCAACGGGATGAAGAAACTGCACTATTTGAGAATGAATGTGAGGACCTAGGTATGTATGTTGACAATGAGCTGAAGTTCTCAGGCCATTGCGAGAAGAAGGTAAGTCAGGCAAAGAAATTATTAGGTCTTATAAGAAGGTCGTTCAGCTATCTAGACGGTCCAACCCTTGTAACGATCTTCAAGAGTGAAGTGCTTCCCCATCTGGAGTACTGTCACCCCGTCTGGTCCCCGAGATATGCTAGGGACTGTCAATTGGTTGAAAATGTTCAGAGGAGGGCCACCAGACTGGTGCCTGCACTTCGGCACCTCAACTACCCTGAAAGATTGGAGCGCCTGAACTTGCCTAGCTTATACTACAGACAGGCAAGGGGCGACCTAATTGAGGTGTATAAGCATCTCAAGGGGCACTACTCAGTCAAGTGTCCTTACTTGGAGCTGACGGACGCTCACCCCACAAAGGATCACAGCTCAAGATTGAAGAAACCGCAGGTCCAGAAAACTGTGAGGGCAAACTTTATCGGAGTGAGAATTGTGAACTCTTGGAACAATCTGCCAGAAAGTGTTGTGACAGTACCGAGTGTGTGCTCTTTCAAGACCAGAGCAGGTTCAGGTACATTCAGGAACCGGTGCATGTCCAGTACTTGCCAACAGTGTGTAACAGAGACGTGACCGATCACCCGAGCGGCTAAAGAGCCAATCAGTGGTGAAGAGGATAAAAGTAAAACACAACACAACACAACACTACACATCATAACACAACACTACACAACACAACAGTGAGGCAACAATATGAATGTTCAACACAGTGCTGAGACAAGAGAAGTGAGGCAGCTGAGGCAAGAAAGGTCTGATTATCATGTACAATTTCTGTTTCAACACAGCTGGTTGACTTAGTGACCAGAAACTGTTTTTCAGAAACATTCTTCACCAGCACCTCCCTACCCATCCATGAGGAAATTTCTCACAGCAGTCAGGATTGTTGTAGTTCATTAGCTGCTCTGAGCTGTATGTGGTTGTGCGAGATAAAAAAACAAACAAGATATTCGTTATCAAGTCACCTATTTCCTGGAATCTGACATAGATCACCTGTGTAAGGGCTGTAACGAGCAGGATGGTTGTCCGCCGCTCGTTTGCTTGTTCGTGGCCCCACTAGGGGGCTAGACAGAGGTGAGAAGGTCGCTGCTGCCTCGTCGCACACCAGACACTACCCAGTCGTCACCTCAGCTGTACTCGCACCCCGCTGTTCGATTCCAACTCTGGTTGTGTACTCATCTGAGGCTCGTGGGCTGATTCCCCAGTCCTTCACGATTCGGCTGTCAATCTCCGGACACCTACTCCAGTTACTACCGCGGCTGCTACGTCATCGCCACTTCCTCCACGCCCTATCCACCGTCCGTGCCCTGGCGTCTCTCCTGTGTGGCAAGACATCGCCCACCAATGCCGGCTCCAAGTGAGGAAGCTGCCCTGGACCTTCCCCCTGAGAGCAGATCACCGCGTTACCAAAACATTCCACCTTGCTGGGTAGGAGTATTCATCTGCAGCCATAGGAAATACCTGTACAGTACTTTGTTGTATTGATTGTTTTGTTTCAAGTAATTGTTTGACTCCAGTGTTGTTTATTTAATATTTGTGTGAGTGGTGTCAGTTAAATTATTGTGATTATTTTCGTAGTAAAGAGATGTCAATCTCTAACGGTTGTTTATTACCCCTTGGAAACCCATGGTTCTTGACTTTCCTTTTATAAGATTCTGAATAGGCTGGCAAGGGATTTATATCCTACAGGCCAGGCCTTTACAACCTGAGTCCAAAATATCTTTCCCTAGACTCTGTTATGATTTCTGGCTAACAAACCTTTTTGAGAACTTCCCAAAAGACTTTTACTTCTAGATTTGCCCGCCCGCCTTCCTCACTCACCAATCACTGCTACATACATTCCAAGAGTACCATTTTGTACGGTAACAGCATTATGATGTTTTAAGTTTACATACAGAAATATTGTGAGATGCTTACCTTTACACAGATGTCCTTCACCGTCACTCCAATGTTTGTTTATCTTCTCTCTGGTGCTCTCCTCATTATATAAGGGGTTTATTTCTGCACATACACACACTGATACATCGCTGCTCCAACTTTTCAAAACAGTTTTTTCTTTTGTCAATTTCTTATAAGGTGGACTGTTAGACTGTTTGCTAACTGACTGAGATTCACCATCACCTGGAGAACTTGATACACCATCTTTGTTCTCATCAGTGACTGCCATTATGCTAGATAAATCCTGACAACTTCCTCCCACACTCTCAATATGCTTTTTCTTCCTTTTCCTTCTTCTTTTCTTCTTTCCTGGCTCTTTATTTCCCTGCTGCTGAGGCTGGACTGAAGACAAAACTACAGAATTAGTTCCCATTTCTTCAATGTCTCCCAGTTTCATTTTCTTGTTGTCCAGGTTCTCAGCATCCACAGCCAAGTTTCTTTTCCTGTTGTTCGTGTTATCAGTTCCATTAATGATTTCAACTCCACTCTCATGTGAATCATCAATCAGATCAATACCAATTTTTATTTCATTTTTGTCTTCATCTTTATCTTGTTGTTTTCTCCTTTTATTCCTTTGCCTTTTCTTCTTCTTCTTCTGGTTTGTTGAGCTCTCTGTCTCTGTGTTTTGGTGTGGCACAGACTCACCGTCTTCTCTCACTTTGTCTTCTTTCACTACCAGAGTCAACTTCTTGGTAAGACTTGTATTCATGGTTGAGTCTCCAGGCACACTCTGGCTTCTTTTCCTTTTCCGATTTCTTCTTTTCTTTTTATTTGTCACTGTAGCCTGGCCACTTACCACTGCAGGTTGGCCACTTACCACTGCAAGTTGGCCACTTACCACTGCAGGTTGGCCACTTACCACTGCAGGTTGGCCACTTACCACTGCAAGTTGGCCACTTACCACTGCAGGTTGG
This sequence comes from Homarus americanus, assembly GCF_018991925.1. Taxonomy (NCBI): domain Eukaryota; kingdom Metazoa; phylum Arthropoda; class Malacostraca; order Decapoda; family Nephropidae; genus Homarus; species Homarus americanus. The sequence goes on along the minus strand of NW_024720773.1, from coordinate 2,169,558 downwards.
CCACTTACCACTGCAGGCTGGCCATTCTCGCCAGTAAGTAAAGTATTAGCCACAGTCCCACATGGTTGAAGGAACTTGCCATGATCCTCAGAGACAGTTGCTTTTCTTCTATTACGAGGTCTCTTTCTCCTCCTCTGCACCTCACCATTCTCTTGTGCCTTCCTCTCCTCCACATTGGTCACATTCAAACATCCTTCACCACTCTTGGCAACTTCTACCTTGATGTCAACGGCATTAATCAAATCTGAACTCTGCAGCTGAGCCACCCGGTCTGCTTCAGCAGTCTTCCATTTGTTTTTCTTACGTCTGTTTGCCCTTTTTCTGCTCGCTGTTGTGCTAGACTTTACAGAATTCGGTTGTGTCTCATCATGTAGTGAAGGACACAGTGATGTCTCCTTCTCAGAATTCAGTTCACTCTTTACAGAATTCATTTGTGTCTCAGCATGTAATGAGGGACAACATGTTGTCTCCTTGTCACCAGTCAGTTCACCCTCGATAACTTCTTGTGTTTTCTTGTTCCGATTTTTTCTACGTGTTCTCTTTCTCTTACGAGCTCGATTTTCTTCGGGTGAGTCAGATTTCTGTGTATTACTTGCCAGTGTAGGAGGTTCTGGGGTGATACCTTCCTCTGTTTTACGAGTGTCTGCCTCACCCTCAGTTACCTTCTTTCTTCTCTTGCGATTTTGCCGCCTCTTTTTTCTAGATCCTTTCTCCTCAATTGAAATTATTTTCACCTCTTCCTTAACTCTTAGTTCACTTTGGTCTCCACAAGGAGTTATCTTCACCTCTTTCTTAACTCCCAGTTCACTTTGGTCTCCACAGATTGTTATCTTTTCTTCAGCCATTCTTTCTGGAAGACAAGACAAAAGACAGTAAAGAAATTATTCGACAAAAAAATTACAGCAAGGATAAAGAGTGAATGAAGTTACACTGTACCATAGCTGAAGTCATCAATGCCAGTAAAACAAACTGTACTGTATTGTACTATACAGTACTATTAAAATGTGATGTACTGAACTGTACTAATAGAATGTGGAGTACTATACTATTAAAACATAGTGTAATGTACTATACTATTAAAACATGGTGTACTGTACTATACTATTAAAACATGGTGTACTGTACTATACTATTAAAACATAGTGTACTGTACTATACTATCAAAACATGGTGTACTGTACTATACTATTAAAACATGGTGTACTGTACTATACTATTAAAACATAGTGTACTGTACTATACTATTAAAACATGGTGTACTGTACTATACTATTAAAACATGGTGTACTGTACTATACTATTAAAACATGGTGTACTGTACTATACTATTAAAACATGTGTACTGTACTATACTATTAAAACATGGTGTACTGTACTATTAAAACATAGTGTACTGTACTATACTATTAAAACATGGTGTACTGTACTATACTATTAAAACATGTACTATACTATTACTGTACATGGTGTACTGTACTATTAAAACATGGTGTACTGTACTATACTATTAAAACATGGTGTACTGTACTATACTATTAAAACATGGAGTACTGTACTATACTATTAAAACATAGTGTACTGTACTATACTATTAAAACATGATGTACTGTACTGTACTATTAAAACATGGTGTTCTGTACTATACTATCAAAACATGGTGTACTGTACTATACTATTAAAACATAGTGTACTGTACTATTAAAACATGGTGTACTGTACTATACTATTAAAAGATGGTGTACTGTACTATACTATTAAAACATGATGTACTGTACTATACTATTAAAACATGGTACTGTATCAAATATAAAAACATAGTACTGCATTTATACTATTAAAATGGTGGTGTACTGTACTATACTATTAAAAACAAAATTGTACTAAATATAATAAATTTATATTAAACATGGTAAAATGTATTATACTATTAAAAACATGGTGTACTGTACTGTACTATTAAAATATAGAAGTACTGTACTATACTATTAAATGTGTACTGTACTATACTATTAAAAACATGGAGTACTGTAATTATACTATTAAATGTGGTAAAATTGCATTATACTATTAAACATGGTGTACTGTACTGTACTATTATTAAACATGAAGTAATTAAAATAGATTGTTAAAATGTGGTGTACCAATATACTATTAAAAACATGGTGTACTGTACTAGCATTATTAAAAATAAAAATGGGTAATTATACTATTAAAAAACATGGTGTACTGTACTTATACTATTAAAACATGAAGTAATTGTACTATACTATTACAAAATGTGGTACTGTACTATACTATTAAAACATGAAGAAGTACTGTACTATACTATTGTAAAATGGTACCTGTACTATACTATTAAAAACAGAAGTACTGTACTATACTATTAAAATGTGGGTACTGTACTATACTATTAAAACATGGTGTACTGTACTGTACTATTAAAACATGAAGTACTGTACTATACTATTAAAATATGGTGTACTGTACTATACTATTAAAACATGTGTACTGTACTATACTATGTCATGGTGTACTGTACTATACTATTAAAAACATATGCATTGTACTATACTATTAAACATGGGTGTACTGTACTATACTATTAAAACATGGTGTACTGTACTATACTATTAGAAACATGGAGTACCTGTAATTATACTATTAAAATGTGGTGTGTACTGTACTATACTATTAAAACATGGTGTACTGTACTATACTATTAGCATAGTGTACTGTACTCATACTATTAAAACATGGAGTACTGTACTATACTATTAAAATGTGGTGTACTGTACTATACTATTAAAATGATAAAAATTGTATCATACTATTAAAACATGGTGTACTGTACTGTACTATTAAAACATGGTGGTAATTGCATTATACTATTAAAATGTGGTGTACTGTAATTATACTATTAAAACATGGTGTAATTGTACTATACTATTAAAACATGGTGTACTGTACTGTAATTATTAAAAACATGTGAAGTACTGCATTATACTTATTTAAAATGTGGAAAATAAAATGAGCTATTAAAATTTAAGCGGTGTACTGTAATTATACTATTAAAACATGGTAATTGTACTATACCATTAAACATAGTACCTGTACTATACTATTGTACCACTTCATTAAACATGGTGTACTGTACTATACGATAAAAACATGAGTACTGTACTGATATTATATAAATAAAAATTTCAACAATTATTAAACATGGTGTACTGGTACTATACTATTAAAAATACATAATTTGAATATAATTATATATATGGTAAAATTGTACTATACTATTAAAACATGATGTACTGCACGTACTATTAAAATATGTGTCCTGTACTATACTATCAAAAACATGGTGTACTGTACTATTAGTATAGTACTGTACTATACTATTTAAAATTATATGTAATTGTACTATTATTAAAAACATTACTGTACTACACTATTAAACATATGTACTGAAAATATAATTAAAAATATTATTAAACATGGTACTGTACCATACTATTAAAACATGTACTGTACTACTATTAAAACATAGAAAATGTACCATACCACAAATTATGTACTGTAATTATACTATTAAACATGGGTGTACTGGTAATTATTAAAAACATGGTGTACTGGTACCATAATGATAAAAGATGTACTGTACTAAGATTATTAAAAACATGGTGTACTGTACTACTATATTAAACATGGTGTACTGTACTATACTATTAAACATGATGTAATACTATACACAAAAACATGTGTGTTGCACAAAAACATAGTGTACTAGTAATTATTAAAACATGGAAAATTTAAAATTATACTATTAAAACAGATGATGTATTGGTACTGTACTATTAAAACATGGTGTTCTGTACTATACTATCAAACATGGTGTACTGTAATTATTAAAACATGTACTTAATTATATTATATTAAACATGGTGTACTGTACTATACTACAAAACATGGAGTACTTGTACTACATTATTAAAAAACATAGTGTACTGTACTATACTATTAAAAACATGATGTACTGTACTGTACTATTAAAACATGGTAGTTTTGTACTACCATTGAAACATGGTAGGATTGTACTATACTAATAAAAAACATAGTGTACTAATAAAAAATATAAATTTGTACTATACTATTGAAAAGATGGTAAATTTCACTTATGATTATTAAAACAGATGTACTGTATATTGATAAAATATTGTACTGTACTATTTATCAAAACAACATAAAAAATTGTACTTATCAAAGAGATGGTGTGTGCCTGCAATTATACTACGAAAAGATGGTGAATTTAAAATATGTTAAAATGAAAATGTGGTGTACTGTACTACACATGAAAACATGGAGTACTGTACTACATACTTATTAAAACATGCGTACTTAAAATTATACTATTAAAATATGTGTACGGTAATATACTATTAAAACATGTGTACTGTACTACTGTTGAAACATGTGTATTTAAATTATACTACCAAAAAGATGGTGTACTATACTATTAAAAACATATGTAATTGCAATATACTGATAAAACATGGTGTAATGCACTATACTATCAAAATGTGGTGTACTGTAATATACTATCAAAAACATGGTACTGTACTATACTATTAAAATGATGGTGGTAATTGCACTATATGAAAATTATATTAAATGTAATTGTATCATAATTATTATGGATACTTGAAAATATACTAGATGTTATTATGTACTGTGAATATGGATTGACAAACATGGTAAAATTATACTATTAAAACATGGTAAAATGTAATTATATACTATCAAATAAAAGCACTGTAATTATACCATCAAAAACATGGTGTAATGTACTATACTTATTAAAACATGGTATAATAAACCATATAGCACTATTAAAATGTGGTAAAATTTGTACTACAATTATTAAACATGGAGCACTGTACTTATACTATTGAAAACATAAAAATTGCACTATACTTATTAAAACATGGTGTACTGTACTATACCAAAGATATATACACATTAAAAACATGGTGTACTGTACTATAATTATTGAAAATATACTTACAAATATAGTAATTGTAATTTATACTATTAAAAAACACGTATCAAAATAATTATTTAGTAAATGTGGGTAGTACTGTACTATACTATTAAACATTTATACTGTACTATACTATTAAAAAATGATGCACTGCACTAATTTTATTAAATTACTAAAATTAATACTATTTAAAAATATAGTACCCAAAATTTATACTATATTAATTTATTAAAAACATTGCAATTTTGCACTATTAGTTCGATATAAAATGTACTATACCATTAAACATGGTACTGCGTACTATAATTATTAAAAACATGGTACTGCACAATTAATAAAACATGATGTAACGAACTAAGTACGACAAAACATTGTGTACTGTACTGTACTATCGTGTACATTGGTGTACTGTGAATATACTGAAAAACATAGTGGCTCAATTATACTATCAAATGTGTGTACTGTACTATACTATCAAACATAAAATGCAATTATACTATTAAAACATGTGTGCCTTGTATTATACAGTACTATTAAAATGGTAAATACCAAATTTCAGCCATTAAAACATGGTGTACTGTAATTATACTGATAACATGAAGTACTGTAATTATACTTTATTAAATGTGGTACTGTACTATAATACATTAAAACATGAAGCACTGTTGTACTCATCCTGCCAAATGTGGTGTACTGGTACCATAATTATTAAACATTAAAATATCAAATTGGTACTATTAAAATGTGGTAAATTGCACTATACCATTAAACATGGCAATTGCACTCACTATTAAATAAGGAAGTACTGTACTAAATTATTAAAACATAAAATTATTAAAACAGATGGTACTGTATCATACGATAAAACATGGTGTATCGGTAATGTATATCATTAAAAACATGTGGAAATGTAATACATTTATTAAAATATGTAAAATTGCATTATACTATTAAAAACATGGTGCAAATGGTAATTATACTATTAGTAAAACATATACTGTACTATACTATTAAATGTGTAATGTACTATATTATATTAAAATGTGTAATTTCGTACTATACTATTAAAACATGGTGCACGCCTGCACCAAAATTATTAAAACATGGGCACTAATTATATTGAAAACATGGTAAAATTAAAATAGATTTATTAAAACATGTGAAAATTGAAATATAATATTAAAATATGTGTACTGTACTATACTATTAAAACATGGAGTACTGCAATTATACTATTAAAGTATTGCACTATTGTTATTGGTGTACTGTACTATACTATTAAAACATGGTGTACTGTACTGTACTATTAAAACATGAAACATACGCAAATATACCATACATGGTGTACTGTACTATACTATTAAAACATGGGTGTACTGTACTGAATTATTAAAAACATGGTGTACTGGTACTATACTATTAAAATGTGTACTGTACTATAATTATTAAAATGAAAATTTCAAAATATACTATTAAAAAATGATGGGTGTAATTTTGCACTGGTAATTATTAAAACATGAAGTACTTGTACTATACCATTAAAATGTGAAATTGTACTTACATTTATTAAAAACATGGTAATTGTACTATACTATAAAGTATGGTGTCCCACTATATTATTTAAAATGCCATAAAAAATTAGTACTATAATTATAAAACATATGTACTAAAAATATACTATTAAAAACATGGTGTAATTGTAATTATATAATTATTAAAACATGGAGTACTAGAATATACTTTATTAAATGTGTAAAATTTGTAATATACTTTGTCAAAAACATAGGTAATTGTATCATACTATTAAAAACATGGATGTACTGTACTATACTTATAAATATTAAAAATTAAAATTTATACTATTAAAAAACATGAGATAAAATAAATTGTACTGGGCTAAAACATGGGCAAGTCTTGTACTAAGTACTATCAAAACATAGTACTGTACTATTAAAACATGGTGTACTGTACTATACTATCAAAACACGGTGTACTGTACTATACTATTAAAACATGGTGTACTGTACTATACTATTAAACATGGTGTACTGTACTATACTATTAAAACATGGTGTACTGTACTATACTATTAAAACATGGTGTACTGTACTATACTATCAATAGATGGTGTACTATACTATTAAAACATGGTGCACTGTACTGTACTATTAAAACATGGCATACTGTACTATACTATTAAAACATTGTGTACTGTACTGTACTAATATAACATTGTGTACTGTACTATACTGTTAAAACATGGTGTAATGTACTATACTATTAAAACATTGTGTACTGTACTATACTATTAAAACATGATGTACTGTACTATACTATTAAAACATGATGTACTGTACTATACTATTAAACATAGTGTACTGTACTATACTATTAAAACATGGTGTACTGTACTATACTATTAAAACATAGTGTACTGTACTATACTATTAAAACATGGTGTACTGTACTATGCTATTAAAACATAGTGTACTATACTAATAAAACATGGTGTACTTTACAATACTATTAAAACATGGTGTACTGTACTATACTATTAAAACATGGTGTACTGTACTATACCATTAAAACATGGTGTTACTGTACTATACTATTAAAACATGAAGTACTGTACTATACCATTATAACATGGTGTACTGTACTATACTATTAAAACATAGTGTACTGTACTATACTATTATAACATGGTGTACTGTACTATACTATTAAAACATGAAGTACTGTACTATACCATTAAAACATGAAGTACTGTACTATACTATTAAAACATAATGTACTGTATTATACTATTAAAACATGGTGTACTGTACTATACTATTAAAACATGATGTACTGTACTATACTATTAAAACATGGTGTACTGTACTAAACTATTAAAACATGGTGTACTGTATACTATACTATTAAAACATTGTGTACTGTACTATACTATTAAAACATGGTGTACTGTACTATACTATTAAAACATGGTGTACTGTACTATACTATTAAAACAATGTGTGCTGATACTATACTATTAAAACATGGTGTACTGTACTATACTATTAAAACATGAAGTACTGTACTATACTATTAAAACATGGTGTACTGTACTATACTATTCAAACATGATGTACTGTACTGTACTACACTATTACAACATGGTGTACTGTACTATACTATTAAAACATGGTGTACTGTACTATACTATTAAAACATGAAGTACTGTACTATACTATTAAAACATTGTGTACTGTACTATACTATTAAAACATGGTGTACTGTACTATACTATTAAAACATGGTGTACTGTACTATACTATTAAAACATGATGTACTGTACTATACTATTAAAACATGGTGTACTGTACTGTACTATTAAAACATGGTGTACTGTACTATACTATTAAAATATGGTGTACTGTACTATACTATTAAAACATGGTGTACTGTACTATACTATTAAAACATGATGTGCTGTACTATACTAATAAAACATGAAGTACTGTACTATACTATTAAAACATGATGTGCTGTACTATACTATTAAAACATGGTGTACTGTACTATACTATTAAAACATGATGTACTGTACTGTACTACACTATTACAACATGGTGTACTGTACTATACTATTAAACATAGTGTTATGGTACTATACTATTCAACATAAGTGTACTGTACTATACTATTAAAACATAGTGTACTGTACTATACTATTAAAACATGGTGTACTGTACTATACTATTAAAACATGGTGTACTGTACTATACTATTAAAACATGGTGTACTGTACTATACTATTAAAACATGATGTACTGTACTATACTATTAAACAGAGTGTTATGGTACTATACTATTCAACATAAGTGTACTGTACTATACTATTAAAACATAGTGTACTGTACTATACTATTAAAACATGGTGTACTGTACTATACTATTAAAACATGGTGTACTGTACTATACTATTAAAACATGATGTACTGTACTATACTATTAAAACATGATGTACTGTACTATACTATTAAAACATGATGTACTGTACTATACTATTAAAACATAGTGTACTGTACTATACTATTAAAACATGGTGTACTGTACTATACTATTAAAACATGGTGTACTGTACTATACTATTAAAACATGGTGTACTGTACTATACTATTAAAACATGGTGTACTGTACTATACTATTAAAACATGATGTACTGTACTATACTATTAAACATAGTAAAATTATACTATAAAATATAGTGTACTGCATTATACTATTAAAACATGATGTACTGTACTATACTATTAAAACATGGTGTACTGTACTATACTATTAAAAACATGGTGTACTGTACTATACTATTAAAACATGGTGTACTGTACTATACTATTAAAAAACATGGTGTACTGTACTATACTATTAAAACATGGTAATTGCAATTATACTATTAAAACATGGTGTACTGTACTATACTATTAAAACATGGTAATTACTATACTATTAAAACATGGTAAAATTGTACTATACTATTAAAACATGGTGTAATGTACTATACCATAAAACATGGTGTAATTGCACTATACTATTAAAACATGATAAAATTGCACTATACTATTAAAAACATGTACTGTACTATTAAACATAGTGTACTGTACTATACTATTAAAAACATGGTAAAAATTGTACTAGTACTATTAAAACATGATGTACTGTACTGTACTATTAAAAACATGGTGTTCGGTACTATACTATCAAAACATGTGTACTGTACTATTAAAACATGGTGTACTGTACTATACTATTAAAACATGGTGTACTGTACTATACTATTAAAAACATGGAGTACTGTACTATACTATTAAAACATAGTGTACTGTACTATACTATTAAAAACATGATGTACCACTGTACTTATTAAAAACATGGTGTCTGGTACTATACTATCGAAAACATGTGTACTGTACCATACTATTAAAACATAGTGTAATTGGTACTATTAAAACATGGTGTACTGTACTATACTATTAAAAGATGGTGTACTGTACTATAATTATTAAAACATGATGTACTGTACTATACTATTAAAAACATAAAATTAAAAATTATACTATCAAAAAACAATGGTGTACTGTACTATACTATCAAAACATGGTGTAATGTACTATACTATGAAATATGGTGTACTGTACTATACAGTACTATTAAAATAAATGTAGTACTGTACTATACTATTAAAATATGGAGTACTGGGTACTATACTATTAAAACATGGTGTACTGTACTATACTTATTAAAACATGGTGTACTGTAATATATTTGATGGAAAACATGGTAACAAATATACTATTAAAAACATGGTGTACTGTACTTGATACTATCAAAAGATGGTGTACTATACTATTAAAATGGTGTACTGTAATTATACTATTAAAACATGGTGTACTGTACTATACTATCAAAATGTGGTGTACTGTACTATAGCCATCAAAAACATGGTGTACTGTACTATACTATTAAAACATGGTGTACTGTACTATACAGTAATTATTAAAATGTGTGTACTGTAATTATACTATTAAAACATGGAGTAATTGTACTATACTATTAAAACATGGTGTACTGTAATTATACTATTAAAACATGGTGTACTGTAATTATATACTATTAAAACATGGTGTAATTGCACGAGGCTACCAAAATGTGTAATTGCAATTATACTATCAAAACATGTGTACTGTACTATACTATTAAACATGCAGGTACTGTACTATACAGTACTATTAAAATGTACTGTACTATACTATTAAAAACATGGGAGTAATTGCAATTATACTATTAAAAACATGGTGTACTGTACTATACTATTAAAACATGGTGTACTGTACATACTATCAAAAGATGGTGTACTATACTAAAACATGGTACTGTACTATACTAAAACATGGTGTACTGTACATAAAATATGGTGTAATTGTACTATACTATTAAAACATTGTGTACTGCACCATACTATTAAAAATGTGGTGTACTTGTACTATACCATTAAACACGGTGTACTGTACTATACTATTAAAACATGGTGTACTGTACTTCGTACTAATAAAACATTGTACTGTACCATACTATTAAAACATAAAAATGTACTATACTATCAAAACATGTATAATTGCACTATACTATTAAAACATTGTGTACTGTACTATACTATTAAACATAGTGTACTGTACTATACTATTAAAAACATGGTGTACTGTACTATACTATTAAAATGCATGGTGTACTGTACTATACTATTAAAACATGATGTAATTGAACTAGTTTTATTAAAAACATTAAAATGTAATTATACTATCAAAGCATGTACTGTAGCTATACTATCAAAACATAGTGTACTGTACTATACTATCAAAAATGTGGTGTACTGCACCATAATACTATCAAAACATGGTGTACTCTGTAATTATACTATTGGGAAAACATGGTGTAATGTATTATACAGCACTATTAAAAAATGTGGTGTACTGCAATTATACTATTAAACATGGAGCACTGTACTATACCTTTGATAAAGAAGCGGTGTACTGTACTATACTATTAAAACATGGTGTACTGTACTATACCATTAAAACATGGTGTACTGTACTATACTATTAAAAACATGGTGTACTGTACTATACTATTAAACATGGTGTACTGTACTATACTATTAAAACATGATACTGTAATTATACTATTAAAAACATGGTGTACTGTACTATACTATTAAAAACATGGTGTACTGTACTTTATACTATTAAAACATTGTGTACTGTACCATACTATTAAAATGTGGTGTGTACTGTACTATTATTAAACACGGTGTACTGTACTATACTATTAAACATGGTGTACTGTACTATACTATTTAAAACATGGTGTACTGTACTATACTATTAAAACATTGTGTAAATTATACTATTAAAATGTGGTGTACTGTAATTATACTATTAAAAACACGTAAAATTGTACTATACTATTAAAACACGTAATTGTACTATACTATTAAATACAGTGTACTGTAATTATACTATTAAACATGAATTACTACTGATTATTAAAACATGGTGTAATTGCACTATACTTTGGTTAAAAACATGAAGTACTTTTGTACTATACTATTAAAAATATGGTACTGTACTATACTATTAAAAACATGGTGTACTGTACTATACTATTAAAAACATTGTGTAACAAAATTATACTATTAAAAATGTGGTGTACTGTACTATATTATTAAACACGTGTGTACTGTACTATACTATAAAACATTTTGTGTACTGTACTACTATTAAAACATAGTGTACTGTAATTATACTATTAAAATGATGAATTACTGTACTATACTATTAAAAATACATGTAAATGCATCAAAATTAATAAAAACATTGTGAACTGCACTGGCTACTATTAAAACATGTGTAATTGTACTATACTATCAAAACATGGTATACTGTACTATACTATTAAAACATTGTGTACTGTATTATACTATTAAAACATGGTGTACTGTACTATACTATTAAAACATGGTGTACTATAATTATACCATTAAAAACATGTGTACTGCGGCCTTTAGGAGGCCATAAAACATTGTGTAAAATAAAACATACTATTAAACATGGTGTACTGTACTATATTATCAAAACACGGGTGTACTGTACTATACTATTAAAAACATATGTACTGTACTATACTATTAAATGATGGTGTACTGTACTATACCATAAAACATGGTGTACTGTACTCATATCACTATTAAAAACATGGTGTACTGTACTATACTCTTAATAATAGATGGTGTACTATACTATTAAAACATGGTGCACTGTACTGTACTATTAATAAAACATGGCATACTGTAATTATACTATTAAATGACATTGTGTAATTGTACTGTACTCATTATAACATTAGGTATCAGTAATATATCGTTAAAACATAGGTAAATGTACTATACCACAAAACACAGTAATTGCACCATACTATTAAAACATGATGTACTGTGTAACAATTATTAAATATAGATGTACTGCACTATACTATTAAACAATAGGTACTGGTACTATACTATTAAAACATGGTGTACTGTACTATACTATTAAAAACATAGTGTACTGTACTATACTATTAAAATATGTGCACTGTACTATGCTAATAAAATATAGTAAATTATTATAATTAATAAAACATGGTGTACTTTTTACAATAATAGTTTATTAAAACAGCGTGGTGTACTGTACATACTATTAAAAACATGGTGTATCAAAATATACCATTAAAAACATGGTGTTACTGTACTATAATTATTAAAACATTAGTACTGTACTATACCATTATAACATGTACTGTACTATACTATTAAAAATATAGTGTAATTGTACTATACTATTATAGATGGTGTACTGTAATTATATTGAAACATGGGCAATGAAAAAATTTTATACCTTTATTTAAAACATGGCACTGTACTATACTATGTTTATAATGTACTGTATATTGTACTATTAAAACATGGTGTACTGTACTATTATACTTGTTGAAACATGATATACTGCAAAATACTATACTTCACATAAAACATGGTAAAAATTGTACTAAACTATTAAAATGATGGTGTACTGTATACTATACTATTAAAAGTTTAATAAAAAATTGTACTATACTATTAAAACATGGTGTACTGTACTATACTATTAAAACATGGTGTACTGTAATATACTATTAAAACAATGTGCAGTTGATACTATACTATTAAAACATGGTGTACTGTACTATACTATTAAAACATGGTGAAGTAATTGTACTATACTATTAAAATATGTGTACTGTACTATACTATTCAAAACATGATGTACTCAAAATGTACTATACACTATTACAACATGGTGTACTGTACTATGCATTATTAAAAACATGGTGTACTGTACTATAATGCTATTAAAACATGGAAGTACTGTACTATACTATTAAAACATTGTGTACTGTACTATACTATTAAAAACATGGTGTACTGTACTATACTATTAAAACATGGTACTGTACTATACCATAAAACATATATGTACTGTACTATACTATTAAAACATGGTAATTGCACTTGTACCATAAACATGGTGTACTGTACTATACTATTAAAATATGGTGTACTGTAATTGTACTATTAAAAACATGGGTGTACTGTACTAGTACTATTAAAAAACATGACATGCCAGGTAATTATAATTAATAAAACATAGAAGTACCTTCTACTATACTATTAAAAACACATGTGCTGTACTATACTATTAAAACATGGTAATTGCAATTATACTATTAAACATGATGTAATTGCAATTGTACTAATTATTACAAATATGGTGTACTGTACTATAATAAAACATAGTGTTATGGCACTATAATTATCTAACATAAGGTATTGTACTATACTATTAAAACATAGTGTACTGTACTATACTATTAAAAATTAATTATACTATAAAAACATGGTGTACTGTACTATACTATTAAAACATGTAATTGTACTATACATAAAGATGATGTATCAAATTATACTTGATATAGTGTTATGTACTATATTTGATTCAACATATGTATCGTACTATACTATTAAAAACATAGTGTGTACTGTACTATTAGCATTATTAAAAACATGGTAACGGTAATTATACTATTAAACAGAAAACAAAATACTATACTATTAAAACATAGATGTACTGTACTATACTCATTAAACAGAGGTTATGGTACTATACTATTCAACATATAAAATTGTACTATACTATTAAAGTTTCATAGTGCACGGTAATTATACTATTAAAACATTACGGCAATTGTACTATACTATTAAAAACATGGTAAATGTACTATACTATTAAAAACATGATGTACTGGTAATTATACTATTAAAACAT
>NW_024720773.1:2135106-2152606 GCF_018991925.1 Homarus americanus | reverse complement strand
ACTACTGTATGTATTGTACTCCAGCAGATCCTGCCATCTGTAGCCTAGAGTAGGCAGACACTTCACTCTTTTGACTGTAATACATAACTAATCATGTCTTAACACTTGTGATGAAGGTTGGCTGGGAGATTATTGGGTCATGTTACTAACCTGACCTGATGCAATGTCAGGTCACCCATTGTTAGGTGGGGGATTAATGGGTCTTATGACCTGAAGATGTCTTGAATGACATTATTTTGTACCTGTGAGGTATATACATAGTACTGTACTATACTGTATTGTATATGAAGGGTACAAGTATTAATAAGCACAGATTATTACAGTAACATATCATTACTAATTAATGAAAAACAAATAAACAATATTGTGTCATGAATGAGCCAGTACTGTACAGTGTAATGTAGTTGGTGACAAACAATCAGTGAAACGACCCTTTGGGGGGGAGCAGTCACATTCCAATGGACACCCCTCCCCTTCCTCCTCTCTACATCACAGCGAATTTGATACCATAATGATCCTGAAAAAATTCTCTGAGATGTTTCCAATATGATATCCTTAAACAAAATGTTTTGCCATGATATGATGGAGATTCCATTCATTTATACAAAAAATAAATATATACAATACAGGTTGAACCTCCCTAATACGGTACTACTCTATTGTCCGGCACCTCCAGTCGTCCGACAAAATTTTCAATTTGCCTGACGGCCGCTAGTACCCACCGGCACTAGTATCCATGGTTCGGCATACCCTTTGTTTACATCTGGTCCTTGTGGAGTTTGGTGCGTTCCTCGGTATTTCAAGTGTTTCTGTAATACTTCACTTGTTATTTACCCTTAATATGCCTCCTAAGCTTATTTATTTTATTATTTCATTTACTGTACAGATATTCTTTTCTTCTTTACAGGTGAACATCACCAATTTATGTACAGGTACCGTAACTATTTTGTCATTTTAAGTGCAGAATCAGATTTATTGTTTATCTATTTTCGTTTATTACAATTACACTGTATAGTAGAACGTGGATATAACACGAGATATGTTCCCAGAGAGGTCGCTTTAAACTGAATTCGCACTAAATCAAAGTGTTGTTTAAATGGAATAAATTAGTTTGGTACTTGAGAGAAACACAAAATACTAAAAAGACTGAGAGCCTACCCAGATGCACCTCAGCCCATCTCCTAGAATAAACAAAACATTGTTTTTTGTAGAATTATGTTAAAACAAACACTCATAAATCAACACAGCTATCCTTAAGAGTGACTACGTTTTTCTCATAAAATGTCACTAAACTGAGCAGGGAGAATATAATTAGCATTGCTGGAATTCTAATACGTAGTGATTAACTTGAATATAAACATGCTATAGCTTGCATTAGACATACAAATTTTAGTTCTAATTTAAGAATTTTACTACAAAGAGCAAAAAAAAATTTCTCGTGCAAAATATATGACGTAAATATTCAAATTATTCGCTGTCTTGCAAGGATTCCAGCAATACAAATTATATTCTCCTAACTTTATTCTGTGACATTATAAAAGATAAAAACTTTAAGCCTAAAACACCAAACCCTGGTTGGGAAAATGGTGAGGGAGGGAGGAGAGGTGACAGTGACATGTTTGACAGTTGATGCCGAAGGTCTAGTGAAGTATTTATTTGTTTATTTATGTCCTTTAGCTTCAGTTTATATTTTTTTGCTTATAAAATGTCACAGAAGTGACAGGGGAGAATATAATTTACATTGCTGGAATTCTTATAAGATAGTGATTAATTTGAATATAAACAAGCTATAATTTGCACGAGACAAAAATTTTAATAATCATTTAGTACATTACTGTACAGTATTTTGAGTACATGTACAGTACAGCTTTGCCGTTAGGACAGTGTAGCATGCCCAGAGAAACATTAGGCGCATCAATAATACTATGTATTTTACAAAGACCACCAGTGGTTCAGAAAATTCTATAGTACGGCACCGGTCAGGTCCAAAGGGTGCTGGATTAGGGAGGTTCAACCTGTGAGGAATAAAAATAAATGTTGTAGGTATGGCATTATAAGAGTTGGGTGTCTGCTGTTTGGATGTTAATCGACTCGGGCTATTTTCCACACTTCACAGGAAAATTTCCATGAGTCTAAACGATGCAACTCGCAGGAGCTGTGTTTATTTAAACAAACACCACAGTACACGTACAATATATTCATACTGTAAACAAAATAATGTACAGTCTCTCCTCGACTTACGACGGGGTTCCAACCCGACGACCATGTCGTAAGTCGATTTGGTCATAAGTCGAAAGGGCAAAAATAATACCTATAATGAAATACAGTACAGCAAAAATAATCAATAATGAAAACTGATTAAAGTGTTACTGTGCACTTACCTTAAATGTAGTCAGCTGAATGCACACGTGGCCTCAATAATTTTTTAATAAAGCATGGAGACTACATTAATTGGATGAAGCAGAGGAGGAGACAGGGCTGGGTGGGTCATCAAATATGCTTTCTTCAGACAGGCTAACATACTTGCTTGTTGAAGGTATTGGATCATCTTTAGGGAGTGAAGAGGCAGCAGTGGTGGGGCGTGAGGAGACAGCAGTGGGGGACTTCTTAAAATATATGTCCAATTTAGACTGCACAGTTTGTCTTTTCTTTTCAATGTAAATCTCCCTGTAGCAAGCAAATGCATCTTGGATCAGTCTGTCAACCTTTGCAAAACACTCAACATTTTGATACATTTCTTCAATCATTTGCATCCCCTTATTAATAGGAGCAAAGGCCTCTGCCATTTGTTTCACTGAAAACTTTTTGGGGGTGCAGGTTCTCATTTTACATTTTGTTTCTCTTCTTCCTCTGCAATTTTCTGTGCCTCCAGTTCAATAAGATCCTCATTACTTAGCTCTTCTGCTACACTTTCCACCAACTGCTCAACATCTTCATTATCAATTTCTAACTCCAGATGTTTACCCAACTCCACTATCTTGTTACTAATCTTCATCTTCATTAAATCCTTTGAAACTGTTAACATATCTTTTCAGGACCTTCTTCCATATTCCATTCATGCACTGACCTGTAGCCTCATCCCATGCTGCAGCTATGTTCTTTGTACATTGCAAAATGTTGTAGTAGTCCTTCCAAAACTCTGAGCATTTTCTCACCTTCAGTAGCAGCAACAGCCTGAGCGAAGGTCGTACGTAAATAATACACTTTAAAAGCAGCAATAGTACCTTGATCCATGGGTTGGATGATAGAGGTAGTGTTAGGTGGAAGGTAGACTACCTTAACATTAGGGTGCAGGTGGTCCAGGTGTGGTGGGTGTCCTGGAGCATTATCTAAAATTAATAAAATCTTGAAGGCAACCCTTTGTTGCAGACAATACTCCTTGGCTCGTAGAATGAAACAACTCGGGAACCAATCCTCAAACAGTACTAGGGTCATCCGTGCTTTCTTATTACTGCGATAAAAGACTGGCAGTGTGTGCTTGCTGACATTTTTAAAAGCCCTTGGGTTCTCTGAATGGTATATCATGAAGGGTTTTACCTTGAAACCAGCTACATTCCCCCCCAATAGAAGTGTGATTCGGTCCTTGAATGCCTTGAATCCCGGCATGGTTTTCGCCTCTTCGTGGATGTATGTCCGTTCTGGCATGTGCTTCCAGAATAAGCCAGTTTCATTCACATTAAATATTTGCTCAGGCAAATAATTTTCCTCCACGATGACACGATCTAGCTCCTCCTTAAAAGCTTCAGCAGCACCCACATCAGCACTTGCTGCCTCTCCACTCACCTTTACACTGTGCAAAGTGTAACGTTCTTAAACCTTTGAAACCACCCATGACTTGCTGTGAAGGTTTGGTCGCACTCATCTCCTGCCTACTCTTTCAGGCTTTCAAAAAGGCTTCTTGCTTTAGCCTGTATGGTTAGAAGGCTTAAGGGTACACGCTTTTGCAGCTGATCTGCCAGCCACATCACAAGTAATTTCTCCATCTCATGAAGAGGACCTTGTCTTTCTTTTTGTTATTAGTGTTCCCTTTATAGGTGCTGATCCTTTCACTACCTCACGAATTCGTTCCTTGTCCTTCAAAATTGTTGATATCGTCGAGTGAGAGAAGCCAAGGTCGAGTGAAATGGTTGCTACTGTTTTTCCATTTTCATATTGCATTATTATTTTAATTTTCATCTCCAAAGTAATTGACTGTCTCTTTTTCTTCTCAGCACCACGAGAACTCTCACTTTTATGCTTGCCAGCCATTTTAAAGGGAATTACAAACAAAAATTTAGATAGTACACAGCGCGATCACCAACAACAACGACGGCCAAACAAAAACTGATCGGGCTACGACGTGAATGCTGTACACAATGAGGCGGGCCCGCCCAAGTTATCATACGGCGTCACAATCCGACCAAACGCCGGGACTCAAAAATACGTAATGTGAAATTTTTTTTATACGACCATGGCGGTCGTATGTCCGGGTTGTCGTAAGTAGAATATGTCGTAAGTCGAGGAGAGACTGTATACTATTGTACTACTATGCTGTATATACTGTACTCACCAGCAGACACTGTTCACTCAGCTGACTGTAATCATATCTTTAACACTTGCGATGGAGGTTGGGTGGGAGATTAGCGGGTCATGTTACTGACCTGATGCAATATCAGGTCACCCATTGTCGGGGTGGGGGATTAGTGGGTCTCATGACCTGAAGATGTCTTGAATAAAGATGAAAGGTAAGGTGCTCCAGTGTTTCCCACTTACTGAATGTACAGTATAGTATAGTATACAAAACTGTAATAACCTTTTACCTTCTTCACACTGTATTCTTAGTTATTTTTGTTCTGGTACAATAATGTACAGCACAGCACAACACAAATTGCACACAAAAACAGCAGCTAGCAAGGAACAACCTTCTACAATGGCAGCAGAATATGAACTAAGTGATCCAAGCAGCTGGGCCACCCACAGGTGGGGATGGGTTGGAGCATAATATACTCCCTCAGAACTCACTGAAAATTTATTCCCAGACCCAGAAATAAAAATATATTTAGATTTTCCAGAAATTTTCAGAAAATGCACCTGATTTTCAACCTCATAATTTGTTCCCAATACCAGAATTCAGAGAATTTTCTGGAAAAATTCCGAGCAAATTTCAATTCAAGCTATTGGATAGTTCTGGGTTTGAGGGATTCCGGCTAACGGAGATATTACTTACAAGCTTGCCAAGTTGTCGTGCAAAACAAACAAAAGGAAATACTTCTTCACACAGAGGCTGGTAGACTTATGGAACAGCCTACCAGCCCAAACTTGACAAACTTATAAAGAACAATGGAGGAATCCTACACAGGCCACTGGCCTTCTACCTTCTGCGTGGCCACCACTAGTGGGTGGCCATTATGTAAATAAGTTCATGTACACACAGTCTCTGGAATACTGGCCATCAAGGCAATGTAGCCCAGCTGGGACACTGTCTCTGCTTACCCAATGACAACAGGGCTCCCTAACACTGCCCTTCAGTGTACTAACTCGCAAACGAAGAAATGTTTATTCTCTTTATGTTTTTTACATTATGGTATAGTAGTTATTTCTACTGTGTTTTTTTCCCATTGTGTGTGTAGAATTATATGTGCATGGAACTGATTAAAAACAAGGTGAACAAAATTATGTACAGAATATCTCCCCAAAATTAATAGTTAGAAAATAACTAACAGCAGTAAATTTTCATTTGTATCAGGTATTGGTAGATTTAAAGCAGCACATACAGGCAAACCTCGAGCTACAGTGGGGTTAGGTTCCTGATAAATCCATCACTAGATGAATTATCATAGACCAGGAACATTTTAACATGGGGTTCAAAGGGATACATTCCCAGCCAGTCCCAAACACACATGTGTCACTGACCAAACAATTCCTACAATACTGTACTACTATCAGTACAACACAATTAAACAACACTCACTACATCCTGAAGAATAAGTCTGGTCATTATCACATGTCCCCTTCAAGGCTAAGAGGACTCTTGTAGGTGGAGTGGAGACGTCACACAGCCTCTGGGGAGTCTCATGCTGCTTAACAGTGTCAAGCTTCACCTCAGAGACACAGTTTTCTTGGATGCCTTGGCCTTCCCAGACATTATCAAGGTTACACTACTCACTTCACAGTCACAAAAACAGAGCAAAGGCACTTGTCACAAAAACAGAGCAAAAGCACTTGTCACAAAACAGAGTGAGCGATGATGACAAAAACAATAATAGCGGCCGACACTGCTCACATTTTCAAAACAACAGAGTTAACGCACCTTACAGTCACAAAAACACAGAAAATATCACTTGATCGTCACCATAACACAGTTCAGTCTAAATGTTAGTGCAGTCCTCTCACTATATAAGAAAAACACCGATGATAAGTACAAAGCTGGCTGATAATAGTGGAGCCATGTGATGGTGGGTTTATGATCAACAAAGAACCAAACACACGGCTGTAGTGCGCAGGTTGTGGCAACGTGGAGGTTGGGCTGACAAGTGAAGGTAGAGATGCATCATGCATGGGGTTAAATATTGTTTCCTTATAGAATGTCACTGACTTGACGTAGAAAAATATAATTTCCATTGCTGAAATCCTTGCAAGACAGCAGTTAACTTGAGTATATACAACCCATAGTTTGTACTAGAGATGAAAAAATTCCAACCATTGGATATTGATTGCCCTTTGATGGATAATAAAGGGAATTTTTTTTTATCATATATAGTGAAATGGTCTTAGATTATGACCATCATTTAAGTGGAATATCACTGGACAGGATACTGTATCCTGAGGTTTACCTGTACAGTTTAGTGAATGAGGTTCTGGTCTTCACGTAACAACATAAAGAAAGAATCTAGGGGTATAATATGCAGGCCCAGGATGTTCATTGTAAATGACCCATGGAAATGCATGAACTTTAACCCCCATCTAAACTATTACGCATATACAGGCAACTTCCGTGACACGGAATTCCTGGTTTCGGAAATTTCCCGTCACAGAATTTTGGTAAATTTTTAAAATTTTCAACATAAAAATTGCGATATATAACAAGAAATTCATCCAAAATTATAAATTTTATTTCTTGTGCTCTTGGTGGTAGCTACAAGATGGTTGGAAGGCAACTCACCTACCCAGCAGCCACCACAACAATGGCACTGCTCAGTTAGAATTCTTTGCCCAGTTTGTGTTCAGTTGTGTGTCTGTGTTACTGTGTACCTTTATTTAAGAGGACTGGAAAAAGACCATCAAGTTCAAGTACTAGCAGTGGTGATAAAAGATTCCTTAAGGGAATTACATTAAATAATAAACATGGTGTTTTAAGGAGGTAACTCCCAGTAACTCTGATCACATCACCTCACCACCTCCTGCATCAGTAACTCCCAGTAACTCTGATCACACCACCTCACCTCACCACCTCCTGCATCAGTAACTCCCAGTAACTCTGATCACACCACCTCACCTCACCACCACCTGCAGCAGTAACTCCCAGTAACTCTGATCACACCACCTCACCTCACCACCTCCTGCAGCAGTAACTCCCAGTAACTCTGATCACACCACCTCACCACCACCTGCATCAGTAACTCCCAGTAACTCTGATCACACCACCTCACCTCACCACCTCCTGCATCAGTAACTCCCAGTAACTCTGATCACACCACCTCACCTCACCACCTCCTGCAGCAGTAACTCCCAGTAACTATGATCACACCACCTCACCTCACCACCTCCTGCAGCAGTAACTCCCAGTAACTATGATCACACCACCTCACCTCACCTCACCCTGCTGCCATATGTGACCAAGTCCCAGGTTGATGATCTGACTTTCTGCCTCATTTACACACATTTGCAGGGTCTCAATTGTTTCCCTCACAACACAACATACATATATCATACGTCACTATTGATCTGTTTAATTTTTTAAATTTCTGCATTTTTTGGGTGCAATTTATCCCCTCCCCCGGCCCTGATGTGACCCTTGCCCAGGCGGCTTAATGCCTGTTAAAACAAAAAACTATGACAAGAAAAACAAAGCTGGACCAGGGAGGTCTCACCTGTACAGCACTCATCCACTCATTCCAAATCTGTCACTACAAAAGAAGAAAACTAAACTGCTGTAGTAATATGTATAGGAATCATTTAACATTTAAAGTGCAGTAGACATTTAAGTATTTGAGGTGTAAATGAATGAATAAAGAGGAAGCAGCCATACCTCACAGTGCTGTGCCATGGACGAAGCCTCCACCGCGTACACCTTACGAGCCCCAGCTTGAGCAGCGAAGAAAGAGAGAATTCCTGAGCCGGCCCCAACGTCTAATACCACTTTGTCCCTGAAGTCACTCATATTGGAGAGGATCGCTCGCTGGTATGTTCCCGTCCGGATGTAATCCTGTACGAAAAACAAAACAACGGTATACTGTGATTGCATACCGTGCTAGAGTTTGTGTTACATTAAATACACAAGTATAATTTAAAGAGTAAATGTCAACTAACACACACACACACCTGCATTTTAAAATACCAGCCACCCAGCCACCCCAGGTGGAGGTCCAGCCACCCCACCTACTAGTAGGAGGAGGTCCAGCCACCCAATCTACAAGTAGGAGAAGGTCCAGCCACCCACCTACTAGCAGGAGGAGGTCCACCTACTAGTAGGAGATCCTACTAGCAGGACAATGTAACAACTGTACTGTACACTGATAAGGCCATCAATCAACACCTCCTAAACTTGTTAGCCAACTTAACTAACATACTGCATGACATAAAACCTGAACATAAGTAAAGATGTCTTACAGTGATGGAGCCTCACACAGTTACAAAAGGTTTGTATTGTACACATAATGGCAAGGAGGATCACTGCTCACAAGGACAGCTAAAAAAAATACCAGACCTGGGACAGGTGGTATGATCTTGGCTCATAAAAGCTGGGCAGAGACAATGTTCACAACTACTGTACGGTACTAACAACCGGTCTTTTGTTACTGATGGTGAGTCAATTCCTCTAAATAATTCACTACAAGACAGTGACTCACAGTGATGTTGGAGATGGTGACCTACTGTAAACCTCTCCTAGCACTACCCCTCTCTCTAGCACACCATCCTCTACTTCTTTCTCCTCCTAGCTCCACCTCTCTCTCCCAACCTCTCTCTCTCTCTTAGCTCTACCTCTCTCTCTCTCCTCACTCCCCTCCCTCTCCCTAGCTCCCCACCTCTCTCTCTCTCCTAGCTCTCACCTCTCTCTCCCTCCTAGCTCTTCTCTCTCTCCTCTAGCTCAACCTCTCTCTCTCTCTCTCTCCCAGCTGCACCATCTACCTCTCTCCTCACTTCACCTCTCTCTCTCTCCTAGCTCTACCTCTCTCTCTCCTCCTACTTCTACCTCTCTCTCTCTCTCTCTCCCAGCTCTACCTCTCTCTACTCTCTCTCTCCCTAGCTCTCTCTCTCTCCCTCTCCCTAGCTCTACCTCTCTCTCCTCTCCCCTGCGCTCTACCTCTCTCTCTTCTCTCCTAGCTCTACCTCTCTCTCTCCTAGCTCTACCTCTCTCTCTCTCCCTAGCTCTACCTCTCTCTCCCTCTCCCCAGCTCCTACCTCTCTCCTCTCCAGCTCCCACCTCTCTCTCTCTCCTCCCTAGCTCCCCTCTCTCTCTCTCTCCCAAGCTCTACCTCTCTCTCTCTCTAGCTCTACCTCTCTCTCTCTCCTAGCTCTACCTCTCTCTCTTCTCTCCCCTCCTCTCTCTCTCTCCCTCTCTCCAGCCTCTCTCTCTCTCCGCTCTACCTCTCTCTCTCTCTCTCTCCTAGCTCCCACCTCTCTCTCTAGCTCACCTCTCTCTCTCTCTCTCTCTAACTCTACCTCTCTCTCCCTCTCCTAGCTCTACCCCTCTCTCTCTCTCTCTGAGCTCTACCTCTCTCTAGCTCCCACCTCTCTCTCTCTCTCCTCTCTCTCCCTCTCTCTCCCTCTCTCCTCCAGCTCCTACCCCTCTCTCTCTCTCTCCCAGCTCACCTCCTCTCCTCCAGCTCCCCCTCTCTCTCTCTCTCTCCCCTCTCCCACTCCCTCTCTCTCCCTCCCCACTCCCACTCTCTCTCTCCCTGTCTACCTCTCTCTCCCTCTCCCAGCTCTACCTCTCTCTCTCTCTCTCTCTCTCTCTCTCTCTCTCTCTCTCTCTCTCTCTCTCTCTCTCTCTCTCTCTCTCTCCTCCTCCTCTCTCTCTCTCTCTCTCTCTCTCCTAGCTCTACCTCTCTCTCTCCCTAGCTCCCCACCTCTCTCTCTCCCTAACTCTACCTCTCTCTCCTCTCCCCTCCTCTCTCTCTAAGCTCTACCTCTCTCCTCTCCTAGCTCTACCTCTCTCCTCTCTCTTCTGCTCTACCTCTCTCTCTCCCTGCTCTACCTCTTTCTCTCTCTCTCTCCTCTCTCTCTCCTAGCTCTCTCTCTCTCTCTCTCACTCTCTCTCTCTCTCTCCTCTCTCTCTCTCTCTCTCTAAACTCTACCTCTCTCCCTAGCTCTACACCTCTCTCTCTCTCTCTCCCCTCCCCTCTCCTTGCTCTACCCCCCTCTCTCCTCAACCTCTCCTCTCTCTCTCTCCTAGCTCTACCTCTCTCTCTCTCTCTCTCCCCTCTCCTAGCTCTGCCTCTCTGCTCCCTCTCCCCAAAACCCTTACCTCTCTCTCTCTCTCCTAGCTCACCCTCTCTCTCTCCTAGCTCTACCTCTCTCTCTCTCCCTCTCATTCCCCTCCAGCCCCACCCCTCTCTCCCTCTCTCTCTCTCTCTCTCCCAACCTCTACCCCTCTCTCTCTCTCTCTCTCCTCCCTAGCTCTCTCTCTCTCTCTCTCCTCTCTCTCCCTCTCTCCTAGCTCCCAACTATCTCTCTCTCCCAGCTCCACCTCTCTCTCCCCAGCTCCACCTCTCTCTCCCAGCTACCTCTCTCCCCTACCCCACCTCTCTCTCTCTCCTAGCTCTCACCTCTCTCTCTCCCAGCCACCTCCTCTCTCCCTCCCCACCTCTCCTCCCACCTACTCTATACACACCACCACTCTCTCTCACCCACTCCCTCTCTCCTCCTACCTCTACCACTCTCTCTCTCTCCCTCCCACCTCTACCTCTCCTTCTCTCTCTCCTCTCTCAACTCACCCTCCTACCCTCTCTCTCCCTCCAGCTCTACCACCTCTCCCTCTCCCTAGCTCTACTCCCTCTCCTCCCTCTCCCACCTCCTCTCCCCCCTCCTCTACCCCCCTCTCTCTCCAAGCTCTACCACTCTCTCTCTCCCTAGCTCCACCTCCACACTCTCTCCCATCTCATACCTCTCTCACCTCTACACCTCTCTCTCCCTAGCTCCACCTCTCCCCTCCCAGCTCCCCTCCTCTCTCTCCCCAGCTCTACCCCCACCCTATCTCCCATCCCCCTCCTCTCTCTCCTAGCTCCACCCCCCCCCTCTCCTCCCTAGCTCCACCTCTCTCTCCCTAGCCTCTCACCTCTCTCCCAGCTCCACCTCCCTCTCTCCCCCAGCTCCTCACCTCTCTCCCTAGCTCCCACCTCTCTCTCTCCCTCCCTAAGCTCTCTCTTTTCTCCTAGCTCTACACTCTCTCTCTCTCTCCCTGCTCCACCTCTCCCTCCCTAGTTCTTTATCTCTCTCTCTCCAAACCCACCTACTATTACTCTCATCTCACCCACTCACTCCTACCTCCAATCCTTCACCCACCTACCTCTCTGTCCAACCTCTCACCCACTCCACCTCTCACCTCCACCTACTTTTCAACACACCTACTGTGCCAGGCCAATCCTTCACCCACCTATGCAGGCCAATCCTTCACCCACCTACTGTGCAGGCCAACCTTCACCCACCTACTGTGCCGGGCAATCCTTCACCCACCACTGTACCGGGCCAATCACCCACCTACTGTGCAGGCCAATCCTTCACCCACCACCTGCAGGCCGGGCCCTTCACCACCTGCGCAGACCCAATCCTTCCCCACCTACTGTGCCGGACCCAATCTTCACCCACCTACATGCGAGACCAATCATCACCCTACTGGCAGACCACCCTTCACCCACCCTACTGTACCGACCAACCCTTACCCACCTGCTGCACGGACAATCTTCCCACCTACTGTCGGGCCAATACCCACCTACTGGCAGGCAATCCTTCCCCACCTGTACCGAACCGCTACCGCTCCTTCCCTACTGCACCGGACCTCCATTCCCCACCCTACTGCCGCAGACCACCCATCCTTCACCCTGCTGTGCCGATCCTTCACCCACCTCTGTGCCGGACCAATCCTTCACCCAACCTACTGTGCCCTTCCCACCCTACTGCGCCGGCCCAACCACTTCACCCCCACCTACTGTGCAGACCAATCCTTCACCCCCACCTACTGTGGGACCAACCCTTCACCCACCCACCATGCATCACCAGACACATCTTATATCAGCAATGCCTGAAATATTGTGCAGGTGAAATCGATTCTGCATCCATCTGAGACCGTCACGCACAGCGCATCTTGAATACTTTAACGTTGTGAACTTTCTGGAATTCTGTTGAGGAGAAAAGTTCAGTCAATGAAGACAAGACTCGGTATTCTCACGACAGGATTAAGGAATTTATAATTCCGAGGAGCAACACTAAATATATCGCCTTGCTGCATCTTTAGTGCAGCCTTAAGACCAGTATATGTTGCAACCTCCGACTTGGGGAGGTGTGGCAGGAAGGCAGCAGTTGCCCACAGGTCTCACCACACTGCTCTGCCACCTGATCGCCATTATTGTGCCAGTGCGTACTTATGGCCTGTAATGGCAAAAGAAACAACATCACTGCACAAAAGAGGAATGGTGCTCACAACTCTCCCCCAATAAAGAAACAAACCACACACACACTCACAGGCTCAGCACTCTCTCTCCTCTCTCTCTCTCTCTCTTTTCACTAGTTACATACACACAAAAAGCCAACCAAAAGTAAAGTCATTAATAAAAGGAGGTTGTAAACCTCTATGCTGCCACCATCCATGCTGGTGGTGAGCATAAAGAACTTATAGTCAATTTTAGCACTGCCAGATGTGTGTTCCTCACTCCCCTGCCAGCTGAGGGCAAAATGTCTAAATAAATTTGAGGGGTTGCAGCCTTACCGATGGTAACAGAAAAAGAATGGTGTACCCCACTGGCAAGATAAGTGGCGGTGAAAGTTAAAGATGATGGCGTGAAACTGCTTGAGATGATATAACCATGGTGATACTGAAACCAAACCCTACACAGTGCAGCACCAGGTGATGACCTTAGTTTTACCTAGATTGATTAGAGTACACAGGCCAAGACAGAGACCAAGAGTGGCTGTAACAAATGACCTCAGAAAATAAACCTGGTGATAAAAGTTGGCGCTGCCATCAGGCAATCCCGCCAACACCAAGCATTAGAATGGATACAGAAGTGACGATGGTGACAATGATTGTGTTTGGCTGGGAGTACAGTGCAGATACAGTACTATACTGTCACCTATCTCTGACAAAACACCTACCGCAGTCACAGAGGCTCTGGGTCACACTTGGTGATGGGATCCTCACAGTCACCAGATGCAGGCACACTTCGGTGATGGGATCTCACAGTCTGAGGGCTCTGGAGTACGCCAATTACCATAAAATCAGAATAAACTCAGTTCAATATTTGTTTATTGACAAATTCCAAAAATTGTGCTCAATCATTCATTTTCTGTTCAATTTTTTGGGCCTTGCCTTAGCTGCCCTACAAAAATAATCATTTTATAATTACTGTGCAAGCATAAATATACTACATGTACATACAAGTAATAAAAAGAAAATAATATATGAATACATGTAACCAACTAGCAAAGGTGAGCTGATGAACAAAACGGCTAGGCAGGTGACTGTGAAGCAGGGTGAGATGGCGAGGTGAGGTGAGCCAGACGACCCAGGCAGGGGTGAGATGAAGCAAGAAGGTGACGAGGCTGCCGAGTTGACTGACGAGGCATGGGGTGAGGTGATGAAACAGAGGTGAGCTGGCCGAGGCATGGGGTGAGCTGACAGGCAAGGGGTGAGCTGACGAAACAGGGTGAGGTGATGAAGCAATAGGTGAGCCTAGCCAGGCATGGGGTGAGCCTAACGAGGCAAGGGGTGAGGTGATGAAACAGAGGTGAGCCCCAAGAGCATGGGGTGAGGTGATTAAACAAGAGGTGAGTGAGCATAAATTTGGTGATGAAGAGCAAGAGGTGAGCTGACGAGGCATGGGGTGAGGTGATGAAACAAGAGGTGACTGACGAGGCCATGGGGCCAGCTGATGAGCCAAGAGGTGAGCTGACCGGGGTGAGCCTGACGAGTGGAGTGAGGTGATGAAACAGGGTGAGCTGGCCAACAAGAGGGTGAGCCTGGCGGCATGAGAGGTGCAGGTGATGACAAGAGGTGAGCTGACAGGCATGGGGTGAGGTGATGCCAGAGTGAGGTGGCCAGGCAGGGGTGAGTGATGAGTCAGGTGGTGAGTGATGAATCAGGTGGTGAGGTGACATGTCAAGATACTACATCACACACATTAACAACACTACTAAACCGTTGTCCTTTATTACAGTTTACTTTATAATTTACATTTTAAAATTAATTTTACAATTTTGAGTAATTCTCACAGTACTCAGGGCCTTAGCTAGTGTCTCATTGTCCCATCCCTTTGACCATAGATATATTACAGTGGCTGTTTCTCATCCAACATCGGGCTGGAAAAGACGTTTTTTTGCCGGAGTTGTGGCCCATCAGCAAGTGAAGAAAGGGAATATGTATGCTGATGCTATTGGTAGTAGCTTCTTCTTGTCACATCATTCCCCTCCACCTTCCTCTCACATGAAGCCAGTAGTAGAGCTGCCATATGCTGGATGCTGTCGGCAAACAAACTCTGCAGCATCCCACCATTGGTGTCTGGGGAATATCAGGACTGCCACACCACCAGAGACTGCTTTGGCCCACCTCTGTATTGGCCACACATAGCTGAACTCGTGGTTTTTTAATAGAAACACGCCTCCTCCCGATGTGATGACTGTCTGGCTCTAGTGACTGTTTGACACCTCCTGGTGGAAATGCCCCAGTCTCGAGGAATCTTGCGTCTGTGCACACTCTCCCAGTGCTGGGGAGAGGCAGGTCTTACGTCGCTCTTTGGTTTTTGAAGTGGGTGGTGTGGGAGGATCTGACACAGGTGCCCCTCTACACAGGTGCCCACAGTACACAGGTATGCTCACTACACAGGTACCCCCAGTAAACAGGTGCCCCTCATACACAGGGGACCCCTCAGTACAGGTACCCCACACAGGTGCCCCAGTACTGGGTACCCACTACCTGGTGCCCTCTACCATCCCCCAGTACACACAGCTCACTACACACAGGCCCTCACTACACAGGTAGCTCACTACAGGTGCCCTCACTACAGTGCCCTCTGCACAGGTGCCCCAGTACCAGGTGCCCTCACTGCGTGCCCTCTACAAGGTGCCCCTCACGGGCCTCACTACACAGGTGCTCACTACAGGTGCAGCTCACTGCACAGGTGCACCTCACTACACAGGTGCCCTCCAGTACTGGTGCCCTCACTACACAGGTACCCCCACTCACGTTGCCCCCAGTACCGTGCCCCCCAGTACAGTGCCCCCAGTACACAGGTGCCCCCCAGTACTGAGACCCCCACTGCACAGGTACCTCAGTGCACCAGGTGCCCCTCACTACACAGGTGCCCCCTCTACAGGTGCCCTCACTGCACAGTGCCCTCTACACAGGTGCCCCTCACTACACAGTGCCCCCGGTACACAGGTGCCCCTCACTGCACAGGTGCCCTCACTACAGGTACCCCCAGTGCCAGGTGCCCCCTCACTACAGGTGCCCCTCACTACAGGTACCCTCACTACACAGGTGCCCCAGTACACAGGTACCCCTCACTACAGGTGCCCCCCAGTACCTGGGTGCCCCCAGTACTGGTGCCCTCTCTACAGAGTGCCCCTCGCCACACAGGTACCCCAGTGCTCCCCCCCCACAGGTGCCCCTCAGTACTGCCCTCAGTACACAGGTGCCCTCACTACAGGTGCCCTCTCTGCAGTGCCCCTCACTACACAGGTGCCCCTCACTACTGGGTGCCCTCACTACCTGGGTGCCCCCAGTCCACAGGTACCCCCAGTACCCAGGTGCCCCCAGTACACAGAGTACCCCAGTACACAGGTACCCTCACTACACAGGCCCTCAGTACCCACAGGTGCCCCCAGTACACAGGTGCCCCTCACTGCAGGTGCCCCCAGTACAGGTACCCCTCACTACAGGTGCCCCCAGTACACAGGTGCCCCCCAATGCCACAGGTACCCCCAGTACAGTGCCCCTCACCTGAGTGCCCCTGTGCAGGTACCCCTCACTACACAGGTACCCCCAGTACACAGGTGCCCCTCACTACACAGGTACCCCATTCAGGTACCCCCAGTACACAGTGCCCCCAGTACACCAGGTGCCCTCATACACTGGTACCCCCAGTACAGGTACCCCTCACTACACAGGTACCCCCAGTACAGGTACCCCCAGTGCCACAGGCCCCCCCACTACAGGTGCCCCTCACTACACAGGTCCCTCAGTACCTAGGTACCCCTCACTACACAGGTGCCCCCAGTACACAGGTGCCCCTCAGTACAGGTGCCCCCCAGTACTGGTGCCCCCAGTACACAGGTGCCCTCACTACAGGTGCCCCCAGTACACAGGTGCCCCTCACTACCTGGGTGCCCCCAGTGCACAGGTGCCCCCCAGTACTGGGTGCCCCTCGCACCTGGTACCCCCAGTACCAGGTGCCCTCTACACAGGTGCCCCCAGTACAGGTGCCCCCCCAGTACACAGGTGCCCTCACTACACCGGGTGCCCCCCTCACTACACAGGTGCCCCTCACTACACAGGTGCC
The DNA here is from genome assembly GCF_018991925.1 of Homarus americanus. Classification (NCBI taxonomy): domain Eukaryota; kingdom Metazoa; phylum Arthropoda; class Malacostraca; order Decapoda; family Nephropidae; genus Homarus; species Homarus americanus. The sequence goes on along the minus strand of NW_024720773.1, from coordinate 2,135,696 downwards.
CCCCCAGTACCAGGTGCCCCCTCACTACACAGGTGCCCAGTACACAGGTGCCCCCCAGGCACAGGTGCCCCTCAGTACACAGGTGCCCCTCACTACACAGGTGCCCCCCAGATACAGGTGCCCTTACACGGTACCCCCAGTACACAGGTGCCCCCAGTACACAGGTACCCCCAGTATGGTGCCCCTCACTACCTGGGCCCCCAGTACAGGTGCCCTCACTACACAGGTACCCCCAGTACTGGGTACCCCCAGTACAGGTACCCCCCAGTACACAGGTCCCCCAGCACTGAGTGCCCCCCAGTATACAGGTACCCCTCACTACAGGTGCCCCCAGTGGTCCCCTCACTACAGGTGCCCCTCACTACCAGGTACCCCAGTGCCTGGTGCCCTCACTACAGGTGCCCCTCACTACACGGTACCCTCACTACACAGGTTCCCCAGTACACAGGTGCCCTCACTGCACAGGTGCCCCTCACTACACAGGTGCCCTCACTACAGTGCCCCCAGTACAGGTGCCCCCCAGTGCACAGGTGCCCCTCACTACACAGGTACCCCCAGTACACAGGTACCCCTCACTACACAGGTGCCCC
>NW_024720773.1:2122606-2127606 GCF_018991925.1 Homarus americanus | reverse complement strand
AGTACAGTACAATGCAGTACAGTGCAACACAGCACAGTACAGTTCAGTACAACACAGTACAGTACAATGCAGTACAGTACAACATATACAAATACAGCATTTTATAACATAGCATAGTATAACATAGTATAGTGTGTATAGTATAACATAGTATAGTATAATGTATAGGTATAATGTAGCATAGGAACATGAAGAAAATAAAATGAAAAGTAGCATAATGTAGTATAGTATAATGTAGTACAGTAACACAGTATAGTATAATGTAAAGAGTAAATATTAGCATAGTATAATGTAGTATAGTATAATGTAGTACAGTAACACAGACAGTACAACATAGTATAGTATGCTAATGTAGTATAGTATAATGCAGCATAGTATAACAGCAGTACAGTAGCCAACACAGTACAGTACAATGCAGTACAACACAGCACAGTACAATGCAGTACAGTACACACAGCACAGCACACGCAGTACAGTATCACGCTGTGCACAGCACAGCAATGTAGACAAAACAGCAGTACAATGTAGTATATAAAACAGTATAGTACAATGCAGTACAGTACAAAACAGTACAGTACAATGCAGTACAGTACAACACAGTACAGTACAATGCAGTACAGTACAACACAGTACAGTACAGTACAACATAGTACAGTACAATGCAGTACAGTACAATGCAGTACAGTACAACACAGTACAGTACAATACAGTAAAGTACAACATAGTACCGTACAATACAGTACAGTACAATGGAGTACAGTACAGTACAGTACAACACAGTAAAGTACAACACAGTACAGTACAACACAATACAGTACAGTACAGTACAGTACAATACAGTACAGTACAACACAGTACAGTACAACACAGCACATTACAACACAGTACAGTACAACCAAAGTTGTGGCACAAGTTGACCCGCAACTTGTGCCACAACTTATTTGGTTGCGGGTGCAGTTGCGCCGCACATTTTTCTAGAGAGTTGCGGAACTGGTTGCGGCACAACTTTTGAAAGCATTTTCTAGCACAACGCGCAAATTTTTGGGGCAATAATTGAAAATTGGAATACGCCTGCATAAACAAACGGGCATACAGTGAGTTCTGCTATAACGCGTGTTTTGATAACGCGAATTTGCTCTAACGCGATTTATGAATTAGGAACGATATTTGTATAACACGAACGCTTGTTTGCTATAACGCGATTTTTGCTTACTATTTCTCAAATTTTGTGGTATAGTGGGGTATGCTATAACGAATCTAACTGGTTCTATAGAACCTTGTTTGTTATAGCATTCATTCGTTTTAGGATTAATCCGTTCCAGGCCCCCAAATACAACCACTTAGCACTGAAAAATATAATATAAAATTGTAAAAAAGTGCATAAATATGCATCTAAACCCCTGAAATAAAGAATATCATTAATATTTGTAATAAAAAAACAATAAATTAGAAAAAAAAAAAAAAATTTAAATAATGTTCGTTGTAGGAGTTTCGTTCGTTATAGCATTCTCAATTTTATAGGTAAAACCGTTCGTTATAGGAATATTCGTAGTAGAATCCGTTCGTTATAGCATACCCCACTGTATTAACTGTGAATATAGTAAAGAAGAATATCAACAAGAAGCGTTCTGGTGATAGAATTCCTGGTGATGATCATAAAAGAAAGGATATAACACTTGAAGAGAAGCTCGATTTTATCAACCTCAAAATCACCCTTCTCCCCATCAAGTAAAGTGTTACATTTACTGTATGATTTCATTATTAGATATGAATGTAACATTTATTTAGACTGTGCTATCCTTTGTGTTAGGCTAACTACTAAATTTTTTCGATTTCGAGTAATCTGCACCTAACCCTATTTTCTCCATAAGCCCTGTTATTTCTATTACGCGATTTTCTATAACACGATATTTTACAAGAACACAATTATCGCGTTATAGCAGAACTACCTGTACCTAGAGCCAAGCATTACGAAAATTTATGTTTCTGGCGGAATGATTCAGCACATACATGATACAGGTCAGGCAGCATATTTCTGAACTGTAAACCAGATGAAACCCTCGCAGCCCCCCCCCCCTCCGTCGTCCCCTCACTCCCCTTCCCTCGCTGTAGTTGCCAGATTTCATCTTTCACATAAACTCTAGAAACTAGAGTTAATGTGAAAGATGAAATCTGACAACTACAGTGAGGGAAGGGGAGGGAGGAATGATTCATATCATAACCAGTCAGGCAGTCAGTAGCACTGCAGTTAAGGCGTCAGTTTCTTGTTATTACTAGTATTATGGATCGTTTTGTGACGAGGAGTCTGTGGCCGGCAGCAGTGATCCTGCCGACCAGTACATGAACACGGAAGTTGAAGTGACTGAGACTGTTGACAGCCAGTCCACTGAGACTGAGGCCAGTGGCAGTGAGCCATTTTTTTTTAAATTTTGTAATAAAATACAGTGCTCCCTCAGTTAACAAACACAATTCGTTCCACAGTCGTTCGTTAACTTAAAATTTTGTTAACCGAACCTATTATTTCAATGGGATATTGGGTAATTGGTTCCAACTTACAGAAAATATACATACAAAGTACTGTATACCGGAAATAGAATTAACAAAGCATTAAATATAAACTAAATACAGTACTGTACTGTACAGTATACTGTACAATAATAAATAAAAAAACAATAGAATACTGTATTTTAACTTACTTTGAGGTGTGTATGTCGTATTACTGGCAGCTTTGTTTACATATCAAACAGCTGATTGTAGAGGCAGTCGATGATGACATGCCATATTCTTTACAGAGTGCATTGGTTCTAATGCCTTCTTCATGTTTCATAATTTCCGCACTGTATATTATCAATATGTTAACTATATTTTAGAATGACCAATAATTTTAATATAAAAACTGCAGAAATATTCAAGAGACCAACTTTCTTGATATTTATTTAACTAGAAACGAATGTAAACATAGAACCAATTACTGCATTGGCGGACTAGCCGATCAGCTGATGAGCACACCAAAACGTGTTTGTCATAAGGATTTCGTTAATCAAAGTTTTGTTCGTTAATCGAACTGAAAATCCTTATGGGAGGTAATTCGTTAACCGAAATTTCGTCAATCGAACCATTCGTTAACCGAGGGACCACTGTATAAATAAACTAAATAATTTTGTATTGTAGTCACCGATGGGTAGAGGTAGTGGAGCGAGTGTGTGGTGGGTAGTGGAGCGAGAGAGGAGTCACTGAGACCCGGCGGGTGTAAGGGCGGTAACGAGCGGGATGGGAGCGGATACCAGAGGCTTTTGTAGGAGTTGTGATCGGTGCCGGCGTATGTCCACCAAGGGTAGAGTCCGTCCTGTTCCTTTTAAGCCTTTACCCCTCATTACAGAGCCATCTTCTCGGGTCGCCCCAGATTTTGTTGGACCGCTCTCACCCCCTTCCTCTAAGAAGCCTAAATTATATCCAGCTAATTTGTTAAAGAAATATCATTGCATGGCCTACATTAACTTTGCTCGTGTCCTTGACGTCGTTCCCAAGCTGGAGTCAGCCGAGGCACTACCCTGCGAGAGTTCGTGTGAAGTTCAGGCGCCAGACTCGGATGATCTCGGTTGCCAGTTACCGATAACACCGGACGGGAAAGAAGAATCCTCTACGACTGGAAATAGGCCCAAACTTAAGCCTGGACAGAAGTGGATCCCACCTGCAGTTCCTTGATACAGCCTTACGATATTTGGATATCATGTTACCACTATTTTAATGTGACCATTCTCGATTCTTTATTTTGCTCTGTATATTTTACCATTTGTTGTAGGATTGTTATATGTTTTGTTGTACTAATCTTAAGTTTTAATCTACCTTACAATAGATTTTTGTTGGGGAGCTGTGTAAGGGCAGTAACGAGCAGGACGGTTGTCCGCCGCTTGTTTGCGGCCCCACTAAGGGGTAGATGGAGGTGAGAAGGTCGCTGCTGCCTCGTTGCACACCAGACACTACCCAGTCGTCACCACAGCTGTACTCGCACCCCGCTGTTCGATCCAACTCTGGTTGTGTACTCATCTGAGGCTCCTGGGGCTCATGGGTTGATTCCCCAGTCCTTCAATATTCGGCTGCCAATCTCCAGACACCTACTCCAGTTACTACCACGGCTGCCACGTCATCACCACTTCCTCCACGCCCTATCCACCGTCCGTGACCTGGCGTCTCTCCTGTGTGGCAAGACATCGCCCACCAACGCTGGCACCAAGTGAGGAAGCTGCCCTGGACCTTCCCCCTGAGAGCAGATCACCGAGTTACCAGAACATTCCACCGGGCTGGTTAGGGTATTTATCTGCAGCCGTAGAAAATATCGGTACTTTGTTTGACTCCCATAATTGTTTGACTCCCAGAATTGTTTATTTCATATTTGTGTCAGTAGTGTCAATTATTGTGATTATTTTCATAGTAAAGAAATGTCAATCTCTAACGGTTGTTTATTACCCCTTGGAAACCTATGGTTCTTGACTTTCCTTTTATAAGATCCTGATTAGGCTGGCAAGGGATTTATATCCCAAAGTCCAGGCCTTTACAGCGGGTGGCTCCTCCTCCCAGTTTAAAACTTCCATTTTTGTAGCAAGGCTAATGGTCTTACATTGCTTCTTCACTACACTAGCATCAGTAGCACTTGATGGGCACTTGGAAGCCATTTCAAATGGTTACAGTACAGTATTAAGAGCAAAAACACTTAGGCACGCAAGAACGCTGTGGAAGCTTAACAAAGACTGGGGACGCTGTGACACTCCGCGAGTGAGAGCGTAGCGCACCAAGAGGATAGAGGGTGATGAGCTGTAAAAAGTAGTCCGTGACAACACTAAAAACAACTTTATATCGAGTCGTCAGGACGTTAACCAAATCATTGGTATCTAAAGAGTAGCGACGTTATAACGAAACAATGTTATCAGGGGCAACGTTAAACAAGGACTTTCTATATTATTATTAAAATAAATATTGTATTTTATTTTTACATATATGCG
>NW_024720773.1:1876870-2122506 GCF_018991925.1 Homarus americanus | reverse complement strand
TCACTCTCTTCAGTTTCATCCAATAAAGCCTCTGTCTCCTCCATATGAGGGTAGCATATGTACTCCTATACAAACAGTAGGGCGTTAGAAATAAAATAGACTTGCTGAGGCGGTTGTATTTACCGAAATGTAGACTTCATAGCAATCACCAAACTGATGGATGAATCTGGCGAGCAAAATTTTTTATCTGAGTACACATAGAAGGGTACAACCTTTTTCACAAGGACAGGAGGGTCGCACTCTTCGTCAAGGATACATTAAAATGTTGTACTAATAATTCAATAAAGGGTGAAATAGGAACCGAGTCTGTGTGGGTAGAAATCACGGAAGGAAGAGAAAAACTAATTATGGGAGTGATTTACAATGACAGGTTATTACTGTACAACAGTTCATAATTCTAACAGTTTCTGGCTTAACCTTGAGGTTGTGACCTCTAATGAAAAACCTTTAAATACGTTTTAAATGTTTAATTTCATGGAGAAGCATTAAACACTGGGTGTAGTTTTATTATTGTATGTTTGATCAAATAGGTTTTTAACCCCTTGGATATGAGGGGTCTTAGTGCTGAATAAAATCTCAGATGTTTACGAAATAAAATTTTAACAGTGACATCCTGTAATGAAGGAGGTAAGGTTTAATACAGTACTGTATTTTCTCGATTTAATGAAGTAATTCAAGCCCACCCCTGCTTGTTAAATCGAAATACAGTATCTGCTAAGTGAGCTCTTGGTCAACTAAGTATACACAGGAGCACCTTAGCTTTCGTGTTTATTCAAGACATCTTCAGAGGCAACTGAATTTGCAGGGATGGAATGTCAGGTGACCCTTTCTTGGGTGGGGGATTAGTGGGTCTCATGACCTGAAGATGTCTTGAATAAACACAAAACCTAAAGTATTTTTAGGGAGATTGTGATAAGTATAAGTATAAATAAGCAAAGTTGTATCCCTTCAACATTACGTTACATAACATTTTAAAATATGGAGTGAGAAAGCAGAAAGGTGTGAGGTATTAGGGAGATGCGTGTTGTCTTAATTCCTGTGTGTGTGTGTGTGTGAGTCAGGAACACACCTCAACACCACCAACACACACCCTCCAACACCACCAACACACACCTCAATACCACCAACACACACCCTCCAACACCACCAACACACACCCTCCAACACCACCAACACACACCCTCCAACACCACCAACACACACCCTCCAACACCACCAACACACACCCTCAACACCACCAACACACACCCTCCAACACACCTCCACACACCTCCAACACACCCCAACACCAAACACACCCTCCAACACCACCAACACACACCCTCAACACCTCCAACACACACCCTCAACACACACCCTCCAACACCTCCAACACACACCCTCCAACACACACCCTCCAACACACCCTCCAACACACACCCTCAACACCACCAACACACCCTCCAACACCACCAACACACACCCTCCAACACCTCCAACACACCCTCAACACACACCCTCCAACACCTCCAACACACACCTCAACACACACCCTCCAACACACCACCCTCCAACACCACCAACCCCCTCCAACACCACCAACACACACCCACCAACACACACCCGCCAACACCTCAACACACCCTCCAACACCTCCAACCACACCCTCCAACACCACCAACACACCCTCAACACACACCCTCAACACCACCAACACACACCCTCAACACCACCAACACACACCACCAACACACCCTCCAGCACCACCAACACACACCCTCAACACCTCCAACACACCCTCCAACACCATCAACACACCCTCCAGCCACACACCCTCCAACACACCCTCCAACACCACCAACACACACCCTCAACACCACCAACACACCCTCCAACACCTCCAACACACACCCTCCAACACCACCAACACACACCCTCAACACCTCCAACACACACCCTCAACACCACCAACACACACCCTCCAACACACACCTCCAACACCACCAACACACACCCTCCAACAAACACCCTCAACACCACCAACACACACCCTCAACACACACCCTCCAACACCTCCAACACACACCCTCCAACACACACCCTCCAACACACACCCCCAACACACCCTCCAACACCACCAACACACACCCTCCAACACCACCACACACACCCTCAACACCTCCAACACACACCCTCCAACACACACCCGCCAACACCTCCCAACACACACCCTCCAACACCCCTCCAACACACACCCTCCAACACCACCAACACACTCCAACACACACCCCTCCAACACCACCAACACACACACTCCTCAACACACACCCTCCAACACACCCCTCCACACCACCACACCCTCCAACACACACCCTCCAACACCTCCAACACCCTCCAACACCATCAACACACCCTCCAACACACCTCAACACACCCTCAACACCACCAACACACACCCTCAACACACACCCTCCAACACCACCAACACACACCCTCCAACACACACCCTCCAACACCACCAACACACACCCCTCCAACACACACCCTCAACACCACCAACACACACCCTCCAACACACACCCTCAACACCACCAACACACACCCTCCAACACACACCCTCCAACACCTCCAACACACCCTCCAACACCATCAACACACCCACTCCAACACCCTCAACCTCACCCTCCAACACCACCAACACACACCCTCCAACACACACCCTCCAACACCACCAACACACACACCCTCCAACACACACCCTCCAACACCACCAACACACACCCTCCAACACACACCCTCCAACACCACCAACACACACCCCTCCAGCACCACCAACACACACCTCCAACACACACCCCTCCAACACCACCAACACACCCCCTCAACACCACCAACACACACCCTCCAACACACACCCTCCACCACCTCAACACACCCTCCAACACCATCCACACACCCTCCAACACACACCCTCCAATGCACCCTCCAACACCACCAACACACACCCTCCAACACCACCAACACACACCCTCCAACACCACCAACACACACCCTCCAACACCACCAACACACCTCCCCACCAACACACACCCTCCAACACCACCAACACACACCCTCCAACACCACCAACACACACCCTCCAACACCTCCAACACACACCCTCCAACACACACCACCAACACACACCCTCCAACACACACCACCAACACACACCTCCAACACACACCCCAACACCTCCAACACACACCCTCCAACACACACCACCAACACACACCCTCCAACACACACCCTCCACACACACCTCCAACACACACCCTCCAACACACACCCTCAACACACCACCAACACACACCCTCCTAACACACACCCTCCAACACACACCCTCAACACACACCCTCCAACACACCCCTCCAACACACACCACCAACACACACCATATTAGATTGTATCCACTTTTTGCGCTAGTAACTATATCAATTCTCATGTACAGAACCAAATACACAATGTTGCAGATACTTCTCATAATGTGACAAGTGTGAGACAGACATACTGCCTCACACGCCTGTAGTCCTGCATTTGGAATAAGTTACCCTTTATGTAAGAACTAAACAAATAATGTAATTGAAATACTGTGTAACATTCAGTCCGTAATATCCTGACCACAGGGTTAATTATTATGACCCTTGCAACTCTACTCTGTAATCCTTTTGCGCTACCACTCACAGGATAGTGTGGTCACAATAATCCGCTGCAAGCAACAAAAATTCACCAACACACACCCTCAACACACACCACCAACACACCCTCCAACACACACCCTCCAACACACACCCTCCAACACACACCCTCAACACACACCCTCCAACACACACCCTCAACACACACCACCAACACACACCCTCCAACACACACCCTCCAACACACACCACCAACACACACCATATTAAGATTGTATCCACTTTTTTGCACTTAGTAACTATATCAATTCTCATGTACAGAACCAAATACGCAATGTGCTTGAATACTTCTCACGTAAATGTGAATAACAAAGTGTGAGGCCAGACATACTGCCTCACACGCCTGTAGTCACGCATTTGTGAATAAGTTACCCTTTATGTATAGAACTAAACAAATAATGTAGTGAAATACTGTGTAACATTCAGTGCCGTAATATCCTGACCACAGGGGTTAATTATTATGACCCTTTGTAACTCTACTCTGTAATCTTTTGCTTTACCGCTCGGATGAGTGTGGGGTGCACAATAAAGTAGCCGCTGCAAGCAGCGCAAAAAAATCAATCACCAACACACACCCTCAACACACACCACCAACACACACCCTCAACACACACCCTCCAACACACCCCTCCAACACACACCTCAACACCCTCCAACACACACCACCAACACACCCTCCAACACACACCCTCCAACACACACCACCAACACACCCTCCAACACACACCACCAACACACACCCTCCAACACACACCCTCCAACACACACCCTCCAACACACACCACCAACACACACCCTCCAACACACCACCAACACACACCCTCCAACACACACCACCAACACACACCCTCAACACACACCCTCAACACACCCTCCAACACCACCAACACACACCCTCCAACACACACACCACCAACACACACCCTCCAACACACCCTCCAACACACACCCTCCAACACCTCCAACACACACCCTCCAACCTACCCTCCAACACACACCCTCCAACACACACCCTCCAACACACACCCTCCAAACACACACCCTCCAACACACACCCTCCAACACACACCACCAACACACCACACCCTCCAACACACACCCTCCAACACACACCCTCCAACACACACCCTCAACACACCCTCCAACACACACACCCTCCAACACACACCCTCCAACACACCACCAACACACCTTCCAACACACACCTTCAACACCCTCCAACACACACCCTCCAACACCATCACCAACACACACCTCCAACACACACCCTCCAACACACACCCTCCAACACACACCACCAACACACACCTTCCAACACCCTCAACACACACCCTCCAACACACACCCTCCAACACCTCCAACACACACCCTCCAACACACACCCTCCAACACACACCCTCAACACACACCCTCCAACACACACCCTCCAACACACACCCTCAACACACACCCTCCAGCACACACCCTCAACACACACCCTCCAACACACACCCTCAACACACACCCTCAACACACACCACCAACACACACCTCCAACACCCTCAACACACACCCTCCAACACACACCCTCCAACACCTACCACCAACACACACCCTCAACACACACCCTCAACACACACCCTCACACACACCACCAACACACACCTTCAACACCCTCCAACACACCCTCCAACACACACCCTCCAACACACACCCTCCAACACACACCCCTCAACACACACCCTCCAACACACACCCTCCAACACACACCCTCAACACCTATCACCAACACACACCCTCCAACACACACCCTCAACACACACCCTCAACACACACCACCAACACACACCTTCCAACACCCTCCAACACACACCCTCCAACACACCCTCAACACCTCCAACACACACCCTCCAACACACCCCTCCAACACACCCTCAACACACACCCTCAACACACACCCTCAACACACACCCTCCAACACACACCCTCAACACACACCCTCCAACACACACCCTCAACACACACCCTCCAACACACACACCCTCCAACACACACCACCAACACACACACCCTCCAACACCCTCCAACACACACCCTCCAACACACACCACCAGCACACACCTTCCCAACACACACCCTCAACACACACACCCTCCAACACACACCCTCAACACCTCCAACACACACCCTCCAGCACACACCCTCCAACACACACCCTCCAACACACACACCCTCCAACACACACCACCAACACACACCCTCCAACACACACCCTCCAACACACACCCTCCAACACACACCCTCCAACACACACCCTCCAACACACACCTCCAACGCACCCTCCAACACACCACCAACACACACCTTCAACACCCTCAACACACACCCTCAACACCTATCACCAACACACACACCCTCCAACACACACACCCTCCAACACACACCACCAACACACACCTTCCACTACCCTCCAACACACACCCTCCAACACACACCCTCCACCTCCAACACACCCTCAACACACACCCTCCAACACACACCCTCAACACACACCCTCCAACACACACCCTCCAACACACCCTCCAACACACACCCTCAACACACACACCCTCCATACACACCCTCCCACACACACCCTCCAACACACACCCTCCAACACACACCCTCCAACACCCTCCAACACACACCCTCCAACACACACCCTCCAACACCTCCACCACACACACCCTCCAACACACACCCTCCAACACACACCACCAACACACACCACACCCTCCAACACACACCCTCCAACACACACCTCAACACCTCAACACACACCCTCCAACACACCCTCCAACACACACCCTCCAACACACCACACCCTCCAACACACACCCTCAACACACACCCTCCAACACACACCACCAACACACACCCTCCAACACACACCCTCCAACACACACACCTCCAACACACACCCCATCACACCCACACACACCCAACACACACCCCCATCACACACACCCTCCACACACACCTCCAACACACACACACACACACACCTCCAACACACACTCCACACACACACCTCCACCACACACACCTGCATCACACACTCAACACACACCTCTCCACACACCCCACACACACACCTCCAACACACACCTCCAACATATATTTATAGTACAGAGTTCTGCTGTCGTGTTTTTGATAGCGCTAATTTGCTTTTAGCGATTTATGATTGGAATTTGATATTTGTATATGTTACGCTTGTTTTTTATGGACTTACTTTTTTTGTTTTACTATTTGTAAATTTTTGTGAGATGCTGTGAATCTTAATTGGTTCTAGAACATGTTATTATCTTCTAGATTATATTCCCAAAATGACACAAAACTGAATTTTAATTTGAAAATTATAGATAAAAGTTGCATTTTTTTGCATTTAAACCTGAAATGTTGAATATCGTTAATTGATTTGTAATAAAAACAATAAATTAGGAAGAAAATTAAATGAATGTGATATGTTGTAAAATCAGCGTATTGAAGCGTTCTTGTGATAGAATTTGATGATCTTGTTTGGTTATAACACTTGGTTTGTGCTTCGATTTTATCAACCTCAAAACCTTCTCTCCCATCATGTTGTTACATTTACTGTATGATGTTCGATTTTGTAGAATGCAACATTTATTTGACTGTGCTATCCTGTTAGGCTAACTACTAAATTTTTTCTGATTTGTAAATCTGCAATCTAACCTATTTCCATGTCTTGTTATTCTATTGACGTTTTTTTCTATAACGATATTTTACATGAACGCAATTATCGCTATGTTGTTAGAACTTTATATATATTCTCGATGATCATCCACTTCTGGTATGTTTTATTGATAAAATATTATGATATAATGTCGTGATAAAATGTTCTTTAGTTCTCTCAGATGCAATCTTGGAATTTTGATTCTGAGGGGCTTTGAATACTGGTGTGATTTGATTTGAATGATCATCAGGTATTGTAATGACGATGATTGATCCACTTAATCCGTCATCACCACCTTCTGTGTGACAAGATGAGCTTTTAAATATATAACCTGTCAGAGTTTATGACACCTGATCATCCATCCTACATCTGTTTATATCAAATGCTTGTTATTTTGTCCTTACCATTTGAATAAATTTGTGTAGCGTGTCGTTTTGTACTTGACTCCACTGGTTTTAAATCTATTTCATCAAACTTGTTTTGTTATGTTTTTCTTACACAAGATGATTTATACACTTCTATATCAGTTTTCCAATCTATGGGATGATTATTGTTCCTTACATAACTGTGCTATAATGTATAGAAAAATGGCGAAATATTGCGTATATGCTCGGTTGCGTTTGTGTTGGAGGAGGGAGGTAACTGACTGCACACCCCAAGTTCCTGCTCCCTACTCCTCACCATATTCCTGCCTGTCCTCCCATTGTAAAAAAACGTTTTGCTTTGTTTTATTAATTAATGTGTTTACTTATAAAATTTGTGCTTAATGTGTTTTTATATTAACTTCATGATAAATATCCACCAAAAAGAGTGTGATCATTAAAAGTGCTGATGCCATTCTCCAGCTATAACTTCGTTCTCCATCCATAATCATTGTCTCTAACACAAAGACTGTAAACTAGATGCTTGTGATGGTGTTGTAATTAATTAATGAATAAACAATATTGTATTTTTGTGATGTAGAGATCCCCAGTTATTCTGGGCCCAGTTCAATCTGAAATTTTTGCTTAACTAATTCATCTTTCATAAGATTCTTTCATTTTGTTTAGCTTGAAACCTCCCAAGCCAATCTTTTTTCCCAACATGTTTTTGCCTGCATTTGCCCACCGCCGCAGGCAGTATTTACCGCGCACCAGTAAGGCTTTAAATTCTTTAACATTTAGTAAATATAAAGGTTGTACTATTCAATAATTTTTAAAGTTTTTTATATTAAATTTTTTAGTCATTTAACAATTATTGAACATAATTGAAGTATAAACTAGTTTATGCGGCGTAAACAGACTACAGTTTGGCGACAGTTTGTTACCAGCTGAGAGGGAGGATTATCTTGTTTGAGACTAAAACATAAATGCTTTTTTCTGTGTTTCCAGTCAGGTTATTGGTCATTTGAAATATATTTTTGCATATTGACAATATATAATGCAGTGTAGTGTTGATTTAAAAGAAAATAATCTTGAATTAATCCAATGAACTAAATTTTATGGGTGTGAAATGGGCATAGGTGACTTCTCTTCTCCCTTCTCCTCCCCCCATTAATTCCCATCATCATCATCATCATCCAGCAGCCTATTGCATGCACACCTCAAAGTAGGGTGTACTTTACTGCATTTATTTAGTTTGTATGTAATTTTCGGTGAAACTGGAACAATTAAAAAACCCAGAAACAATGGTTTCGGTTAATGAATTTTTCAGTTAACGAGCAACCTTCTGGAGCAATTGTGCTTTCGTTAACCGAGGACTCACTGTACAGTAGTTTGATGAATAAGTAGTGACATCGATGCTATTCATCAAGCGGCCTGTCGTTAACGATACAATATTACTTATTTATTAATTAATACAACATCACACCCAGACACCACATATATGTAACAAATTTATGCGTGGTTAACTACGTGGAGGTGAATTAAAAGATCAGCTGTTGAGCTTAGCACTTGGCAACACTGGTGCATGTTACCACTCCATCTCTCTAATGACCCACCTTCCTGCTTTCTCTCCATATTTTAAAATGTTATGTAACGTAATGTTGAAGGGATACAATGTGATAAGTGTTAGTATAAAAAATACTGTATTTTAGCTTTCATGTTTGTTCAAGACATCTTCAGGTCCTGAGACCTTATAATCCCCCACCCAACAGTGGGGGACCTGACATTTATCAGAAGGTCAGTAATATGAGACCACCAATACCCCACCCTACCTCTACCTGACATTGTGTCAGGTCAGTTATGTGAACCACTAATCCCCACAGCTCCATGGGAGTGGAAAATACCAGTCCTTGCTGTAACACACAGCTTCATTCCGACCATATCATATAAATTTTAGTTCAGATCTTGGAAAACTCCCCAGCACACAGAAACATTCTAGGGTGTGGGCTAGTGTTTTGTCTGTGCAAGATGCATAGTTTAGGACTTCTCGGATGGGGGATTTTTCCGGTTTGAGTCGTCTGGTTACCGGAAATCTCTCATCCCGGAAGTGCTCTGCACCAGTTGTTCGGCTTACGGGGATGTCACTGTGCATATATACAGTAGACTTCGCAACTTGCGCGTATTTTTCTTCACGATTTCAACTGTCTGTGAGGATTACCGGGGGTTAGGTTACAATTTCAATTTCCTACTCAAAGTTTTCAAAATTTTTGTATGCTGTAGTCTGAACTATAGCATGATTTTATTAAATTATAGTCTCCCAGGTCAGTTCAGTGACATTTTATAAGAAAAACAAAAACTCACTCCTAAGGACATAAATAAATACAGTTGTACCCCCTTAGCGGTCAATAGAACCCAGAGGTCCGTGTTAAGTGAAATCAGATTTAAGTGAACAACAGAACATATGGGATTAACTCCAGAAACCGGCCCGACCCCAAACTCCACTTTTTGAAGACACATAACTATGTTGTAGTAAAAATAACATCTTAATTTTATGATGGTACATGCACACAATTAATACTTAGAGAAATAGAGAAATACAGTGCCAGAGTTAATGTCCATTCAAATAATGGACTCAGCTCCCTCCCCTCTCACACCTACACTGCTGGCTCTTCCCTCTCTGAGAATTTTTGGGGAAAACCACTAAATTTTAATAAATAATACCTCAAACTAAAGTTAGGATAATACAATTGACATTGCTGGATTCCTTGCTGGATTCCTTGTAAGACCAGGAATATTTTGAATATAAATGTCATATATTTGCACAAAGATAACATAGTTACCAGAGAAAAATTTTTATCTAAAATTTGTATGTCTAATGCAAAATATATGATGTTTTATATTCAAAATAATCACAAATTATAAGAATTCCAGCAATGTAAATATATTCTGACCGAGTAATTTGTATGAATGTTATGAGCTAAAACAAATATCTTCAGTTAATAAAAAAAATAATCTTCACGACACTATCTGGCAATCAAAGTACCCCCTGCCTTTCCCCCTCTTCAACCTCGTGGTCAGTCCAACCCTCCCCCACCCCACCAATCCTCCTTCAAGAGATGGGTGAAAAAATAAATTTTAACATTTTGTATTAAATAATACCTCAGATTAAAGTTAGGATAATATTAATTGACATTGCTGGATTCCTTGTAAGACCAGAATATTTTGAATATAAATGTCATATATTTTGCACAAAAGATAACATATTTACTCAGAAAACATTTTATCTAAATTTGGTCTTAATGCAAAATATATGATGTTTATATTCAAAATGATCACCAAATTATAAGAATTCCAGCAATGTAAATTATATTCTGGCGGAAATTTGTATGAATTTTATGAGCCTAAAACAGGCAGTCAGGCAGGGTGGCGGGTGGGGCAAATATAAAAATAGCGTCTCGAGCGGACACTCACTGTGTATATGTGGAAAAATCCGTGTTAAGTGAAAGTTCAGCTCTGGCGAGGCACCGCGTATATATGATAAAACCGTTAAATCAGAAACGGTTAGGCGGGTAATATACTGTAATTAGATACTTCACAAGACCTCCTGGCATCAGCTGTCAAACACATCCCCCACCCCCCCTCCCTCCTCTCTCCCCATCCCAGCCAGGGTTTGGTAGTTTAGGCTTACAGTTTTTATCTTATGTAATATCTCGAACTAAAGTTAGGAGAATATAATTTGCATTGCTGGAATCCTTGCAACAGTGAATAATTTGAATATAAACGTCATATATTTTGCACAAGAGATAAAAATTAATCACCTGTATCACATTACAGTAGTGATTTATGAGTTCTAGTGTATATATGCGTATATACAGATTCTCCTCGACTTCGACCACCGGACATACAACCACCGCTGATGCGTATAAATATTTTTCAAATTACAGTGGTCCTCGGTTAATGAGCACAATTAGTTCCAGAAGGTTGCTCGGTCTTGACTCATGTTCAATGGGTTTTTGGGTAATTGGTTCGCTCACGGTGTCTAAAATCAACAAAAAGGTAGTAAAAGTATACTTACTCTGAGGTTGTGTGTGTAGAAGGCTCCTTTATGATGATGATGATGAGAATTAGAATGGGGTGGAGGAGAAGGAGAAGAAGGCATTGGGGTGGAAGAAGTCACCCCATGGTGCCATTTCACCCATAAAATTTTAGTTCTCTTGGTGTAATTCAAGATTATTTTCTTCAAATCAACACTGCACTGCATTATATATTGTCAATATGTAAAATAAATTTAAAATTGACCAAAAATTTGCCTGGAAACAGAAAAAAAGCATTTAGTTGAAGAGAGTCTGAAGATTTTACCTCCACTGAAAAGACACAGAGACTGACGCCTGTATGGTGTGTTGACAGGCTGTATGGCGCGCAAAAAACTAGCTTCCTATACTTCAATTATGTTCAATAATTGTTAAAATTAATATAAAACTTTTAAAATTATTGAATAGTATAAACTTCTTGATATTTACTAAAATAGTAAGGAATTTAAGCCCTAGAACCGATTACTGTATTGGCGGACAAATACTACAGCTGGTGGACCGCCAAATGCAAGCGAAAACATGTTGAGATCGGCTTGTAAAAAACTCGTTAATCGAGGGATTGATCGTTAACCGAGGCGCTCGTTAACCGAGGGATCACTGTACGTATAATAATAATTATAATAATAATTGACGGTTTATTGAAAGAGCATTGCAGCCGGAAGGCTGAAAATATACAATTACCTGTACATAATTGGGGAATGGGTCTCTTGATTTACAAATGATATACAGGTAACATAAGTGATACAACTATAATATATACAGACAGACCCCGACTTACGACTGCTACGACTTACGACCGTCGGGACTTACGACCGCCGCTGATTTTTTATTAATTTTTTTTTTTTTTTTTTTTTTTTTTTTTTTTTTTTTTTTTTTTTTTTTTTTTTTTTTTCTCAAATGACACACGCATTTTCTATACCGAAACGTTTCTAGTTAATGTAGTCTCCATGTATAATTAGAAAATTATAGGGGCCCCATGTGCATTCAGCTGACTACATTAAAGGTAAGTGCTCAGTCACACTGTAGCCATTCCTTATTATTTATTACTTTCACTGTACTGTATCCATTCCTCATTATTCATTACTTTTACTGTACTGTATTTCATTGTAGATTATTTATTCATTTAAAAAAAAAAAAAATTATCTATGTCGGACTTACGACCATGTCGGACTTACGACCATGTCGGACTTACGACCATGTCGGACTTACGACCTGGATTTGGGTCCCTAACCCCGTCGTAAGTCGGGGTCTGTCTGTAATAATTAGGTGTTGATAATTTTTACAATGGTTGGAACTGGGCTGTTCTTATAGCAATCAGTTCGTGCTCGTATGGGCTGGATGCGGTTGGGCAGGTGTGTATCCACGTTGCCAGGACAGTAGCTTGGGGCAATGCAGGTGTGCTCCATCCTTCAGGTTAGGTTAGGTGAAGCCATGAGGTCAAGTCAGGTTAGGTCAGATCCAGCCACACTCAGTATTACACTGCTGTGTTTTTGTGCTTTTCCTTGAAGTACACTATAGGAACACTGTTTAGTAGTCAATCTTTCACTGATCACTTTAATGTTTTGCTGAATAGATCCTTGTGTAGTAAGGCTGGTAGGGCATTGGGATATAGCAGGGGGAGGGGGTGGGCCAAACAGACTCGGCCTGGCTGCTCAAACTGGGAGCGCCTTCAGGGCACATCTTGTCTCGCTGGTGGTTGACAAGTATTTTCGAGTTCCGGCGTTAGTTATTGCTCTGTATACTGTACTGACAGATTTTCCGTTTGTAATTCCCTTTAAAATGGCTGGCAAGCTTAAAAGTGAGAGTTTTGTTGTGCTGAGAAGAAAAAGAGACACTCATTTTAGATTTTCTATGTATTATTTAAGCATTTTTGACTTACGACTTGGTCGTCGGTCCCTAACCCCATCATAAGTCGAGGACTGACTGTATATAGTGATTTAAGGGCGATTTAGGAGTGTTTCTGACTCTACACGAGGTCCCAGGAACGTAACCCTCACGTAAGTTGCGAGTCTACTGTATGCAGTGATGGTACCTTGTATACATTTAAACATCCATATAACAGAATATTTTCTCCATATATTCCATTAAATGGATGTTTATCTAACGGACCCTTGATATATGAGGTTTTCTTCTCCATTATAATCTGTTAAATAAATGTTTTTCTGTGTTGTTTCCAAGTTATTTTTTATCTTTATTCTTTTAAATTAATTTGTGTGTTGTGACAGGTGGCAGAGGTACTGTCCCGTGATAAGGTCCGGCACTCCATCAACGGCTGGTTCCACGGACCTAACATTGAGAGACCGCCCAAGTACATCACACCTTCCAGAGCCTTTGATGTTCCTTTGCATATTGAGGTTAGCTTAGGTTCCTGTTCTTAAGAATAATACTCTTGCTCAGTCACTCATGTCGTTGTGTGAATTAGTCAAATTCATTTATTATCTCAGGTTAGGTTGGAGAGGAACATGACTAATACATTTAGTATACACTCCAGAATATATTTTTAGTGTACTGTATGACACATGCACAGTGTTTTCAGTAAGGTGCAATTAGACTATAATATATACAGGTTGAGAATCCTTGGGGCCAAATGTGTCTCAGATTCTGGATTTTTTTGGATTTTGGGATACCTGTACACTGTATACCTGTTGTATAATATGGACACGAAGTAGTACCTTAAGCTGTGTATTCTTATATTACTCTATTAATTATGTATAGTAAAGTATTACAGAACATGTATTAATCCTATGTAATGTTTCCATTTATTATGCACCATGTTATGTATATGTATTATCATATTTACATATTATGTATTCAGCTTGAGAACGCTGGCATCTGTGTATGCCAGCGCGGAGTGATACAGGGAGATGAGACCGCTAGTCCTTATGGCGCGGAAGCCACTGTTTATTTGTTCCTCTGTATTTGTCTCCCGTACGAGAATAAGAACCTTTTTCAAGATAACAAGTGTTTGCGTATACCCTCAGTAGTGTAGAACATTTTGGGGGTATCAAAGACAGACATAGATGGCGCAGTGAGATTTCTCAGTGAGATTAAGAGTGAATTTAGCCTTCCCGCCGGACTGTGTTGTTAATGGCGTCTTGTCTTCAGCTTCGCCAAGGATTTACAGCAAGACTACAAGCCTCAGGATTTACAGTGTTGTGAAGTACTATGCTGTGTAAAGTGCTGTGCTGTGAAGTGATGTGTTGTGTTGTGTATTTTAATCAGAATTGTCTGTGCAAACTGCAGTCAGATGACTGAGGGAGCTGCCCAGCAGTACATCCCCTCCTGCTCATGGTCACTGAGTGACTGAGCAGTGAGCAGTAAGACAACTTCAGTTCAGTTGCGACTTGCGCCGAGCTGCCTCTATGTCTGGCAGCGCGCCAAGCCTCCCGCCAGCGAACCATACACACACACGCACTCACAGGCCCACTTTATATTAAATTCTTGTGTATTACTTTAAACTTCTGTAATTCTGTGCATAGATTATGAGGGGTTGACCCGGTCTCTTACACAGATAGAGTACAGAAGCTGTCAGCATGTCTCACAGGGATCAAAATGATACCCTGGACAATGGGGTTATGAGTTTAAGTTTGGGAGACCTCTCCCCACCCACACTCACGCCCCACGCTCCCCACATTGGCAATGCCCAATCACCCACAGAATCTCCTCGTTCGTCGCGAGCAAGCAGTGCCTGCGTCCAAGGATCTCCTTCAACTGATTAAGTGGATGGAAACTTCTCGACGCCAGGACGATGTTGCAAGGAGAGAAGAGGAAGAAATTCGGTACAGAGAGTCTGAAAGACGACGCCACGAAGATGAACGAAGACGCAGAGAACTAGGAAATATACGTAGAAGTGAGGATGACCAGAGAAGAAGAGAGGATCAAGCCAGATTTGAAGCCTTGATTTCCCTGTTAGCCTCCCCACAACGATCTACTCTACAAGTTTCTTCTGCTACTACTAATGCTGATACGACTAGAGGTACTGGTGCCTCATCTCCCAGAGTCGGTTCAACAATTCCTCAAAAGGCTGCAGCACAAACGCCTCCCTCTCTGAAGTCTGACGCTTCTTATCAGATATTTCGGGAATGGCGTCGACATTGGCAAGACTATGCAACAATGGTTGACCTGTCAAGTTTACCACAGCCTAAACAGATGATACAGCTTCGTATGTGCCTGTCCTTGGAGACACAACATACTCTCGAGCACACACTTCAAGTGCCTCCTACGACAACTCTGACTGTAGAGGTCGTACTTGACAAGTTACAGGAGCATGTTAAGGGACAGCGCAACAAAGCACTCAGAAGAAGAGAACTCCTCCAATGTAAGCAGCTTGATGGAGAATCTTTTGATGCATTTTTTGTAAGACTGAAAAGATGTTCAGAGGAAGTTGATGTTTGTCCTGGAAATTCTCAAGTTTTTGAAGAGACACAACTCAAGACAATCATTTTAACGGGTATTCGAGATGAAGAGCTAGTTCAGCGTCTCATTTCACTTGACCCCACTTCCTCCCTTCAAGATGTTGTTACAAAATGTCAAGCGTACGAGGCTTCAACTTTACGTTCACAACCTGACCAGGTGAGGGCGGTGTCTTCCTACAGAAAGGGTAAGAAGCAGCAAGGTAACCCCACCCCTCATCCTCCAGCTACACCTTCAGCAGCAGCTTTGTGTAACAGCTGCGCGAGACAGCATGATGCCTCCCAGTGCCCAGCTGCTCAAAGCATGTGTAGAAGTTGCGACCGTCAGGGTCACTGGGCTTACACAGTCAAGTGCCCTGCTAGCAAAGTTCAGTGCAGACTTTGTGGTCGTGTGGGCCATTATGACAAATGTTGTCGTAAGAAGACACATAAAGGACACCACCAAGGATCCAAGAAGTCATCCTCAGGTAGTGCTGGCGCGCCCCCTCCTTCTGGCAAGCATCAAGACGCTGTGCCCAGTAGTTCCTGCCATCGTGTACATTGTTCCACAGACACGATGCCCCAGCACATCAATGTTGTCATTTCTCACGGTAACTTGTCATCCAGTCTTCAGATGTTACCTGACACCGGTGCTGACGTCTCATTAATTGGTCCACAACACTTAGCAAGTTTGGGAATACCCCGGAGCAACCTACAGCCCCCTCCTCAGACAACGAAACTGACAGCTGATGGTTCCAAGATGGCTCCAGCTTTGGGATCTTTCTGGGCTACTCTTACCTTTGGTAAACAGTCTTTCGCAGCCCGGATTGATGTTCATGATGGGATCCCGACTCCGCTTTTATCATATGGCCATTGTCAAGAGTTGGCCATTATTTCCAAGGAATTCCCCAAACCTATTCTAAAGATCACCCATGTCAACAGGTTTGAAGGAACTCCCTATCTCTACTAACACGTCCCCTTCTGATGCAAGAGCTTACCTTCTCAAGGAGTTTGCTGACGTGTTGGTTACGAAGAAATCTTTAGGATCCACACCACTCAAGCCAATGGTGGGTCCATCTATGAAGATTCATCTTAAGGACGGTGCCACACCTTTTGGCATCCACACCCCTCGTTTGATTCCTCACGCCTACAAGGAGCTAGTTAGACAAGAGCTTGACTCCATGGTTGCTCAGGGAATCATCAAGCCGGCCGGAGACGAACCTTCACCTTGGTGCCACCCTCTCGTCCCCGTCGCCAAACCTCGTGGTGGAGTACAGATCACCACCGATCTATCAAAACTTAACCAGCAAGTTTCCCGTCCAGCCCACCCTTCACCCACACCCTTCGCAGCTGTTCGAAGTGTGGACCCGAAGGCGAAGTTTTTTACAACGATGGACGCCTTATGTGGTTATTGGCAGATCAAGTTGGCCGAAGACGACCAGCATTTGACTACATTCATCACACCATATGGAAGATCTCAGTATTGCAGAGGCCCCATGGGATTTGCCGCTACGGGCGATGCATTCTGTCAACGTGGTGACGTGGCCCTTCAAGGAGTCGCGAATTGTGTCAAGGTGGTTGATGATATTTTACTCCATGACGAAGACTACTGTGCCCACCTCTCCCGAATATATGAAGTTCTCACCAGATGTCGAAAGTACGGGATTACCCTCAACGCTGACAAGCTTGTAGTCGCCGCACCATCAGTGAACTTCTGTGGGTACACTCTCTCCGCATCAGGTATCGCAGCTGACCCGGAGAAATTAAGTGGAATCAGGGATTTTCCAACCCCTGCCAACCTGACAGACCTCCGTTCTATTTTGGGTCTGGTCAATCAGCTGGCTGAATTCTCACCTGACATCTCCTCTGCAGCCCAGCCATTACACCCCCTGCTGAGCCCCAGGAGGACATTCCTGTGGACCCCAGATCATCAAGAGGCCTTCCAGCGAGTCAAGCAGGCCCTCTTAAGTCTACCTGTCCTTGCCTGTTACGACCCAGCCCTACCCACCGTCCTCCAGACTGACGCCTCCAGACTCTATGGCGTTGGTTGCGCCCTTCTGCAGGACCATGGCGGTGGACAACTCCGCTTAATTCAGTGTGGATCCCGGTTCCTGACGGACGCCAAGACCCGATATGCCACGATTGAGCTGGAGATGTTGGCTTTTGTCTGGGCGATGGCGAAGTGCCGCTTCTACCTGATAGGACTTCAGCACTTCACCCTCTTCACGGATCATCGCCCTCTTGTACCTATTATCAATCACTACTCTTTGGATGCAGTAGAGAATCCTCGCCTTCAACGTTTGAAAGAGAAGCTCTCGCCTTATCTCTTCACGGCTGTGTGGCGTGCGGGTAAGCTGCTGTGCATCCCGGATGATCTGTCCCGCGCCCCTGTCAGTCGCCCCACCCCAGAGGACGAGATGTTGTGTTCTACAGCTGCCGCATCCCTCAAGTCAGTAGTCTCATTGAAGGCCGTCTTCACATCAGAAGAGTCTACAGCACCGGATCCAGACAAGACCCTTGAAGATCTCCGCACCGCAGCCCGGGCCGACCCTTCCTACATCCGGCTCGTCGACTGTGTGTCCCAAGGATTTCCATCTAACCGATACGACCTTCATGAATCGCTACTCCCGTACTGGAAGACACGCGAGGACCTCTATTGTGACGGAGACCTCGTCTTGTATGGTCCACGAGTAGTCATTCCTGCTGCCCTATGCCGCCGTACCTTGACCCACCTTCACGACAGCCATCGAGGAGTGGAGGCCACCAAGCGACGGGCGAAGCAGACTGTATTTTGGCCCGGAATCGACGCGGACATTGCAAGTACCATCCGTGCCTGTGAGCCATGTCAGATTCTACAACCCAGCCGGCAACAGGAACCTTTAATGTGCGACGATAACCCTTCAAGACCCTTCGAGTCTGTGTCGGCCGACTTCTTTGCAGTGGCAGGGAAGTCCTTCCTCGTCATTGCCGACCGATTGTCTGGATGGCCTGTTGTCGTCCCCTGTGGTAGTGATACAACGGCTACTGCTACCATCCGGAGAGGCATTACTTCAGAGAAGTTGGTGTTCCCCTCCGCCTCAGGACTGATGGAGGACCCCAGTTCACCAGCCACGAGTTCCGGGACTTCATGGACCGTTGGGGAGTCCGTCATGTCGTGACCTCGCCCCACTACCCCCAGGCGAATGGACACGCTGAAGCCGCAGTCAAGACTGTTAAACACCTGATCCTTCAGGTGTCACCCTCAGGAAATATAGACTGCGAGGACTTCGATCGAGGTTTGTTAGAGTTACGCAACACCCCGAACTTCACCGGACGGTCCCCAGCCCAGGTTCTATATGGACATCATCTCAGGTCTTGTGTTCCTGCCCACCCGAAGTCTTTTTCTCAAAAATGGCAAGCCAAGACTGAAGAATGTGACCGCCGTGCAGCAGAACAAGCCGCTGCTCGGTACGATCGTCATGCCCGCCCCCTTCCCAGGTTGAGTATCGGCCAGCAGGTCAGGATTCAAGATCCGGTATCTCACCGCTGGGACAAGGTTGGGGTTGTCATGGGTATTGGCCAAGTGCGTCTTCCCAGTGGTAGAGTATGGTGGAGGAACCGTCGTTTCCTCTGACCTGTGGAGCTGCCTAGTGTTGACCCTTTCCCAGTAGAGTCCCCTAATGTTGATGTCTTTACAGTAAATCCATCTCCACCTTGTGTTTCTGCCCCGGTACTCCGAAGGTCCGAGCGACTCAGAAACAAAAGGTCTGCTCAAGATGAAACTATGAGCGTATAGGGGGGGAGGGAGGTGTATAATATGGACACGAAGTAGTACCTTAAGCTGTGTACAGTGGTCCCTCGGTTAACGAGTTACCTCCCATAAGATTCTTAAATTCGGTTAACGAGTTTCTTACGAGCCGACCTCAATAAGTTTTGGCTTGCACTGGGCGGTCAACCAGCTGTAGTATTAGTCCGCCAATACATTAATCGGTTTTAGGGCTTAAATTCCTTACTATTTTAGTAAATATCAAGAAGCTTATACTATTCAATAATTTTAAAAGTTTAAAATTAAATTTTTTAGTCATTTTAACAATTATTGAACATAATTGAAGGTAAAGTGACTAGTTTAATGCGCGGCATCCAGCCTCTTCACACATCAAACAGGCGTTAGTCTCTCTGTTTTCACTGGAGGTAACATCTTGCTTGAGACTCTCTTCAACTAAACGCTTTTTTTCTGTGTTTCCAAGCAAATTATTGGTCATTTTGAAATTTATTTTACATATTGACAATATACTGTATAGCGCAGTGCAGTGTTATTTTAAAGAAAATATTCTTTATTTACAACAAGTTTAACTTTAAAAAGCACGTGTTGACATTGTTTGAATCCAGCATGGGGCCTAAGAGATCAAGAAAATGCAATTTCAATCCAAACCAAGCAGGAAATCATAAAAAAACATGAACAAGGCATTAGAACAAATGCGCTATGCAAAGAATATGGCATGTCGACATCAACTGTGTCGACAATTCTTGCACAGAAAGACAAATTTAAAGAAGTGAAAGTGAGAGACAAATCTACAAGAGTGTTTAAAAGTAGATCCCTAATCGCAGAAACTGAGAGGTTACTTACCATCTGGATTAGGGAAAAACAGATGAAAGGTGATTCAGTTTCTACTGAATTCATTTGTGAAAGAGCCAGTGAGATTTACGAACATTTAAAGACAGATCAACCTGGTTCGTCAGGCACAGAATTTGAAGATTTTCGGGCCAGCAAAGGCTGGTTCGAAAAATTTAAGAAAAGAAGCGACATTTTCAGTGTTGTTAGGCATGGTGATGCTGCTAGTGTTGATAAAGAAGGGGCAGCAAAGTTTTTAGATGAATTTAAAAAACTGATGGAAGAAGAAAATTATCTTCCACAGCAAGTGTTCAATGTGGACGAAACTGGGCTGTTCTGGAAAAAGATGCCCAAAAGAACATTCATCACCAGAGATGAAGCCTCTTTACCTGGGCATAAACCCATGAAAGACCGTCTCACTCTATTGCTTGGTGCCAATGTTTCAGGGGATTTCCGACTGAAGCCTATGCTTGTCTACCACTCTGAAAACCCCAGGGTGTTCAAGCAACAGAAAGTGGTAAGAAGAAAGCTTGGAGTTTATTGGAAGTCCAACCATAAGGCATGGGTGACAAGACAGCTCTTTAATGAATGGGCTGTTGATGTGTTTTGCCCTTCTGTCAAGAGTTACCTAACCACCAATAAATTCCCTTTAAAGGCTCTTCTCCTCATGGATAATGCTCCTGGTCATGACCCTGACCTTGCCAGAAATTTGGAGTATCAATTTGACTTTGTGAAAGTGTTGTTTTTGCCTCCAAACACTACAACAGTCATACAGCCAATGGACCAGAATGTGATCAGCAACTTCAAGAAGTTGTTCATGAATAAAATGTTTAGGAGGTGTCGTCAGGCAACTTCCAATGATCCTGAACTAACACTGAAACATTTTTGGAAGACACAATTCAACATCCTGGAGGCTGTAAAATTGATTGTGTCATCATGGCAAGAAGTCTCCACTAGATCCCTCAATTCTTCATGGAAAGCACTGTGGCCATCAGTAGTCCATGATTTTGAGGGATTTGAGGAAGAAACAGAGTTGGACCAGGAGATTGTGTCCATTGGTCAGTCATTGGGCCTTGAAGTGGAGGAGGAGGATGTGGAAGAGCTTGTGATGTCTCATGAGGAGGAACTTACTCCTGATGACTTGAAGCAACTGGATGAGATGTTACAGGTAGAGGCTGACAGTGGTGAGGAGGAAATTGAAAGTGATGACCATATGTCAGCTAAACAGTTGAAAGATGTGATTTACCACTGGGAGAAGTTCAGGGAACTGGCTTCAAAGGACCCAGAAGTGGAAAAAACTGAACTAACTTTGTGTCATGTTGAGGACTCAGTGGTCTCCTTCTTTAAACATAAGTAAATGGTGAGGAGGACAGATGCCCCACAGACCACAATTGACACTTTCTTCAGTAAAAGGCAGAGGGAACAAGGTGCTATCCCTCAGCCTTCCACTTCAAGAAGGAGAGAGGATGTTCATGGTGAAGAATCTGTCAGTCCAGAGGTTCCTGACATTTTCATGGAAGGTGACTAACCTTCCAAGAAGCAGTAAAATGCTTCTCCTCCACCTCCACTTCCTTCTCTTCTCCCTTCTCCTCCTCCACCTCCCACTTCAAATTCACATCATCATCATCATCATCATCCAGGAGCCTTCTACATACACACCTCAAAGTAAGTGAACTTTTCTACCCTTTTTTTTTTAATTTAGGCGATTTTCAGTGAGCTGGAACCAATTAACCCAAAAACCCATTGAAACAATGGTTTCGGTTAACGAGATTTTCGATTAACGAGCAACCTGCTGGAACGAATTGTGCTCGTTAACCGAGGGACCATTGTATTCTTATATTACTCTATTAATTATGTATAGTAAAGTATTACAGAACATGTATTAATCCTATGTAATGTTTCCATTTATTATGCACCATGTTATGTATATGTATTATCATATTTACATATTATGTATTCAGCTTGAGAACGCTGGCATCTGTGCATGCCAGCGCGGAGTGATACAGGGAGATGAGACCGCTAGTCCTTATGGCGTGGAAGCCACTGTTTATTTGTTCCCCTGCATTTGTCTCCCGTACGAGAATAAGAACCTTTTTCAAGATAACAAGTGTTTGCGTATACCCTCAGTAGTGTAGAACATTTTGGGGGTATCAAAGACAGACATAGACCTGTACGCTGTATACCTGTACGCCTGTACACTGTATACCTGTCCTGTACACCTGTACACTGTATACAGTGACCCCTCGTTTAACGAACACCTCGGTTAACGTAATTTCGATTAACGAACTGCCTTCCATAAGGATCTTCAATTCGGTTAACGAAAAAAAATTCGGTTAACGAAGTTCTTACGAACCGACCTCAACATGTTTTCGCTTGCACTGACCGGGCAACCAGCTTTAGTGTCAGTCCGCCAATACATTAATCGGTTCTAGGGCTTAAATTCCTCACTATTTTAGTAAATATCAAGAAGTTTATACTTTTCAATAATTTTAAAAGTTTAATATTCAATTTTTTAGTCATTTTAACAATTATTGAACATAATTGAAGGTAAAGTGACTAGTTTAATGCGCGGCATCCAGCCTCTTAACACAGCAAACAGGAGTTAGTCTCTCTCTGTTTTCACTGGACGTAACATCTTGCTTGAGACTCTCTTCAACTAAACGCTTTTTTTCTGTGTTTCCAAGCAAATTATTGGTCATTTTGAAATATATTTTACATATTGACAATATATAATGCAGTGCAGTGTTGATTTAAAGAAAATAATCTTGAATTACACCAAGAGAGCTAAAATTTTATGGGTGAAATGGCGCCATGGGGTGACTTCTCTTCCACCCCAATGCCTTCTCTTTCTCCTCCTTCTCCCCCATCATCATAATCATCCATCATCATCATCATCATCATCATCATCATCATCATCATCATCATCATCATCATCATCCAAGAGCCTTCTACATACACACCTCAAAGTAAGTGAACTTTTCTACCATTTTTGTTGAATTTAGGAAATTTTCGGTGAGCTGGAACCAATTACCCAAAAACCCATTGAAACAATGGTTTCGGTTAACGAACTTTTCGGTTAACGAACGACCTTCTGGAACGGATTGAGTTCGTTAACGGAGGGGTCACTGTACCTGTATAATGGGGTACAGGTACCTTACCCAGAGGGGACTGTGTTCGGGTCTAAGCACAAAGCTCATGTGTATCTCATTTACTGAATGTGGATACATATAGCTTGCAGGTAGTTTAATGCAATATTTATAATAATTTTTGCATGAAACATTAAGAAAAAGGTCATATTGAACCATCAGAAAGGTAAGCTACCACTACCATAGGCCTACCTGTAACTGCCACTGAAATTTACCATAGCACAGTCTTACCTTCATTCATTAATGCTCTTGGGATGAGGATGCACTCTGCAGGATGACTTTCTTCAATGTTTCATCTGCTTCATTAACAATGGTTTTTGTTGTATCAATCTCTTTGATCTTATAAACTGACATGATTTATTGTTCAGTTATGAGTACACGCTGTTCTAGTCCATCAATAAGTCCATCACACATTTTACCACTGTTAACTATGTCATCTTCATCTTCACTGTTAGCATCTTGATCTCCTTGATTCAGAACCATTTTAGCTGTCTCACTATCAGTCATGGTTGAACAACTGGAGCATCATTATCAATGTTGAGAACTTCTTCTATATCAGCCTCCTCCAGCTTCTTGACAGCATCCTAGGGTATTCTTTTTGCGTATGTTGGAGGTTTGACATCATTTGTTTCTCACTTGCCACACGGAGTCCTTCAAAGTCATCATTTTGTTCGTCATCGAACATAGTCGACGGCCAGAGGTTGTGCCAGGCATTCGCAAGGGTGTCCTTACCTATGGCATTCCTAGCACTAGCTCAGCATAGATGACATCCTTCACTGTAAACTGCTTTTGGAAACCCTCCACACCCAAGCCTCTGTTGACTGCTGCCAACATGATGTTCGGGAAACTGTGTTTATATTTGCTCTTCAGTGCTCTAAGGATCCTTTGGTCACATGGCTGAATTTATGAAGTAATATTTGGGGGAAAGTAAATGCCATAAACATTATTCTTAACAATAAGTTCGGCTGGGGGATGTGCAGAACAACTGTCAAGGAATAACAAAATCTTGCAGACGTCTTCCAGTCCAGCTTCCCGGCAGTGCTCGAGAGCAGCTGGTACAAAATATTTATTAAACCAGTCAGAAAAGAGGTCCCTGGTGATCCACGCTTTCTTGTTGGCATAATAATGGACTGGTAAATTAGTCACGCCTTTAAAACAGCGGGGACGCTTGCTCTTGCCTATCACAGCAAGTTTACACTTGTGTGGGTCTGCTGCATTAGCACATCCCAGCACAGCCAGTCTGTCCTTGACATTCTTAACTCCTGTAAGAGCCTTCTCATCAGCTGTAGTTAGTGTCTTCCTGGGACAATAATGCCTGAACAATGTTGTCCCGTCGGCATTATAAATTTGTTCTGATTTTAGATCTCCATCAGCGATGAACTTGGCAAACTCGTTGATGTGGTTCTCTGCTGCCTAATGATCAGCAGAAGCTTTATCACCACAAATCTTTAAATAATTAATGCCATGCCTCTTCTTAAATTTCTGCAACCAGCCTGCTGAATATTCTCAGTTACCATCAATTTTAAGTTCGTCATGATAAATCTTAGCTTGTTTCATGACCAACATAACGTTAAGCGGCAAAAGCTCACTCAGACGCTGATGAATCCACTCTTTCAAACCGATCAAGATCTTTATTTTTTGCCTTGTGCAATGTTTTTCTATTTTTCATAAGCTTTTGATCATCACTTTCAGCTAAGAACTTTAACAACTTGTCTTTTTATTTCCTCAGGTCATAAATGGTGGTCGTTCTGACTCCAAACTCCTCCGTGAGTCGCCTCACACTTACACCATGGTCAAGTTTTTCCAAAAACTCAACTTTTTGTGCTATGGCTAAGCATAAATGCTTCATTTTTTCTTTTCACTGTTACCCATAGTGGTTCCTACAGGTCTTTTCAACATTTTCAATTGTATATTCATGCAACAAACCACTGAAAAATCACAAAAATCACTGAGTAATGCATGGACATCTGACTGTGATAAGTGCAGAACAACAACTGGCGCCAACAGCCACCACCCTGATCCAATTAGGGTAGATTAGGTCATGCTTGTAAGTCTCTGCGGCGTGTCAGGACCCACTCATCGCACGGGAACTTTAAAAAAGCCCTGTGGAATTATTTTAATTTTTCACTGCAGGTGCTCCAAAAAAAAAGTATGGATTTCCTATGTTTTCGGTTTTTAGTAAATGAGATAGAGGATTCTCAACCTGTATATGTGTTATAGATTGTTTGCAGTTTAATTATGTTGATATTTTGGTAAGAAATTATTTTGGGAAAACAAATAAAACATGAAATTTCCAGAACCATACTTCTCTGTGTTCCTCCTCAGTGAGCTTAAGTTAACATATTGTAGCAGACACTTGTAAACATTATTGTACACCAAGGAGCCCCAGCCTACCCTGAGTGGTCTGAGGGGCCTAATCTTCAGGTGTGGTTGAGGGGCCTAATCTTCAGGTGTGGTTGAGGGGCCTAATCTTCAGGTGTGGTTGAGGGGGGCTAATCTTCAGGTGTGGTTGAGGGGCTAATCTTCAGGTGTGGTTGTGGGATGAGGGGCTAATCTTCAGGTGTGGTTGAGGGGCTAATCTTCAGGTGTGGTTGTGGGGGCTAATCTTCAATTGTGGTTGGGGGCTAATCTTCAGGTGTGGTTAGGGGGCTAATCTTCAGGTGTGGTTGAGGGGGCTAATCTTCAGGTGTGTGGCTGAGGGGGGCTAATCTTCAGGTGTGGTTGAGGGGCTAATCTTCAGGTGTGGTTGTGGGACTAATCTTCAATTGTGGTTGAGGGGGCTAATCTTTCAGGTGTGGTTGAGGGGCTAATCTTCAGGTGTTGCTGTTGAGGGGGGCTAATCTTCAGGTGTGGTTGATGGGGGCTAATCTTCAGGTGTGGTTTGAGGACTAATCTTCAGGTGTGGGTTGAGGGGCTAATCTTCAGGTGTGGTTTCAGGTGTTGTTGAGGGCTAATTTCAGGTGTGGTTGAGGGGCTAATCTTCAGGTGTGGTTGATGGGGGCTAATCTTCAGGGGTGGTTAAGGGGGCTAATCTTCAGGTGTGGTTGAGGGGGCTAATCTTCAATTGTGGTTGAGGGGGCTAATCTTCAGGGGTGGTTAAGGGGGCTAATCTTCAGGTGTGGTTGAGGGGGCTAATCTTTAGGTGTGGTTGAGGGGGCTAATCTTCAGGTGTGGTTGATGGTGTAGATTACATAACTGACTGTAATGTTATCTTACAGGAGGATGAACTGTACTCATGGATCAACCCCACCTACCTGGATATGGACGTCCAGAGAGAAATACGCCACAAGTTTCGTACAGACTCGGAGGTTGAACTTGAGTCGTTCCTCGCTGAAAATAAATACCAAGAACTGGCAGAGGCACTCAAAAGTAGTGATTTAATATGGCAGTGTACTGGTCCTGCCAACAAGCAGAACTTTGAGGTACTGTACTGTACTGTCTCTTAAGACATTTGTTATTGAGAAAAACATCTGGAATTTATTTTTGTATTGTATGTTATATTTTTTATTTATTTATTTTTTTAATAAGTTGGAAAAATTGTTTTACCAAGTTTATTTATCAGTAAGTCACCATTTCCTTCTCTCTAAGCAGTCCAACCTTATTCTCTCAAGGTGTTTGTATTCGGTGTGTGTGTGTACACAGGGTGGTGTATTACGTCTAGTGTGGCAGCATTATGTTAGTGTTAGGGTGCAAGTGTTAAGGTGCAAGCAACTTGCGTAAGTCTTCCCCTGCCAGTACACAGCCTCCTCACCATCAAGACTCCTGCTGTGCCTCCTCGTGGCAACACACGGTAACTGGGTGCCTCACGGCCTCAGGAGAGAACCAGTAGGGAATCTCGGAGTAGCAGTGGGCACCAGAGGGATGGTGCATAGGCCCACAGGCATGTGGACACGTTCTGGACCCTACCAACCACCGCCCCGCTGCCCTGTGGATTAACCTTGGTAGGTATAAGGCTATGGGAGTAAACCCAAAACAAAAAATCTGCGGTTAAGCCTCGCACCAGGCAGACACGTCTACAGAGCTCCAACAAGACCCCAACAGCAAAATAAGCGGATGAGGTGACCACCATGGGAACCCAACGAAAACACTGGCGGATGAAGGCGATGCCTGATGGACATGCTACTACAGTGAAACCCAACAAACTGGGCTATCGGCAGTCCATTGCAACTCTCCCTCTCCCCAGTTGTTGCAACACTTGCACCACTGGATCGGGTAAAAGGAGAGCCAAGATGTGTGGTTGCAGCCTGCACTCCTGCCTCACCACATAAATCAACTCACGTGCAGTCATCATCCAGCTCATCATACCTCTCATCATCATCAAAACCCCTATACCCCCATAAGTCCTTTGGCGACGGACGAGTGGCGACAGGCAGAGATGGCTGCTGGGAGTATCTAGTCACAACTCTGCACATGGGCGGCACAGATAAGATGGTCGTTTATGCAGTGGGATCTAGGCAACATTGCAATCCGGTCTTGTCTGTGCGACTGAGCAGCCTTCTCCAGCAACCATTCCGCTCACCCCACATGGGGAGGGGGCTAGAAAAGGTGTCCTTAACATAGACTGCCTAAAGAACCAGCCTGACTGGGCAACCACACCAAGGTAGGTCAACCTAATGCGGTCGAAAACAATCAAAATCACAGATCAAAACAAAAACAAATTGTACAACCTCTTATGGTCGCTGCATGGAATGTCAGAACCCTTCTGAATACTGGCATAAATGAGCGTCCTGAAAGAAGAACTGCCCTTGTGGCAAAAGAGCTGGCAAGGTATAACATCATCATAGCAGCCATTAGTGAGTCCCAGCTCCCAGATGAGGGCCAACTCACAGAACGGGGGTCTGGCTAAACCTTCTTCTGGAAGGGTATGCCTGCTGCGGAGAGAAACCGCATTTATGGAGGTGGCTTCGCCAATCCATCCTAAGGCAACAAGCCTCCAGAAGAAGTTTTAACACCAAGTGACTGGAGGATCAAGTAGCAAAACATGCTTTTAGTGAGCAGCTCGACGATGGGCTCATAAACAACACAACAATAAACAAACTAAATCCGAATGCTGAATGGGTTATCCTCGACGCTGTCATCATAAAAACCGGCAACGAGACCCTCGGCCAGATAAAAAACAAAACAAAAACACCAGGATTGGTTTGATGAAAACGACCTGGAAATCGAAGTACTCGTCAATAGTAAACGCGCTGCACTCACTGACTGGCAGAGGAAAAATAACAAAGCCTCAGGGCCTGATGGAATCCCAGTCAAGGTGTATAAAGCAGAAGGACCTCTGCTTACCAGCCGTTTCCACTCTCTCCTGGAGAATATATGGGAAATTGAGGAAATGCCCCAAGCACTTAAAGACGCTTCCATCGTCAATATTTATAAGAACAAGGGAGACCGGTCAGACTGTGGCAACTACCGTGGGATCTCGCTGCTCTCTGTAGCTGGCAAGATTATCGCCCTAGTCCTCCTAAACAAACTTCTTCCTGAGGCAGAAAACTTCCTCCCAGAATCTCAATATGGCTTTAGACCATCACGTGGCACCACTGATATGACCTATGCTGCCTGCCAGGTACAGGAAAAGTGCAGAGAACAGCTCCGTGACCTGTACATTGCTTTCATTGACCTAACCAAGGCCTTCAACTTGTTCAACTGGGAAGCCCTCTTGCAGACTCTCGTATTGGCTGCCCACCAAAATTCATTGCCGTTGTGAGGTACAGTACTTCGATGATGGCATAAACGGCAGTGTCTTGCACAACGGCACCCAGTCTGAGTTCTTCCCCATCCAAACGGGGGTTAAACAAGGATGTGTGCTGGCACCAACTCTCCTTTCCATTTTCTTGGCTGCCTTCCTTACTAGTTTTGCCAGCTGGGTCAACATCCAGCACTGGATGAAGGATCTTTTCAACATAGACGACTCCAGGCAGGAACAAAGGTGTCAGCAGCTTCCATGACTGAACTTCAGTATGCAGACGACCTCACCCTTGTTGCTCACACTGAATGCAACCTACAGGAGATCCTGAACACCTACACGGATGTTTATGCACACTTCGGCCTTGAGGTGAATGTATGTAAGACTCAGATTCTCTTTCAGCCAGCCCCTGGTTCAGCCACACCTCCACCATCCATCCAGCTTAATGGTATTACCCTCTCTAATGTTACCCACTTTTGGTATCTCGGCTCCCACCTGTCCACCACCGCGGACATTGATAAAGAGATTCAACATCGGATCAGATGTGCATCTCAAGCCTTTGGCAGACTCACTACCTGTGTCTTCAACTATTGGGAGCTGAAATTATTTACAAAGTTGCATTTATATCGAGCAGTGATTCTCCCCACCCTGCTATTTGGCAGTGAGACATGGATCACATACAGGAGGCATCTCAAGGCACTTGAAAACTTTCACCAACGTAGTCTACGTTCTATCTTCCGAGTTCTCTGGGAAGACAAGAGAACAAATGCCAGTATTCTCATCGACACCAACTGTAGGAGCATCGAGGCTACCATTATCCATGAACAACTACGCTAGACTGGCCATGTTACCCGCATGGACGACAGTAGACTGCTAAAGCTGCTACTTTATGGTCACCTAATGAATATTAATTGTAACGCTGGTGGGCAACTGAAAAGATATAAGGATAGTCTTAAGACAATCCTGAAAAAGTGCCAAATCGACCCCCTCACCTGGTAGACGATCACTTCACACCGTAACGCTTGGAGGAGCATCACATGAGAAGGTGTCAATACTTTTGAATTAGCCTGACTGCATAACGAGGCAGATAAGCGCCAGAACCTAAAAGACACTGCCGCCGCCCCTCCCACACAAAATGTAATCCCCCACATGTGCAACATCTGTGGATGACCCTGCTGGTCCCATATCGGCCTCTTTAGTCACCGCAAAACTCACCAACCTAGGTGACATCCTTAATAACTCATATCATTGTATCATACTTGGATGACCATTATACTCGATACCGAGTGACAGCAAAGTAGTAGTAGTAGTAGTAGTGTGTGTGTGTATATAGTATTTGTGGCTGTTGTGTGGGTGTGAGAGAGTGAAAGGAGAGAGAGATTTTATTGCTGGAGGAGGCGCTGTCTTGAAGGACTACAGCACGTTGAAAACTCAAGAACACGTCTTCTTTGTGAACAATGTCAGAGGAGGTATGCGTGTGAGGCTGTATCTCCACCCCCAAACCTAGACTATGCACGCCCTGTTTGTAATAAGCAGTGTGCGTCAATTATTGGACTCTACAGCCCTCGTAGAACTTGCCACTAAACCAGAAGAGGAAGTCATCATCAGACACTATGGACTACCATAAGCAGCAGTGTGTGAGTGTGTGTGTGGCTTCTATGTCATGTATTTCACCCTGTATAGTATCACTGTGGCTGCTCCAAGACCACTCTGGGGGTTATCATTAAACCCCCCCCCCTCCCCAACTGCCTTATTTACACTTTGTTGTAGTTGATTTATTTTTTACTGATGATGTTGACAGTCCTGTGTAGATCAGTTTGTCACCAACACCTCATTGATGCAACACATGTAGAAATTTAACATCCAAGATTATTACTTGTTGTCCATGTTTGGTTTTCTCTTGTGGTCTTTAGGTGCAAATTGCATCATTAAACACTCTTGTGTTGGGGCGACCCCTCCTCAGCGTATCTCACTGAGAGCACCTCTCCCGTAAACAAAACGCTGGAACCGTGGACCGGCCTTGTCAACCACCTAAGCTCTTCCCACTGGCCTTGTGGGATGGCTGATGCATCTCTAAGGGTGCAATTTGGTTCTGGATCGCTATACCCAAGGTTTATTAAATGGAAAAACCGTTTCTGTACCGCCACAACCCGCACCTAAAGACTGCGAAGGGGTGAGATTACTGACCGTGGCCAGGAGTACCAGAGAGTTGACCCTCTCTCTTGGACTCTTTTCTTGTTATAAAAAAGTTAATTTCTTTACACATGTTTTTTCTTTTGTGTAAACCCCAACATATTTCTGCTCATTTCATTTACCTCTCGAAGTCTTCCACTCTAAAATGTCCCTCTTGTGCAGGGGAGGTGTTGTGGTGGCTCCTCAAAGCAGTTCAGACAGGAGTTAGAGCAGGTTCACTTAGGTACAGTGTTGTACTGTACAGTACCTGTCTATGACATATACAGTAATGTCTCCGTTAGCTGGAATCCCTCAAACCTGGAACTCTCCGATAGCCGGAATTGAAATTTTCTTGGAAAATCGTTCCCAAAGCCGGAATTTTACATAAAATTTCAGCTTTGGAATGATTTTCCGAGGGGCACATTTTCCGGGAAATTTCTGAGAAAATTTCCTAGGAATCTGGAAAATTCCGGGGATGGGGGAGTTTTTTCCGGGCTGCTATTGTGTGTTTTTTTGGGTGGTGCTGCCACCTGTTGAGTCAAGATAGTGGCCTCTACCTCTACTGGGGGTCCTACTGGTGCTGGTCGGGGTGGGACAGACCCACCTAAGAGGCCAAATAAGGAAAAGGAGAAGCGGGACTATCATAAGGGAGTTAAGTTTGCCAAGTACTCAATGCAGGATAAGCAGTGTGTGATTAAATTACTCGAGGAAGGCCTAAAAATTAGCTTCCGGAAAGCACAATGAGGTCAATAAAGGCAGAATTTGTATCATTTGGTGTTTATAAATGGGAAAATCAGGGGTTGGTGTAGAGTGGCCAGTCTATATTGTTATTTTTCCCATTAGTTTATGTATTTGCATTTGGCAAATTTGAATTTGACACAAATTCTCCAGTCTATATTACTCGCGAAATACAAGATCTTGCTGTATTTATTAAGTGATGATAAATACACAATTGTACTGTACTAATTGTTACGACCATGTCGTATTTTTCTATTTTTTTATATATAACATGCTTCCATGTTGTTCCATATTATTCCTGTAATGATGTGTTATATTTACTATTATATAATCTAGTCACCTTACCCTGTGCTGTTAAGGTTTTAACTGTTATTATTTGTTCAAGCCCATCTTATTTCTTCATTTAGTATTGTAACAAGCATTCTTTGTTTCTCTAACGACCATCTGCATCGTTAAACGACCCATGTTTCACCGGCTGGTCGCATTGGCAGGAAACAACCCTATATATAGTACTCCACCAGCAGACAGAGTTCAGTCCAGTCCTTCTTGTCATTCAGTTCACATTCTTTTGAGTAACACTTGTCACCTGTTACTTATACTTCATTTTATTTCTGTGTTGTTCCTGTCGCCACCAATGTGGTATATCTATGTGAGTACCTATTTATGTCTCTATTTATGTCCATCAGTATTTGCTTAGTTACATTTAAGTAATTTAGTGTTGTTTCACGTTAGTTAATTTCAGTGTTAGTTATTTTATATGTTTATGCAGTGTTAACGTAATCCAATGCTTTATTTTTATTCTTTTGGTGTTTTGATGTTTAGTATCATTTGTGTCTTAAAGGTTTCGTTAGTGAATCAATTTGTTGTGACAGCCTACGAGGCTCTTTATTGTGTTAATATTTAATTTACTTAAATTCTGAAAGGTTTACTTTATTTATTTTTATTCCCTTTTAATTTACTTAACTTTTTTTTGTTTGGTTACGCCTAGAACCTGGATATTAAAGTAAATTAAGAGATGGCATAACATAATTTACTAAGTGTTGAAGACAGACATTATGGTAAGCCAATCAGCTGTTTGCTCTTTGTAAACAAATGACTCATGGTGTTCAGTGTGGGATTCTTTTTTTCAGGAAAGTTGATTCTTTTAGTATAATATTATATCAGCCTGGCACCAAATGATCCTAAATTATATGAGAATTGTGGTGAAATTACTTAAAGAAGTGTTAAAGGAATCTTGTGGGAGAGAGGGGGAGGGAGCCACCCACCCATGCTACCCTCTCTCCTCCCAGTAAACATACAATATGCTCCTACACTTATTTGTTCTTATTTTTATCTTTATTCATTAGACAAATTCTGTGGTTACTTACATATAACACTTTACAGTAAATAACAATCATCTCGGTGACAATCAAACTTACATGTCTGATTTTCAACCCAGAGAGTTCTGTTTCATATTATTTTTATTGTTGATGTAATATTCTTTTAATAATCTTGTTATACACTTAAAGACCTTAGTTGTTGAAGTACAGTAATAACATAACAACAACTGATGTCTTTAAACAGTTCAGGTAAGCAGTGTTATCTCCAACCCCCCATATACAGTAATATCTCAATTAACCAGAATCCCTCAAACCCGGAAATCTCAGATAGCCGGAATTGAAATTTGCCCGGAAAACCATTCCAATACCTGGAATTTTCCAAAGATTTCTGGCTTTAGGAACCATTTTTCCGAGGTTGAAAATTTAGAGAATTTTCTGAAAATGTCTTGAATAAAGATGAAAGTTAAAGTATTTTTGGGGGGGACGGGGGGCTGACCTGACTCAGTGTCAGGTGGAGGTAGGGTAGGAGATTAGTGGTCTCATATTACTGACCTCCTGATGGAATGTCAGGTCACCCTTTCTTGGGTGGGGGATTAGTGTGTCTCATGACATGAAGATGTCTTGAATGAACACAAAAGCTAAAGTATTTTTAGAGAGATTGTGGTAAGTATAAGTATAAATGAGCAAAGTTGTATCTCTTCAACATCACATTACACAACATTTTAAAATATGGAGTGAGAAAGCAGAAAGGTGTGGGTGATTAAAGAGATGGAGTGGAAAGGAGTGGTAACATGCACCAGTGTTGCCAAGCGATAAGAACAGAACCCTGTGGGACACCACTACTGGTAGAGAAAGAGCGAGAGATCGATCCCTCGACAACAACTGCCATGGATCGGTTCTCAAGGAAGCTAGAGATTAGAAAACAAAGTGGGGGAGAGAAACCAAAAGAGGGAAGTTTAGAAAGCAAAGACTTGTGCCATACCCTGTCAAATGCTTTGGAAATGTCGAGGGTCACGACGAAAGTTTCCCCATAATCCCTAAAAGAGGATGACCAAAGATGGGTGCAATAGGAGAGCAGATCGCCAGTAGATCTCGCCTGGCGAAAGCCATACTGGTGATCTAACAAAAGAGAAAGGCGTTCAAGGTGACGGAGAAAATGGGAGTTCAGGATAGTTTCGAAAATCTTAGAGAGGGATGAAATTAGGGCAATGGGGCGATAGTTAGAGGGATTAGAATGGTCACCCTTCTTCGGGATGGACTGAACCAAGGCATGTTTTACTTCAGTAACAAAGTCTGGTACTTTTTACAACTCTGTATACGAGGCAGCTGGGCTGGTGAATTGGCTATACAGTTATAGCCCAGCACCTCCACACACATACACATCCATGATCTTCATTTTCTTATTTTATAATTTTATATTATATTTGCTTTATTTCTAAAACACATCGTTTATATAGTGCGGAATAAGTTT
Source organism: Homarus americanus (assembly GCF_018991925.1). Lineage (NCBI taxonomy): Eukaryota > Metazoa > Arthropoda > Malacostraca > Decapoda > Nephropidae > Homarus > Homarus americanus. The sequence goes on along the minus strand of NW_024720773.1, from coordinate 2,087,114 downwards.
CTTAAAAGTCCATTTTTCTGAGATGAATTTGTGAGGGCAGCCTGTAGGATTGTAGGATTTATTGGGGGATCCTAAGAGTGATGTTCAACTAACCATAAAACTGTTTATGTGGCCCCTCTCAATGCTCATGGGTGTCAGATAACTGGGATTCTACTGTACAGTATTGTATTTACTACAGCATTTTCATGTATTTATTACTGCCTGTACAGTGTATTTCAGAACTGTTAAATATTATATTCTTTTTACAGGTACTGAAACTTGATAAGGTACCAGATATAATCAATAGCTGCCTAAATTTCTTGAGGTCAGAAGCTGTCTTCTTAGTAGTCTCCCAGCTGACTGGACTTAAGCTTCATAAACTTGCTCCCCCAGACTCTGAACCAGACTCAGATGAAGAGGATGGTAAAGGTTAGTAATGACTATGAGTAATAAAGTCAGTTTGTCTCCCCTTATCAGAGTAACAACCTCACAATCACTTACTGTACAGGAAGGTTTACAATACAAGTGATGATATGTTCAGTCTCAATATTGTCACTCATTTTGTTTTAGTTCACCTCAATGCTGTGTTTTGTGAGAATAACTCTGTGTTGTGTGTGGTGTTAGTTCACCTCAATGCTGTGTTTTGTGAGAATAACTCTGTGTTGTGTGTGGTGTTAGTTCACCTCAATGCTGTGTTTTGTGAGAATAACTCTGTGTTGTGTGTGGTGTTAGTTCAACTCAATGCTGTGTTTTGTGAGAATAACTCTGTGTTGTGTGTGGTGTTAGTTCAACTCAATGCTGTGTTTTGTGAGAATAACTCTGTGTTGTGTGTGGTGTTAGTTCACCTCAATGCTGTGTTTTGTGAGAATAACTCTGTGTTGTGTGTGGTGTTAGTTCACCTCAATGCTGTGTTTTGTGAGAATAACTCTGTGTTGTGTGTGGTTTTAGTTAACCTCAATGCTGTGTTTTGTGAGAATAACTCTGTGTTGTGTTTGGTTTTCTATTAGATTAACCATCCTGTATTCACACCGTCTACCAGCACCTTGATTACAACATAAACTTATTCTAAGAGAAGGAGGTTTGCGATGAATATAGATATTACCATTCAACACAGAGAGATCATTATGTTCTCTAACATCACCAATCGCTGCCTCACCCAGCCCTAGTAAATGTAAGCAGTGTTTCAAGCACTCTGCTACACCTCCACCCATGCCACTGTGATCAGACTGGCTCTGTTGACAGCTCCAAAGTGTGTGGCATACTCCCTCCACCAGGCAGCACAGTAGTGTCAGGCTGTCACTTGGAGCATTATACATCCAGCCCTCTACCCTGGCCTGTGTATCAGCCTTAACATATTCCTGTGAAGACACCATTAACTAATTTACCCTTTATGCCCCCTTGAAGTATCACATCATAAAGTATCACACCCTAAAGTATCACACCCTAAAGTATCACCCCCCATAAGTATCACACCCCTGAAGTATCACATCATGAAGTATCACCACCTGAAGTATCACCCCCTCAAGTGCTGTGTTTTGTGAGAATAACTCTGTGTTGTGTGTGGTTTTAGTTAACCTCAATGCTGTGTTTTGTGAGAATAACTCTGTGTTGTGTTTGGTTTTCTATTAGATTAACCATCCTGTATTCACACCGTCTACCAGCACCTTGATTACAACATAAACTTATTCTAAGAGAAGGAGGTTTGCGATGAATATAGATATTACCATTCAACACAGAGAGATCATTATGTTCTCTAACATCACCAATCGCTGCCTCACCCAGCCCTAGTAAATGTAAGCAGTGTTTCAAGCACTCTGCTACACCTCCACCCATGCCACTGTGATCAGACTGGCTCTGTTGACAGCTCCAAAGTGTGTGGCATACTCCCTCCACCAGGCAGCACAGTAGTGTCAGGCTGTCACTTGGAGCATTATACATCCAGCCCTCTACCCTGGCCTGTGTATCAGCCTTAACATATTCCTGTGAAGACACCATTAACTAATTTACCCTTTATGCCCCCTTGAAGTATCACATCATAAAGTATCACACCCTAAAGTATCACACCCTAAAGTATCACCCCCCATAAGTATCACACCCCTGAAGTATCACATCATGAAGTATCACCACCTGAAGTATCACCCCCTCAAGTATCACCCCCCATAAGTATCACACCCTGAAGTATCACCCCCCATAAGTATCACCCCCCCATAAGTATCACACCCTGAAGTATCACCCCATAAAGAATGACCCCCTCACCCCTAGTATCACACCTGAAGTGTCTCACCCTGAGTATCACCTGAAGCATCACGCCCTAGTATCACCCTAAATTATCACCATAGTATCACCCTAGTATCAAACCTAAAGTATCACCCCTGATATCACCGTGGTAACATACCCTAATTATACCCCCTAGTATCACCTCCTGAAGTATCACCTAGTATCACCGTGAAGTATCACACCCTAGTATCACACCTAGTATCACACCCTGAATTATCACACCCTAGTATCACCCCTGAAAGTATCACCCCTGATATCACACCTGAGTATCACACCTGAAGTATCACACCCTGAAGTATCACACCCCAAGTATCACACCCTGAAGTATCACACCCCTATCAGTATCACCCCTGAGTATCACACCCTGTATCACAGTATATCACCCTGAATCACACCCTGAGTATCACACCCTGAAGTATCACACCCTGAAAGTACTCACCCCTGAAGTGTGAATCACTCCCTGAAGTATCACACCCTGAAGTGATCACACCCTGAAGTATCAAACCCTGTATCACACACACCCTGAAGTATCACACCTGAAGTATCACCCTAAGTATCACAGAGTATCACTGAAGTATCACCCCTACACACCCTGAAGTATCATCGTATCACCCCTGAAGTATCACCCCTGAAGTATCACCCCTGAAGTATCACAAAGTATCACCCACACCTGAAGTATCACAGTATCTTATCAACCTGAAAGTATCACACCCTGGTATCACCCCAGTATCACACCTGAAGTATCACACCCTGAAGTATCACACCTGAAGCATCACACCTGTATCAGTATCACTCAAAGTCTAAAGTATCACCCTGTATCAAACCTAAAGTGTCACCCACACTGTATCACCCCTGAAGTATCACACCCTGAAGTATCACCTAAGCATCACCCCTGAAGTATCACACCCTGAAGTGTCTCACCCTGAATTCAACATCACACCTGAAGTATCACCCCTGAAGTATCACACACCCCTGAAGTATCACCCCTGAAGTATCACACCCTGAAGTATCACACTTGACCTTGCAGAAGTATCACATTTTGCAGTATCACTCCCTGAAGTATCACCCCTGAAGTATCACACCTGAAGTATCACCCTAAATATCAGTCACACCCTGAAGTGTCTCACCCTGAAGTATCACACTCTGAAGCATCACACCCTGAAGTATCACACCTCTAGTATCACCCTAGTATCACACCCTGAAGTGAAGTCTGAAGTATCACACCGAAGTATCATAAGTATCACACCCTATCAAGTATCACACCCTGAAGTATCACACCCTGAAGTATCAAACCTTAAAGTATCCACTGAAGTATCACCCTGAAATATCACACCTGAAGTATCACACACCCTGAAGTATCACCTCACACCCTGAAGTTATCACACCCTGAAGTAGCACACCCTGATATCACACCTGAAGTATCACAATCACAAGTATCACACCCTCTGAAGCATCACACCTGAAGAAGTATCACACCCTGAAGTATCACAGTATCACCCCTGAAGTATCACACCCTGGTATCACCCTGAAGTATCACCCCTGAAGAAGTATCACACCCTGAAGTGTCACCCTGAAGTATCACACCCTGAAGTATCACACCTGAAGTATCACACCCTGAAGTATCACACCTGAAGTATCACCCCTGAAGTATCAGTATCACACCCTGAGTATATCATACACCTGAAGTATCACACCCTGAAGTATCACACCCTAAACACCTATCACACTCCTGAAGTATCACACCCTGAAGTATCACACCCACGAATCACACACAATTTGAATCACACCAGTATCACACCCCTGTATCACAATTGAAGTATCACACCCCTGAAGTATCACCCCCTCACAACTTATCACACCCCCTAGGTATCACACCCATCGAAGTATCACACCCCTGAAGTATCACACCTGAAGTATCAATCCCTGAAGTATCACACACCCTGAAGTATCACACCCTGAAGCCACACCCTAAAGTGTCACACACACCCTGAAGTATCACCCTGAAGTATCACACCCCTGAAGTATCACACTCTGAAGTATCACACCCTGAAGTATCACACCCCTGAAGTATCACCCCCGAAGTATCACAATCACACCCACACCTGAAGCATCACACCCCAGTATCACACCCACCAAGAAGTATCACACCCTGTTACCACACCCGAAGTATCAATCACACCCTAAAGCCAACCAAGTATCACACCCTGAATCACACCTAAAGTATCACACCCCTGAAGTATTACACACTGAAGTATCACACCCTAAGTATCACACCCTCCACACCCTGAAGTATCACACTGAAGTATACACCCTGAAGTTATCACACCCCTGAAGTATCACCCCTGAAGCACACCCTGAAGTATCACACCCCTGAAGTATCACCTATCACCCCTGAAGTGAAGTATCACACACAAGTATCACCCTGAAGTACCCTGAGTATCACACCCTGAAGTATCTGAAGTGATATCACCCTCTGAAGTATCACACCTGAAGTATCACCCCTGAAGTATCACACCCTGAAGTATCACACCCTGGTATCAGAAGTATCACCCCTGAATTACATGAAGTATTCACCCTCTGAAGTATCACACCCTAAGTATCACCCTAGTATCACCCCTGAAGTATCACACCCTGAAGTATCACACACCCCCTGAAGTATCACACCCTAAGTACACACCCTGAAGTATCACACTGAAGTATCACCCCTGAAGTATTACACCCCTGAAGTATCACACCCCTGAAGTATTACACTCTGAAGTATCACACCCTGATATCACACCCTGAAGTATCACACCCTGAAGTATCACACCCCTTAAGTATTTATCCACCTAAGTATCACACCCTGAAGTATCACACCCTGTATTACACCCCTGAAGTATCACACCTATTACACCTGAAGTATCCACCCTGAAGTATCACACCCCTGAATGCACTGAAGTATCATCACCCCCTGAAGTTTGACATGAAGCACCCCTGAATTGTTCGTCTGAAGTATCACACCCCTGAAGTATTATCATGGTCATGGCCTCTTTATGGTCTCATGGTCATGGCCTCATTCATGGTCATGTTCCATGGTCATGGCCTCATTCGTGGTCATGTTCAAGGCCTCGTTCATGGTCTTGTTCTAGACCTCGTTCATTGTCTTGTTCTAGACCTCGTTCATGGTCATGGCCTCATTTATGGTCTTGTTCATGGTAATGGCCTCATTCATGGTCTTGTTCTAGACCTCGTTCATTGTCATGTTCAAGACCTCGTTCATGGTCTTGTTCAAGGCCTCGTTCATGGTCTTGTTCAAGGCCTCGTTCATGGTCATGGCCTCATTCGTGGTCATGTTCGTTATCTTCGTTCATAGTCTTGTCTGGCTGGCCCTGTTCATGGTCCTGTTCAGTCTGTCTATGGTCTTGTTCAAGACCCTCGTTCATGGTCTGTTCAAGGCCTCGTTCATGGTCTTGTTCAAGGCCCTTGTTCATGGTCTTGTTCAAGGCCCGTTCTATGGTCTTGTTCAAGGCCCTTGTTCATGGTCTTGTTCAGCACTGTTCATGGTCTGTTCTGCTGGCCTCATTCATGGTCTTGTTCAAGACCTCGTTCATGGTCTTGTTCAAGACCTCGTTCATGGTCTTGTTCATGGCTTCATTCATGGTCTTGTTGAAGGCCTCGTTCATGGTCTTGTTCAAGACCTCGTTCATGGTCTTGTTCAAGACCTCGTTCATGGTCTTGTTGAAGGCCTCGTTCATGGTCTTGTTCAAGACCTCGTTCATGGTCTTGTTCATGGCCTCGTTCATGGTCTTGTTGAAGGCCTCGTTCATGGTCTTGTTCAAGACCTCGTTCATGGTCTTGTTCAAGGCCCTCACTCATGGTCTTGTTCAAGGCCCTGCTCTTGGTCTTGTTGAAGGCCCTCGCTCATGGTCTTGTTGAAGGCCTCGTTTATGTATCGCGTTCAAGACTCCTTTTATGGTCTTGTTCTTGCCAGCCTTGTCTGTAAGCGGCCCTGTTCAAGTGTCTTGTTCAAGGCCCTGTTCATGGTCTTGTTCAAGGCCCGTTCATGGTCTTGTTCCAAGACCCTCGTTCATATATCTGTTGAAGGCCTCGTTCATGGTCTTGTTCAAGACCTCGTTCATGGTCTTGTTCATGGCTTCGTTCATGGTCTTGTTGAAGGCCTCGTTCATGGTCTTGTTCAAGACCTCGTTCATGGTCTTGTTCAAGGCCTCGTTCATGGTCTTGTTCAAGACCTCGTTCATGGTCTTGTTGAAGGCCTCGTTCATGGTCTTGTTCAAGGCCTCGTTCATGGTCTTGTTGAAGACCTCGTTCATGGTCTTGTTCAAGGCCTCATTCATGGTCTTGTTCAAGACCTCGTTCATGGTCTTGTTCAAGACCTCGTTCATGGTCTTGTTCATGGCTTCATTCATGGTCTTGTTGAAGGCCTCGTTCATGGTCTTGTTCAAGACTCCGTTCATGGTCTTGTCTTCAAGGCCTTGTTCATGGTCTTGTTCTGGGCGTCTTCGTCTATGGTCTTATTCAAGACCTCATTCGTCATCTGTCTAAGACCCGTTCTGCGGTCTGTCTACACCACCATATCTTGTTCCAAGACCTGTTCATGGTCTTGTTCAAGGCCCTGTTCATGGTCTTGTTCAAGGCCTCGTTCATGGTCTTATTCAAGACCTCATTCGTCATCTTGTTCAAGACCTCGTTCATGGTCTTGTTCAAGGCCTCGTTCATGGTCTTGTTCAAGGCCTCGTTCATGGTCTTATTCAAGGCCTCGTTCATGGTCTTATTCAAGGCCTCATTCATGGCCTCGTTCATGGTCTTGTTCAAGGCCTCATTCATGGTCTTGTTCAAGGCCTCGTTCATGGCCTCATTCATGGTCTTGTTCAAGGCCTCGTTCATGGCCTCATTCATGGTCATGTTCATGGCCTCATTCATGGTCATGGCCTCATTCTTGTTCGTGGCCTCGTTCATGGCCTCATTCTTGTTCGTGGCCTTGTTCATGGCCTCATATTTTACTTTAATGTGACTTATTGGTAGATTTTCTAGTGTAAGGTGACTTGGGTCGAAGATTCCCTGGTTGACAGACAGTTGCCGGATCAGGTTTCACATTTTGATTCAAGAGGTTAAAGATCAACGAGCTGTATTAAACAGCACTGTGCTGTACTGTACTGTACTGTGCTATGCTGTGCTGTGATGTACTGTACTGTGATGTGCTGTACTGTACTGTGATGTACTATACTGTGCTGTACTGTGATGTACTGTGCTCTGCTGTACTGTGATGTGCTGTGATGTAATGTACTGTGCTGTACTGTGATGTACTGTGCTGTACTGTACTGTACAGTGATGTACTATACTGTGCTGTGCTGTACTGTACTGTGATGTACTGTACTGTACTGTACTGTGATGTACTATACTGTGCTGTACTGTGCTGTGCTGTGATGTACTGTACTGTGCTGTACTGTGATGTACTGTGCTGTACTGTGCTGTGCTGTGATGTACTGTGCTCTGCTGTACTGTGATGTGCTGTGATGTAATGTACTGTGCTGTACTGTGATGTACTGTACTGTACTGTACTGTACTGTGATGTACTATACTGTGCTGTACTGTGATGTACTGTGCTCTGCTGTACTGTGATGTGCTGTGATGTAATGTACTGTGCTGTACTGTGATGTACTGTGCTGTACTCTACTGTACAGTGATGTACTATACTGTGCTGTACTGTACTTTGATGTACTGTGCTGTACTGTACTTTACTGTGCTGCACTGTGCTGTACTGTGCTGTACTGTACAGTGCTGTACTGTACTGTGATGTACTGAATTGTACTGCACTGTACTGTGCTTTACTGTACTGTACTGTATTGTACTGTGCTGTACTGTATTGTACTGTGCTGTACTGTACTGTACTGTACTGAATTGTACTGTACTGTACTGAATTGTACTGCACTGTACTGTGCTGTATTGTACTGTGCTGTCTTGTACTGTACTTTACTGTACTGTGCTGCACTGTACTGTGCTGTAATGTACTGTACTGTACTGCACTGTGCTGTACTGTACTGCACTGTGCTGTACTGTAATGTGCTTTACTGTACTGTATTATACTGTGATGTGCTGTATTCTACTGTGCTGTACTCTGCTGTACTGCACTATACTGCACTGTACTTTACTTTACTGTACTATACTGCACTGTATTATAATGAACTATACTACACTGTCATGTGCAGCTCTGTACTATACTGTACTGTACAGCACTGTACTATACTGTACTGCACTGTACTATACTACTATACTGTACTGCACAGCACTGTACTATACTTTACTGTACAGCACTGTACTATATTGTACTGTACAGCACTGTACTGTACTGTACTGAACATCATTGTACAGTACTGTACTATACTATACTATACTGTACAGCACTGTACTGTACAGTACTGTACTGTACTATACTATACTATACTGTATAGCATTGAATTGAATTAAATTCAATTGAAACAGTTTATTTAGCCAGAAAAACACAGATACAGAGTGAATAATAATAACAACATTAACATGGCTGAGCCAGTTGAGAACCTGAGCTCTCTTTGAGGCACCTGATATATACTATACATTTATCTCAAGGAAGTATTATGTAACATTTAGTATCATCTGGAATAGTACAATAGCATGGTGGTAATAAGAACATGTTATCACGGTTATCACCTCAATATTTACTATTTTATATATACAGTAAAACCTCGATTAACCGACCACATATGGGGGGGAAGGGGCCGACGGATAATCCAAAAGGTCGGTTAATAGTACATAAAGTCTACGGAAATAAAACATACATTTTCAAGGTACCTTTCTCTAACCTACCTCATTTAAGCCCTCTATTCATTTTTGTTCATTTGCCATTCATATTTCAATAGAATTTGCTTTAAAACATTAACCACTTTAGTAAATAAATATGAACCAGCACATAAACCGTGAATAAAATATGGAAAAGTCAAAGAACATATGTCTTCACAAAAAATGTGACCAAGTCCCAGGTTGCTGATCTGACTTTCTGCCTCATTTACACACAATTGCAGGGTCTCAATTGTTTCTCTTACTATTGACAACACAACACACATACAGGTACATTGTTTCTCACTCTTGATTTTTTTTTCCATTTTTGCATTTCTTATGATTCTTTATTATTATTATTATTATTATCATTATCATTATTATTATTATTATTATTATTATTATTATTATTATTAATATTATTACATTATCGCCCCCCCAGGCCCCGATGTGGGTCATTGACCTGTGCCCAGGTGGGCTAATCCCCGTAAAAAAAAAAAATTGGGGGGGGTTCGGGATTGATGGTTAATCCGAAAGTCGGTTCATCGAGGTTTTATATATATATATATATATATATATATATATATATATATATATATATATATATATATATATATATATATATATACATACATACATACATATAGTCATAGTTAACGTCCTAGATACGTTTTTGGAAACGTGACGTTAACCGAAATGGACGTTGTCCGATCATCACATAAACTTTGTATTTATACTTACGTGTATGTGGAATACTACAGTATATCGATACATACATACATACAGTCATGCGCCGGTTAATGTCCTAGATCGTTCTTAGGCGTGGCGTTAACGAAATGAACGTTATCCGATCATCGCCATAAACTTTTATTTACTCGTCGTGTTTGTGGAATACTACAGTATATACGTACATATACACTTTTATATTAAATCACTATTATAATATAATACAGGTGATTAATTTTTTATCTCTTGTGCAAAAATACATAGCGTTTATATTAAAATTATTCACTATTTTACGTAATTCAACTTTCTTGCCAGACAGATGGGAGAGAGGTGGGAGGCGGCTGAGGTGTGGGGGGAGGGAGGTGAAATGCGTTTGACAGTTGGCGTAGGCCACAGGTCTAGCGTGTATGACTTATCAGTTCTTAAGTGACTAAGCTTCTCTCTTATAAGAATGCCAGTGAAATGACCTGGGTGAATATAATTAACATTGTTGGGATTCTTGTAACTTACTGATTAATTTGAATATAAACATGCTATAATTTACTAGACAAAATAATTTTAGTACCATAATCAAATTAGTACATATTGCACTCAGCTTTGCACTAAGGTCAATTATTTCTGTGCGTTTCTTTTAGTATGGTGTGTGCATATATAAATGTATGAAAATAAATTTTATAAAATGTACTACAGTACTGTACGAATGTGCAACAATTTTATCTCTTGAGCAAAATATATGATGTTTATATTCAAATTATTGGCTGTCTTGCAAGATTCCAGCAATGCAAATTATAATCCCTAACAGTCTGAAATATTGTTTTAGATAAAACTGTAAGCCTAAAAGCCTGTCTGGGGGGACTGAGCCAGCTATACCCACCCAGCGGGGTTAGGGGTTGAGGTGATAAGTTTGAGGCGAGGTCTCTGTGTGTTTATTAACAGTCCTACCCAAAGCTTCTCTCATTTTAAAATGCCAGTGATATGACCTAGGAGAATATAATTAACATAGCTGGGATTCTTATGAATATGATTTATTTGAATACAAACATGTTTATGTAATTAGCACTAAGACATAACAATTTTAGTACCGTAATCAAATTAGTACATGTGCACTCCAGCTTGCACTAAGGTCATTTATTTTCTTTTTACGTTTCTTCTTTTAGTATGGTGTGTGCATGTAAATGGATGAAAAATAAATGAAGAAATTTATGTAAATCTACCCAAGAAATACAGTTGAAAAACTTTTATAAAATGTACTACAGTATTGGCCACACTAATGTACTACATTTTTTTTATATCTTGAAACAAAATATATGGCTTATATTCAAATAAATCTCTGTCTTGCAAGGATTTCCAGCAATGCAAATTTTATTATCTAACTAGTCTGAGATATTATATAAATAAACATAAAAGAAATCACCAATCTTTTATCTTGGAACAGGAGAATTGGGCTGGGAAGGGCGGTGAGGTGACAGAATGTCTGGCGTTTGTTTGTTTATTTATTTTGAGAATAGATTTGACAGTTGGGCTGAAAGGCCTGCCATGTGCTAATTTATCATTACTTAAGAGTGACTCAGCTCTCATAATTTGCCACCAAGCTTGACCTGGGTGAATATAACTTACATTGGAAGGATTCTTGTAAGATAGTAATTTATTTGAATACCTGTATAAACAAGCTATATTTGCAATAGACATAACAATTTTATTACCGTAATCATTTTAGTACATGTACAATACAGGTTTGCACTTAGGTCCATTGTTACTGTACAATATTGACTAAATTCACTAGATGTAATATAAGCCTGGCACAATCTATAAAAATACAGCGATGCATACGTGAGCTGTGCCCGGCTCTAGGGCCATTTCGAGTTCAGCTAGGTCCCATTATATGAATGTTTTTTTGTTTTTTTTTTCAATTTAAATTTTAATTGTTTATTCCTTGATAGGAAAAGCAGGATCCTAGTGCTGTCATTGGTACTCCTGTACCCACTTAACACCAGAAAACAACTGGCCAGTGTCTGAAGTATATACAGTGGGGTATGCTATAACGAATCTAGTGGTTCTAGAACCTTGTTAGGTACATAGCATTAAGATTAGATATAGGATGTCTGTTCAGGCTAAATACAACCATAACACTGAAAAAATATAATATAAAAATTGTAAAAATTGTAAAAAGTGCATAAATATGCATCTAAACCCCTGAAATAACCAGCCATATCATTAATACTTGTAATAAAAAAAAAAAAAAATTAAATAATGTTAGATTGTAGGAGTTTAGATTCGTTAGCATTCTCCAATTTTATAGAGTAAACAGGTTTCATTATAGAAAATATTAAGTAGTAGGATCCAGTTAAGTTGCAGCATACCCACTGTACGATACAGTTGGGACCCGCCCGATATACTTAATGCAAGACACCTATGGGATTTATTCTAATTGGTTCCAGGCACCCAAGACCCAACCCCAAGTTTCCCATTTTACAACCATTTATACCCACTAAATATATATACAATGTTATGGTAAATATCATAAACACACACAGGCATGGCTAGGTTTATTACAAAGTGATGAAAAGAATACGCTTAATACTGTAGTCCACAAAACATGTAGCTATGCTTTTTTTTATATGGTCCCCCGTCATACGAGTCCGTTTTCTCTCACATCAGGACGCCTGAGTCCTCCGTTTTCTCTCTTAATCTTAGAGTGCACTTGTTGAGGCAACTAGATATGTCTGATTAAAGCAAATGTGTTATTGTCAATTTGTACAGTCAGTTCTGCTATAACGCGATAGTTGTGTTCTTGTAAAACATCGTGTTATAGAAATTCGCGTAATAGAAATAACAGGGCTTATGGAGAAAATAGGGTTAGGTGCAGATTACTCCAAATCGAAAAAAATTTCGTAGTTAGCCTAACACATAGGATAGCACAGTCTGAATAAATGTTACATTCATATCTAATAATGAAATCATACAGTAAATGTAACACTTTACCTAGAAAAAATATGAATATAACTTGATGGGGGAGAAGGTTAATGTTGAGGAGTCATGCAGACAGGATTTGACAATTGTCATCGTCATCAGGTGGTTTTTCTTTAGGTCCTCATATATTGATAAGGCTTTCTCTTTAATGGTGAGGAAGCTGGTCCCAGATCGCTTTTTCATTTGATCGTCTATCCAAACACTTAGAAGCCATTCCATCTCCTCAAGTTCCTTTGGCCGTGATCTCACACTTTTGCTAGCTCTCAAGGTTTTTCCAGCAACACAGCTTGCTTTAATCTTTGCTGCATTGGCTCTAATGGTGCGTAAAGTAGACTCCTTTATTCCCGTTGCACGCACAATATCACATGTTCTTTCCTTATTTTCAAAACGCTTGACAACATCAAGCTTGCCTTCAAGTGTTAGAGCCTTTCTTTTACGATCACCACCGGAAATGCGATCACCAGAATGCTTCCCGGAGATATTCTTCTTTTCCATAGTCACAAAATTGGAGAAACAGTAAATCAGAAAGCACTGAGGACGCTTAAAAATTTCTCACGTCTTCCAAAGTGAACGTGTGGAGTAAAGAGAGCGCAGGTCTAAAACGCTACGTATTTTGTTTTTCTCTCTTATTTAAAATTTTACAATTTACATATACTGTACAGGTATACTGTATACATAAATATTACATAAATTATTTCTGCAATTGTTCACAAACAAAACATAAATCAATTGAACATGTGATGTCGAACGTGAACTGTAAACACTGCCTAACCCCGCGCCAAGCTACAATGTACAGTACACTTTAAACGCTACGTATTTAGTTTTTCTCTTTTATTTAAATTTTTACAATTTACATATATATATATAAGTAAATTGTAATTTACATATTATTCATATTATGCTACAGCGCCCACAAAACATGAGAAACGTTTGAGTCCCCCAGTAGAGATGTCCGTTCTCTATCCACTCCAGGATGTCCTAGTCCTCCGTTTTCTTTTTGTGTACTCGCTCAGGGACTCAAGTATTTCTGTATATAACACAGGATGATAAGGGAATTTGAAATTATGAGTGAATGAATTTATTATACAGTGATCAATTAACATAGTTTTGATGTGTTTAAGTAGTATTGAGGCGCCTTCAGCCTAGTAATGTTACGACATTGGTATCACTCACTCTAAACCAGGAATTCCACCCATACACAGAGAGAGAGAGGCCAAGCGCTCTGTTTACATCACACACACTTAAATATTACATACCGTATATCTCGGCCTATTTTATAATCGCAGTCATGTACTAAATATTCTATGTAAAAAATATAAATTTTAAATTAATTATTTATAGTGTGGTCGACTTCCTACACAAAGACGGGCTATAAATAGCCGTCTTATCTCCCCTCCATCCCTCTGTTCTCAGAGAGAAGGTCTTGGTAAATAACTTTTGTTTGTTTATTTTCATTGTTTGTCTAATTTATAATGTTGTATCAAAGTAATATTACTAAACGTTTTAGGCAGCTACCAAACAGGGAGATACTACCGCCTGGGAAGATATTGGAAGCATAATGTACAGTATTGTCTAATGGTAGACCCTACCAGTACTTCCATATGGCATCACGAAAATTGTGACCAAGTCTTAGGTTGCTGATCTATCTTCCTGCCTCATTTACACACACTTGCAGAGTTTCAATTGTTTCTCTTCCTTTGACAACACAACATACATACAATATAATTTTCTCACCTTTGATCTTTTTTCCTTTTTGCATTTATTTTTGGTTGGTTATTTAAAATAAGGCCAATTCACTTAAAGTATTGGCATCAAATTTTACTGGCTGGTGTACAGTAGTGTAAACACTAGTGACTCACTTAAGCGTCAGTTATTTAACTGGAACTAATGTCGGTGTGAGTAAAATATTTCCATTTACTTGAAATAGATTTGCCTATTTATTTTTTTATTTATTTATTTATAATATACTATAATATATTAAATATACTGCAAGTATTTTCTTTAATTTATATACTTGTTTTGCAAAAAAGGGAGGCTACCATTATACCTGGTAGGTGAAGTTGACCAGACATTTATGGTGATCATTAAGGACCAAACTCCGAATCCATGACGTGACTTCTGTTCATCATTTATATCCTAAATTTACCACTGTCGGTAGTTTCAAGAATTAACTCAGTCATTTACTGAATATTCTTTGTAAAAAAATAAATTTTAAATGAATTATTTATAGGAGATAAGTATTCTGATCAGTAAATATACAGATATGCATTACTGACCACCTCCGAACACAAGGACAGCTAAAAATAGCCACAGGCGGTCACAGTCAAGGTCACTTTCCCTTTCTTGTCACTGGCAAATGGGGGGGTGGGTGATGATAGCAGCTGTGTTTATTACCGGGGTATATTGTTCTTTTACGGTATGTTAGACAGGTTTATAATACATTTTTATTATTTTAATATACCGGTAATCTTCATTTTAATCCAGCTTCCCAAACGTAAGTTTCAGTATAAAATAATTAGTGGTAGGACCTTGTGAGTGGTTTACTGTATAGATAAATATTACATAAATTATTTCTGCAATTCTTCACAAACAAAACACATAACTCAATTGAATATGTGATGTCGAACGTGAACTGTAAACACTGTGTGTGATGTAAACAGAGCGCGGGTGTAAAACGCTACGTAATTTGATTTTCTCTTTTATTTAAAATTTTACAATTTACATATACTATACAGGTATACTGTATACATAAATATTACATAAATTATTTCTGCAATTCTTCACAAACAAAACACATAACTCAATTGAACATGTGATGTCGAACATGAACTGCATAACCCCGCGCCAAGCCATAACAACCGTTCGAGTGGAATCGCGTTAGAGCAAACGCGTTCGCATTTTACAAATATTGTTCCTCTATTCATCAATCGCGTTAGAGCCAATTCGCATTGTCAAAACACGCGTTATAGCAGAACTCACTGTAGATTAACATTTCACATGTAGGCAAATGCTTAAAAAAAGCCTAAGTAAGGAAGCATATTCCTTTAACACATAATATCTGACTAGTATGGGGAGGATCATCGTGTCTCCGTCAGGGGGTCGTGGAATGGTGGTCCAGCAGGCGTCACTTTTTTTTTGGGGGGGCCGCGGACTTATATGCGATCGGACGTTGTTCAGTCGGACGTTAACCGGCGCATGACTGTATATATATATATATATATATATATATATATATATATATATATTAAAGTTGAATTGAAAAACATAAGTATAATGGGGGAGCAGTGCAACATGGGTTGTACAGTAATAAGGTTGAACAAGAGGACAGAGCTGTCAGGATTATGACTAGTTGGCAAATATGTTTATTGCAATGGTAATTACTTATCTATTTACATCATAATTTCCGATAAAATGGTTTTGATGGTACAATAAAAACAGGCACTGTAAATATAGTAGGTGTTACAAGAAATATTAATACTTAGACAATAGATATTTTTTAAGATGATTTAAAGGAAGGGAGCGTAGTCTTTGCTCGGATGGGTGGGGGTAAGTTGTTCCATACCTTCACACTGTGATATTTTATGGAGGTCCGGGACTGAGAGGAGCGCATGGGGGGTGGTCTTAGTAGCTCTGGGTGCCTTAAATTGTATCTCTGATTATTCCAGAACTGGAAATAATTATTGTCAAGCAGGTGATTGATAGATTTGTAAACAAAGAGGGCACAGCAGTAGGTGTTAATATCTTCGAATTTTAACATTTTCAATTTTGCAGTTTTTCGTTTGTGTGATCTGTTTTTTCAAGTAGGTCATTGTCCGTACAACTTTCTTCTGTGCAGTAACCAGAGATTGTGCAGCGCAGTACTATACTGTACAGCACTGTACTCTACTGTACAGCACTGTACTATACTGTACAGCGCAGTACTATACTGTACAGCACTGTACTCTACTGTACAGCACTGTACTATACTGTACAGCACTGTACTATACTATACTGCACTACTGTACAACACTGGACTGTATTGTACTGTACAGCTCTGTACTGTACTCTACTGTACAGCACTGTACTCTACTGTACAGCACTGTACTCTACTGTGCAGCACTGTACTCTACTGTACTGCACTCTACTGTACTGTACAGCACTGTACTCTACTCTACTGTACAACACTGTACTCTACTCTACAGCACTCTACTCTACTCTACTGTACAACACTGTACTTTACTCTACAGCACTGTACTCTACTGTACAACACTGTACTCTACTCTACAACACTGTACTCTACTCTACAACACTGTACTCTACTCTACTCTACAGCACTGTACTCTACTCTACAGCACTGTACTCTACTCTACAGCACTCTACTCTACAGCACTCTACTGTACTGTACTGTACTCTACTGTACAACACTGTACTCTACTCTACAGCACTGTACTCTACTCTACTGTAGAAACATCCTGGTATTAAGCTGTCAATTCTCCCTGGCAGTGTTGGACTGTGCCAGGGACCACTTAGTGTAGTAGACCTTGTAATTCAGTTGTTTCAATCCCTCACTAATAAACCTTGATCTCAGAGTTCATATTTTTTCTAATGGCAGAGGAGATGAAATTAGTGATGTGGGCTCTTTAACTCCTCTCTTATCGGCAGAGAA
The DNA here is from genome assembly GCF_018991925.1 of Homarus americanus. Classification (NCBI taxonomy): domain Eukaryota; kingdom Metazoa; phylum Arthropoda; class Malacostraca; order Decapoda; family Nephropidae; genus Homarus; species Homarus americanus. The sequence continues at coordinate 2,069,707 of NW_024720773.1, read as the reverse complement.
GTACTGTACTGTAATATATGTTGGATGTTGAGTGTCTTTGATGTGCAGTGAACCCTTGAGGTCAATGTCTCCACCCTGTTGTTGATGAATCCAGATATGACTGAGTGAGAAGACTGCTTGCATTATGAACAGACAGCGTATCCCTCTCTTTGGCCAGTGGCAGGGGCTGTGTGGGGTCAGTCCATGATGGAATATCTTGTTTCATCCCTTCTGGCTATACAATAGGATTTCGTGACTCAAACTTTCATATGTAATATCAACGTTAACTGTGTATTAATAACTCATTATGACAAAAGAAAAAAGTATTGTACAGTCGGTGACAAAAGTTTGCTCCCTCCCAAAATGAAGCAGTATTGACCCCAAGTGAGATAAAACAGCACACCCACACCAGATAACAGTCAGGGTAAGTAAAGTTCGGAGACTCATTCCCGTGATTCAGTTTCACCACGGAGAGCGAACTTTTGCCCACGACCGTACATTGTCACTATTCACTTTATATCAAACCATCAAGCTTTGGTGTTTGTTTATTGGAATGAAATCTACCTATAAAATACAAACAAACATAAGTGAACAAATATGTTTTAACTTGTTGACTATGAAGATAAATGTATGCATCATTTTTAGGCCCAATAAAATATGGTTAGTGATAATTTACTTGAATTTCAGAGAGTTGTCCCCGGGTAAGCATAGACATACGTCAGTGGCGGCACGGGTGTTACACACTGCTTAGAGACGACAACTTGGAGGACAGGTGCTCTTTAGATGCCAACCTGTTTGTCAACATCTCGGACAAGTGGTCCCAAGAATATGGTGGATTTATTTCCTATATTGCCAAAGATGAAGACACAGAGGTAAATCTTGAATTCTTTTGACTTCCGCAAATTTGTATACTGTATTTAGAAACAGGTTTATTGTTCTGCCTTCGTGGAAGCACAATTTGGAGAAACTTATACGAGGTACAGTCTGTAGTCATCAGATCACATCATTATGGGCAGATTACATTAAGAGGTTGTATCAGGTGATGGAGTTAGTGTGAGTTAGATGAGCTTATACTGCCCAGTAGGGAGTGACAGTTTGGCAAAAGTTTTCAAAATCTAATTGCTTGGGTTGGATTATTTGTCTATCGGCCACGCTAATTCCGAATATGTTTGAGTTTTTTACATCATTGCATTAGAAGGTTTGTGGATACTTTTGGGTTTGGCATGAAAAACGCGAAAAAACTGTAAATAATAAAGGGACTGGCAATGTGGCACAACCTGTCAAAATCAAGTTATTGAATTGGATTATTCGACTACTGTGTACACTGGTTCATAATATGCTATTGTTTTACAACTCAATGCGCTACAAATTATGCCGATATTTTTGCTGCAAGTCACCACATACGTATATTTCGAAAACCAGGGCCCAATATTACCAACGGCGTGGATAGATTCCGTGGAATGAATTCAGGACATTCCCGCTCATGGAACATTACCAAACTCCGTATATGTGCCAATGGCAGGCCAATGGCAATATTTACAGAGTTTGTTGAGGCTCCCTGGACGGGAATGCCCTGAATTTATTCCACGGAATCTATTCACGCCGTTGGTAATATTCGTCCCAGGACTGATCAACGAATTCAGCCCAAGTAGCTTGACTTGGACAGTTAAGGACAAAATCTCAGTCCGTACTTTTGAATAAAATATTGTTCAATAGGTGGTGATATTGAAGTGCTGAAAGTTGTTTTTTCTGTGTTGTTTTGCAGTTAGTTCAAAGGGCCGCCACCAAGATGGGTCGTCCTAAGATTAGCAACACTCAGCTGCGCCAGGGTAACGATAAGGTGTTCGGGGTTTGAGGCGCAGGTCTGCGGTCCTTGAGCTGGATCCGAGCCACCGAATGAACCTTTTAATCCATGCCACCCCTTTCACCAAGCAGTACCATGATGAGTACCTGAGCCACAGTTTGGCGAGGGACCATTTTGACTGCTCACTCACTGCCAGAGCCACTACAGATCTCTGGGGTGCTTCTCTTTTCACCTCCAGGAAGTCGTTCAGAGCTACTGGCAGTTCCTTTCCCTTTGGCTACTGTTCTTCTATGTTCAGTAGAAACTCAGGACCTCATATCCACCGAGATCCTGCAACCAGGTCCAGAACAGGTAATCCCCTAGCTGCATCATCCGCTGGATTTAGTGATGTGCTAACATGTCTCCACTGGTCGATTCTTGACAAATCTTGTATGACTGCTATCCTTTTGGCTACAAACGTATGAAATCGTCTACTCGAATTGGCGATGTACTGCAAGACTAACATGCTATCTGTCCAAAAGTAAGATTCGTGTATAGTTATGGTCATTTCTTGGCGAATCGTTCGATCAGCGTTCACTGCCAGGACAGCTGCACAAAGTTCCAGCCTTGGTATTGTTAGTTGCTTGAGTGGGGCCAGCTTGGCCCGCATGTACACGAAAGAGCACTGGATACTTCCATCAGAGTCTACCAGTCTCAAAAAAGTCACCGCACCATAATCAGCTTGCGATGCATCGCAGAATGTGTGCAACTGTGCTAAGATGATTTCTTTAGCACATGCTGTTTTTAGGCATCTAGGTACACTAAATTTCCCTAGGTAGGCCAGTTCTCCTAGCCAGGTACTCCAGATCGTGTGATTAATAGTTGATAAAGGTTCATCCCATCCTAATCGATGTCTGCATTCGTCCTGAAATAATATTTTAGCCCTGGCGATGAATGGAGCCACAAACCCCAGTGGATTGTAAATGGAACTGACAAGGCTTAATACTCCTCACCTGGTCGCTGGCCTTGAATGTGGTTGCACCTTGATGGCGAGCTGATCACCTTCCAGGAGCCCCCTAACTCTTAGGGCTCGCTCTATTGGCAATTTGTCTTGCCTCAGATCAATTTCCTCCAGTGGGATGATAGCCAACACTCCTTCATGATTACTGGCCCACTTAGTCAACCGAAATGTTCTGCGCGCCAACAGTCTTCTAAGCTGACACGTTAACATTGATGCTTCATTTGGCGAGTCAAGCGACATGAGTAGGTCGTCAACGTAGAAGTTGACTTAAGCTTGCGTCACCATATCAGGAAACTCTGACCTGTTGTCACGAAATATGCTCAGAAGGGTGTAAGTTGCGCATGAAGGGCTCCACACCCCACCAAAGATGTGCATCTTCATCATGTAAGTTACTGGCTCTCTACTCAGGTCCCCATTCTCCCACCAGAGGAATCTTAACGCATCTTGATGTTCTGGCGCTACATGGATTTGATGGTACATAGTCTCCACATCTGCCATGATGGCTGAAGTCCTTTGGCAAAATCTAAACAGAACTCCAAGTAATTTGTTGATGAAGTCTGGACCTTGTAGTACCTGGTTGTTCAGCGATGTCCCTTTGTGTTTGGCTGCACAGTCAAAAACTCTGCGGACTTTGTTTGGCTTATTTGGGTTCAACACCGGGTGATGAGGCAAATACCAAACCAGTCTAGTATCTGATTCCAACTGGAACTTAGGCACTGATTCAGCATATCCTTCAGCAAGCAGTTTATTTATTTCCTCCATATATCCTTGTCACAACTGTGCGACCTTGGATAGTCTCCTTCAAAGCCCTTCTAGTCGACGCTCTATCATGGCCTTGTTGTTTGGGAGTTCCGTGTTCTCATCATGGAACGGTATGGGAAATTGGTAATGCCCATTAGTTTTGATGACTGTCTTTGACCATAGCCTCAACACTCTTTTGCCCTCAAGTGAATAAGCTGCTGACTGCAAGGCTCCTGTGTCCCCACTTTCCAGCTCCCAAAAAGCTTAACTTGTCTTTCCAGACTGGTTTCAGGACCACGAGTTTCGGTCATCAGGCATCCTGACATACAAATTCCTTGTGTGTCTTGGTGCCCCACCATTCCATTCACTGTTCAACCCAGTCGCGTTCTTATTGTGAATGGCATTCCATCCCTTTCTTCTCTGACCTCCAAAGGTACCAGGGCCTGTGGCACATCTTGTCCTATCAGAATTTCTATGCTGTTGCTCTGCAATTCTGGTAATTCCACACCTCGCAGATAGGTCCACCTTGAAATATCACTTATTGTCGCTACAGAGTTGCAATTTTGTACCCTGTATAATGAGTACTTTCGGCATCAGTATGGTCCTGCCTCATTTCATGTCTGCTCCAGCCACTTTTAGATCTACTTCCTCTGACTTGTGTATCGCTTCTTGCCAAATGTACCCATGGTTACCAGGGTAGGTGTCTCTTTCACCCTTAGTTTCTGTGCCAGATCTTTGATGCAATACGACCTGTCGCTGCCCAAGTCCAGGAGAGCTAAAGTTCTGATGTGATTTCGTTGGTGCGAGTCCTTTCCCCGAATCTTTACACTCACTATGGGCAGTACAATCTTGGCATTTTTCGTCAATAGTCTGATGTCTCCTTCGTAGCTGTATGGGTTTTCATGGCCGTCCTCTGTCCCTGTAGCATAGACATGGCCTATTTGTCCAGCCTTGTACGAATTGTTGCTGACTTTCAGGGCCATGCCAGCATCAGAGGTGCCTGCCATTAACTCCTGTTTCACGAGACCTTGAAACTTTTGCTTCACGCCACCCTTGCTTGTGTTTGACATATTTGCAGGAAGTGCCTCCCTTCGTTCTTGATGCAACAGTTTAGAATGCTTCTCTTTGCACCCATCTGTGCCACACCTGAAGCATGACCAACACTCAGCAACAAGTTGGCCCATTCTCAGACACAAGAAACAGCAACATAATCTTTTCACTCTTTCTAACCTCTCCCTCACTGACATGCTCCGGAATTTGTCGCACCCTGTTATTCCATGTATTCTAGAACACAATGGGCACGAGCTTTTTTCAGAGCTTGTTTCTCCTCCATTGCCTTTCGCCTCACTGATAGTCACTAGGCCCATGGCGCGTTTGCTTGATGATGATCCTTCTGGTCTTTTCTTGCTTCCTTCTTGTCTGTCTTCGCTTGATAGCAGAGCCATGGCATCCATCGTCACCGCTTTCTCCTCAAGTATAGCGCTAACCACTTCACCAGCCCCGTTCTGTGTCCTGTCAACTTCTGATATATCCATACATCATCCGCACAGCGTTCCCTCAATTTTGAGGGAAGCTTAACAACCATTGATCTGAAAGTCTGTCTTGTTTCTAGTTCAGACATCAAGTTCTGATTATCCAGATGGCTTACTGCACCCCATAGCTGCGATGCCAGTTTCCGCAGCCCTTCATCGTCGAAAGCCCTGACTGGGCGAGCGTCTATGAGCCTTTTCACCAGCTGGTCCGCATATGCATACTTATCTCCAAACCTTGCCTCCAAGATCTTGATTGCCTTGTTGTAGGCTCGGTCTGGCTGTAGATAGTCGCATCCCATGATTTCTTGATGCAGCTCTTCTTCACAAGCAGCCTTGAGCAGTTGGTACTTACACTTCTCAGGCACAGCCGCATTTGTCATGTATCGACGGAAGGCATGCATAAAGGTCCAAAACTCGGCCTGACTTTGTCATTTAGACTTAGGAAGTGCGGCTTGCGGCATGTTCATCGTGGCCACTAATTCTCTTATTTCTTCACCTTTCCCTAGTTCTCCTTGTGGCTGCATCATTGTGATCTGGGGCACTTTGTTTGCAAGTTTTGGCGGTAAAGATGAGGCCATTTGGTCGGCATTGACCGATGCCTGTCGCTGGGTTTCTTCCCGTACTATTGGCTTCTCACAATTGCTGGAGTTTTCTGTCGAAGGCTGTGAGCTATCACTTCTTCGCGTTAGTGCTGATGCCTCTTGACTTGCCACCATTCCAGTGTACTTTGTCTTCATCCACTCTGCCTTAAGCTCTCGCAAGGCTCGGTTTACTTCATTCGACGCTGCCTCAGCTCTGGCCACTGCTTGTTGATAATCCAATTCCTTACTGTAACTTTCCCGTGGATCTCCTGATATTGCAAGCTCATTTCCAGTTTCACCACCCTCTCATTGTACCTCAGTGGGAGGATCCATTGTTATTAGGTCAAAATGTTTGATTCCATCTAGGTCCAACTCTCCTTCTATGTCGTCGATATACCCAATCTCCGACATCTTGCTTAGTCAAATAATTTGGATTGCGTTCGTTCTGTCACTTGGTAGCACCTTGTTTGCCATTGCCAATCTGAGTATGTTTTTCGGCCACGTGTGTTTGATTATTGGGCACTTACTTATGCCCCCAATACGTTGACCCTATCTAGGCATGGGTTCATCTGATGGGCACATGTGTGTGCCTCGTATCTCACTCATTTATCAGGGCACGTCTGTATGCCTCGTATCTCACTCATTTATCAGGGCACGTCTGTATGCCTCATATCTCACTCATTTATCAGGGCACGTCTGTATGCCTCGTATCTCACTCATTTATCAGGGCACGTTCGTGTGCCTCGTATTATTGCTTTTGTTACAGTCGCCCTGGCACTCACTTTGCCCACTCTGACACTCACACCTGATATCATTACAAACTTTACTATGATATTTGGGTGGTTTCTAAGCGATATCACTTCAGTCAAATATGATTGCTAATTGTGTTCTGCTCTTACGTCAGACAGCAGCAAAAACATTTGTTTTCATTTTTATATGCCCTACACAAAGTCATTGACTCACTCGGACAAGATTATTTTCTTCACTAACATGGTTTAAATACCACCACGAGAAGTATACGGGCGTTGCATTGCACTTCTCACCACTGTGTACGCACATGCACTCACACACACACACTCGTTCTTCGGACAATTATTTCTTTTACTTTTTTTCACGATATGCATTTAGGATGGTGTGTGCATGTAAATGAGTAAAAATAAATGAAGAAAGTTAAGTATATATCTTCCCAAAAATACAAGTTGAAAAACTTGTACTTAAATGTACGACACTAAAGGACTAAAATTTTTATCTCGTGTGCAAACAATGTGATGTTTGTACTCAAATTATTCACTATCTTGCAGGGATTCCAGCAGTGCAAGTTACATTCTGCAAAGTTTAATCTGTGACATTTTATAAGATAAAAACTTCAGCCTTAAACTACCTTCATACTGTTTTGGGAATGCCTCTTAGAGAAGCTTCTTAGCCCAAAAACCCAAAAATTTTTGTCCGAATTTTCCGAAGTCCGGATTTACCAGGTCCGGATCTTTAAGGTGTTTACTGTATTTCATTGTGGGTTTCTCTGGGCCCAAGGTGATTTTGGGCTCTAATACTAGTGGGACCCACACTGCCTCCATCACTGTCAACAGGGTCGGATTAAGCTTAATAGGGTCCTGAGGCACAGATCAACTTGGGCCCCCCTACCCTCAAGGTATATAAAAATAACAAGAACAAAATATACCCAAATTTATCAATGATTTCATCTATATTAAGCTTCTGCAAAATAACACATTTAATGTTCATAAGAGACAGAAAATTGAGACTTTGCTAGGACATCGTTGAACAAAGTTCATGTTTTATACGCTTCAATTTCGAGAATGTTTGGATTTGGGGGCCCCTTAGAGTCGGGGGGCCTGAGGCCAGTGCCTCATGGTTAATCCGGCACTGACTGTCAACTTTTTATTGTCTGAAAATTGGAAAAGTCCAGACACCAACTCACATTTGGTCCCAAGCTCACCAGATTTCATATTATAAACTTAAGAGCCTTAATGTAGCACTTTACCAATAACACTTTACAAAATGGAAGATCTCCCACCAATCACATTTCAGGATGCAATCATTCTGCTAAGTTCTAAAATAGATATGCTAGGCCTCACCATTTCCTCTAGTATGTTATGGAAGCCACACATCCACAACATTGCTAAAGCTGCCTCCTGAGCAGTTGCTTCAAGTTTATAAGGGATTCATTCATCCTAACTTGGAGTACTGCTCTCATATCTGGGTTGGCTCTTCTTCTGTCCAACTGTTAGATAGGGTGGAATCAAAGGCATTACTTCTTATTAACTCTCCTCCTTTAGTTGATAATTTTTCTTCCCTTTCTCTTCGCCACAATGTTGCTTCACTCTCTCTCTTTTACAGGTACTTTAACGGGCAATGTTTGATGGATTTGGCATCCTGTGTACCGCCAGCAGGGCTGTCGGCTCGTAACACTTGTCTTGGCCACGTTGCCCACAGTTTCTGTGTGGATGTCGGTCACACTAGAATAACCCGTTATAGTACATCCTTCTTTCCTCACACAGCCAAACTGTGGAATACTCTGCCTTCCTCTGTGTTTCCATACTCATACAATCTGTCTCACTTCAAAAAGCTGGTTTTCCGGCATCTTCGTGGTGTAGATTAATTTAATCTTTTTTCTTTTCTATTTTTAATTTCTTTTTACTCTCATTTTTTCGCCCCCAGGCCACCATTGTGGGTCGATGACCTGTGCCCGGGTGGGCTAACCCCCTCCCCTCCCCCCCAAAATCTACCTGAAAAAGGTTTTATAGTCATCATGTGGCTGGCTGTATAGTGTCCTCTTCTATCAAGTACTGTACTGTACTGGCAAAATAAGAGTTAGGTTTTGACCATCACCCTTTATGGCAAGTTTTATCCCTTGTAAATAGTACTGTAATAGAGTCTTTACCATCAGTTATGCACTAATTACAAAATTCATGATTGGGATGTTGTAAGTTTTTGTTTGGGTGTTTAGTGTATTCTAGGGCTGCTTTACTACTTCTTGGTGTACTACTTTGATAATATTATTCCAGGGCTGCTTCAGTACATCTTGGGGAACTACTTTGATAATATCCATTACTTTTATGAGTTGACAAAATATAAGAACCTTATTTCTCTCACCAGCTGTTGACTGTGGTGCCAAGACCCAACCGTTTTGCTCTCGTCTACCGGGATGCTGAGACTCTCAGGTTCACCAAGCATATCAACGCCAGTGTGTGTGAACTGGGAGAGAGAGACAGCTCCTACAACAATTTTGCTTGTGTTTATTATGAGTGAAATGTACTGAGTTTAACATTAAAGTGTGCAACTTTATCAAATTTTGAAGAGAAAGACAAATAAGAATCCTGTTATAATGTTTATATTACAAGTGCTGTATAGCTCATATGACACAAATACTTTTATGATTCATATATTAGTAAAATACCTGTGGTGTTTGTTATGGAGATCATCTTGATGTTAATGATATGTCACCTTACATATTAGATTTTATAAGACAAAATCTTGATAACTTGAGGTGAGTCAGGGAATACTGTCAATTTTTCCTACACTAATAGTCTTATTTAGTTGCTTTTTCAGGCTGAGAAACAAGTGATGTGTTAATATTAAAATAACATAGATATGAGGAAAAGACAGGGTATAAACAGATTGTCATCAGAGGCTAAACAAATACAGTAATATCTTCATTATCAGGAGTCCCTCAAAGCCGAAACTCTCAGATAGCCGGAATTGAAATTGGCTCGGAAAATCGTAACTGAAGCCGGACTTTTCCAAAAAATTCCGGCTTTAGGAACAAATTTCCCAAGGTTGAAAATTAAGAGAATTTTCTGAAAATGTCTTGAATAAAGATGAAAGTTAATTTTTTTTTTGGGGGGGCAGACCTGACCTGGCCTGACTCAATGTCAGGTGGAGGTAGGGTGGGGGATTAGTGGTCTCATATTACTGATCTTCTGATGGAATGTCAGGTCACCCTTCCTTGGGTAGGGGATTAGTGGGTCTCATGACCTGAAGATGTCGTGAATAAACACAAAACCTAAAGCATTTTAGAGAGATTGTGATAAGTATAAGTATAAATGAGCAAAGTTGTATCCCTTCAACATTACATTACATAACATTTTAAAATATGGAGTGAGAAAGCAGGAAGGTGTGGGTCATGAGAGAGATGGAGTAGAAAGGAGTGGTAACATGCACAAGTGTTTTCCAAGCAATAAGCTCCTCAACAGCTGATCTCTTAATTCGCCTCCATTTGTGTGTGTGTGTTTTAGCTTGCCAAGCACATTATAGGATTTAAAGAAGTTTATGAAGAGTTTGTTCAGGAGTCAGGTGGTGAGGTGACATGCCATGACACTTACACAACACACACAATAACAGCACTACTAAACCATTGTCTTATAACATTTTACTTTATAATTTATATTTTAAAATTAATTGATAGATGATGCTCGACAGGGTTACTTTTACACTTAGACAACTGATCAGTGAATAAACCAGGGCATATGGAGACTCATTATACACTAGTGATGTCACGAAGCTTTGAAACTGCAGCCACAACTTCTGAGCAACCACATAAATTATCACAACCTGTACTCAAATTTACTAAGTTAATTACTAAAATTATTATGTCTGTTGCAAAATAATTCCAACAATGCAAGTTATCTTCTCTTAAGTCAAGTCAGTGACATTTATAAGTGAAAAAACTAAACCCCCGGCTTTCATAATACTTTAATAAGCGTTATCTCCCCTCCTGGCTGTTGACACCCCACCTCCCAGACAGAGGGAGAAGGGTCCATTGGGGGGTAAAAGTGACCGCGACACCCCCTCCCAAAAAGGGTCGCCTCACTGTTTGTCTACTGTACTGACTCATTCACGATACAATATTATTTGTTTTTCATTAATTAGTAATGATACATTACAGCTCCTCCTCGACTTACGACAGGGTTAGGGACCCAAATCCAGGTCGTAAGTCAAAATGGTCGTAAGTCGAAAATGCTTAAATAATAATACATAGAAAATCTAAAATGGGTGTCTGTTTTTCTTCTCAGCAGCACAAAACTCTCACTTTTAAGCTTGCCAGCCATTTTAAAGTGAATTACAAACGATAATTTTGTCAGTACACAGCGCAATCAACGACGTTGGGACTCGAAAATACATAATTTGACAAAATTTGGGTACAACTGAGGCGGTCGTAAGTCGGGGAGGGGCTGTACTCTAATAATCTGTGCTTATTGATACCTGTACCCTTCATATACAATACAGTATAGTACTATGTATATACCTCTTAGGTAAAACTTAGTCATTCAAGGCATCTTCAGGTCATAAGACCCACTAATCCCCCACCTAACAATGGGTGACCTGACATTGCATCTGGTCAGGTTAGTAAAATGACCCAATAATCTCCCAGCCAACCTTCATCACAAGTGTTAAGACATGATTAGTTATGTTTTACAGTCAATTGAATGAAGTGTCTGCCTACACTAGGCTACAGATGGCAGGATCTGCTGGTGAGTACAATATATACAGTACACAAGAACACTTGCCAATGATGTGTAACAGATGTGACCGATCGCCCAAGTGACTAACGCTCCGATCAGTGGTGAGGAGGATAAAAGTAACACAGCTCTGTTCACACCCGTATCATATAGAGCTTCTGTTTCATAAAATATATTTATTTAACCAAACTTTCAGATAAAGTATTCAGGACTATTTTGATAAAAATGCTGTCTAATGAAATTAGAGCTGATTTTACTGACTCCGGTAACAACATTAATAATGTTATGTTTTTTTTATCAAAGAATGGAATTCCCATCACTATATCATATAGAAATATTTTGTTTAAGAATATCTTATTGGAAACGTTTGGTAGAGAATTTATTAAGGATCATTATGGTATCAAATTCATCTCCCTATCACAATTAGCCACGCTTGAGTGGGGAAGGGAGTGACCGTGTGACCCTACCCCCAAAAAGGTTCGCATCCGTCATCATACACCAACACCGCCCATACCTTACACATACACCCTACATCACACACAGACACCCTCCAACACCACTCACACACCCCCAGCAAGGGAATTAAGACCCATCTCTGTGTGTGTGACTGTATGGTAGTGAGTTAGATATCAGCTGTTGAGGAGCACTTGGCAACACTCCTTTCTACTCCATCTCTCTAATCACCCACACCTTTCTCACCCCATATTTTAAAATGTTATGTAATGTAATGTTGAAGGGATACAACTTTGCTCTTGTATACTTACAGTATATCTGTACTTACCACAATCTCTCTAAAAATTCTTCAGGTTTTGTGTTTATTCAAGACATCTTCAGGGCATGAGACCCACTAATCCCCCACCCAAGAAAGGGTGACCTGACATTCCATCAGGAGGTCAGTAATATGAGACCACTAATCCCCCACCCTACCTCCACCTGACATTGCATCAGGTCAGGTCAGTTACACAAGACCCATTAACTCTCCCACAGCTCCATGGGAGTGGAAAATAACAGTCTTTGCTGTAACACACAGATTCATTCACGCATGTATCATATAGATTTTAAATTTTTAAATATATTTATATAATCAAACTTTTAGATAAACTAATCTGGGTTATTATGTAAAAGTAATAAAATTTCTAACTTGATTAGAACTGTATTTACGGATTCCAATAGTTTAGACTCGAAGAAAACATCTCCAGCACCCAGAAATGTTCTGGGGATATGGGCAATTGTCCGTCTGTGCAAGATGTCTAATGTTTAGACACTTGGAAACTTTTCCCAGTAACCGGAAAAGGTTCCAGGGATAAGGAATTTTTCCGGATTTGAGAAAGTCGTCTTGTTACCTGGAATTTTCTCTCATCCCGGAAGTGCTCTGCATCAATTGTTCCGGCTAACTGGGATATCACCGTATTGTGATGCAGCGAGAGTTGAGTGTGATATTTATAGTATAATGAATCAGAGTGTGTCTGTTGATATTGCTGATGCTGCTGAAAAAGTTACTAATGATAAGAGAAAGAGTTAAGAGATATGTGTTGGTAGGAGAATGTTGAGAGTGAACGTGAAAAAGGGAAAGTAATGAAAATAGGTAGAGTGAAGTTAGTCGGAGAACTAACTGTTTGGTGGCAAGGAGACACTGGTGAGGTGTCCGGGGGAGAATGTGTTGGTTATTGAGACCGTTTGGAGACAGACACAGTTTGGGGTCAGTGAAATAATTGAAACCATTTTCAATTTTTAGCATTTAAATATCACCTGAATATTAGCCCCTCCCCCCTCCCCCCCCCCTCCCTCTCCTCCCCATGATAGTTTTGGACTGGTTAAATTTGTGTTTGATTAAGCTTAGGGGGGGTTAATCTTCAGGTGATCCATGGTGGCTAAGATTGTGAATGGTGGTGTGATGGATGATGGTATACAGTACAGTTGGTCCTCATATTACGCGGTTAATGTAACCCGGAGGGTACCGCGGAAAGTGAGAAACGCGTAAAGTGAATAACATAACATATGGGATTAATTGAAATGGAGTCCGGGCCGATCCCCAAACTCCACTTTTTGACGACACACAACTATGTTGTAGTAAAAATATTATCTTAACTTTATGATGGCATGCACACACAATTAATAATTAAGAGAAATATCAATAATATTAGGTTTTTTAACACTTACATTAGTAGAAAAGATGGCTGGGCACACGGGGATGGGCGGTTGGTTCCGAGGCAGAGGGCAGATTATTGGCCCTCACCTGTATCACTTGTATCAATTGTATCACTATCCACCACAGAGGCTTGCAGGGCCTCTTTGTCAAACCCCCCAAAGTTCATATAAGTCCATATCCTCACTATAATTATCACTATCACTGACTTGGGCCGGCTGTAGTGGGTGGCGGGTGAAGAACTGGTCATGTTTTGATGACTGGGCGACCTTGTGCGCACCATTTTCGCGCCTCTTACACAACATGGCGGATGGCGGGAGGTTTGGATCCAAAAATGGCACGGCTTGCCAGCCGCTCTCCGCGTAATGGGGTTCACGACCGCGGAATGTGAAAATGTTAGGTTCTGGCAAGGCACCGCGTTAACGGTGAAACGCGGAATGCGGGACCGCGTAATATGAGGACCAACTGTACAGTATATAAGGGGATATCATTAATTGGACCCAACTGTACTGTATTGTATTAGCGTGATGCATGGAGTCCAACACAAGGAGGAGAAATACTGAGGCAGAACTTACGTGCTGGAGGCCAGTATGTGAGGTAGACAAGAGACTGTACCCTCTCGTGCATCATGACATGAATCGCATTATATCGTTGGGTAGCAGTTTTCATCGATGACACAAATCTCATCATTAAACTTTAAAATGTTACCTCCAAAAGCTTTTCAAGATAATTGCATGAAATTTTTGTGCTTCCTTAATGACTGCATGATTCTGCAGTTTAATTTGATATCCTTTAATACAGTATTTATTATATGCTGTACCTCAAACATTTGTTGACAAATTTGATTACTTTTTTTTTTTTTTTTTATGTAAGTGAATTGGGGTTGGTGTGTTAATGGGATGCAGGCGACCTAACCATGCGGTCGACCAACTGCACACAGACACACTTGCACTCTGACACTCATTTCAGTGAAAGTGTTTTATTGAGACACTTTATTAAAAGCTTTTAAAAATAAATCATTTCAGCATCAATGCTTTTTATTAGCTTACCTTCAAAGGTAGAGATGTTAAGCTTGATTGGGTGGATGGAGATGGATGTTGGTACGAGGATCAGTTGGAGGATGAGAGAGGCGTCACATGGGGAGGGAGTATAGCCCAATAACCCACCACCTGAAAACACATGTACTCCTACAAACAGTAAAGCCTCAAATAACGACAGTAATGTGTCCTCCAATATTGCAGTGTAAGGTGAATCATCGTATCCTGAATCATTAATTACCATTAAAATAAAGCAATAATGATGAGGTGTGTTCCCAAGTGTGACCTTTTTATATCTTTTGTGTGGCTTTTTACCCCCCCCCCCCTTTCCCCCAAAACAGTAAAATTAATGAAAATTGAAAACTATATTCTTTAAATAATGTTTCTGAATGCACCTTACACAATTTAAATCAATAATAATATGATCACGCAAGAGGAGATGGGACGCCATTGTTGTTGTCAGTGTTTACATCCATAATGTCGGTTATCCATCTGAAACAAGAAAATAAGACCCTGGTTGTTGCTGTAGTAAAATTAATGAGAAAAAAAATATGTATGTTTTAGTTAATGTTATTTAATGTACAGTAGAAGTAACCACTGACATTAAAGAAAAAAATGTGATAGTGTATCGGCAATGTATACTTGCGCCATAAAGGAAACTGCGCCATGTAGCTTATTAAGAATATGTACAGTCTCATTCAAGATTCTTTGAACACTGCTGGAGACAGCTAGCAACTCAAGACTGTTTGTTTACTATAGTACATAGTATAATATAATTCGATACAACAAAGCCCAACCATTAATTAAGCAACAGGGTACTAATTAACCAATCACCTATAACGTTTTACATTCATTCATAATTTTTACTACGTACTATAGTAAACAAACGGCCTTGATTTGCCAGGTGTCTCCAGCAGTGTTCGAAGAATATTGAACGAGACTGTACAAGAGATTCATATTGTTTATTACTGTATTTGATTGAATTAATGTTTATATATGCAAAATGAACAATGCAATTCATTAATAATATGTAGAATATTAAAACACACGAGGAGACGAGACGGCATTGTTTTTGTTCATGTTTATAACACCCGTGATGAATGACGATGGTTCTACAAAAGGAACTGAAGAAAATAAGACCCTGGTTGTTGCTGTAGTAAAATTAATGTAAAAAAACAAAGAATATGTATGTATTAAGTAAAATTAATGTAAAAAAAAAAGAATATGTATGTATTAAGTAATGTTATTTAATGTTAATAAATTGAACAATAGAAGTAGCTAACCATTAATGGTAAAGAAAAAACTAAATAGATTGGGAACGCCATCATATGTAAGTGCGTACATGTGAAAAGATCATCATTTCTCTACATAAGAACGTGAAGGCAACACTTACTACTGTTCATATATGTTTTAAATAATACTTACTAATGTAAAACAAAAGGACAGCCAATGATGTTGTGTGAGTTTTTCCTCAGATGACAAAGTCATCAGTTTCAACTCTGGCTAAAGCTGTAGCTTTTTATAATGATATCATAGCTGTTGCTGAAACTGTTACTGAACCTGAAATTTTTGCTGAAGTTGCTTATGATGCTGAATTTGATGGTGTAGCTGAAGTTGGTGGTTTAGGCCTTTGAATAATAAAGCTGTTAAAAAACCTTTCACAGCTGCTTTCTTTTCTCGTTATACATCTTTATGTAGAGGTCATATGTGTTTTTCATGTCCCTGTTAATTTTAATGCTTTGTTCTGTTAATGGATCCACTTCAGAAAGTATGTTCATTGCTTGCTCCATATAATATCCACAGACCTCTCACCTTTTTCATATCGTTTTAACACATTTAGTTTCTCGGCTAAGCTTATACACTTTCTTTTAGCTTTTGAAAGAGCACTACCATCACTTGCTCATGTTGAATAGGGACACAAAAAATGCCATAAGGAATCTGAGAATGTTTTTCTCCTTTTCCTGTTCAGATACATGAAAACAAAAGGCCCTCCAAGTTGCGACTGTTTATGCTGGCGTCACCACTCACAAGCCCGGCAGCCTCCATGCGCAAGGCATTTTTTTTTTTTATTTATTATATATCGGGATTTAGTTATTATTTATATGAAATGTATTTTTACTTAATTTTTTATAATACAGTTGTACCCCACTTAACGCGGTCAATAGAACCCAGAGGGTCCCTCGTTAAGTGAAATCCGCGTTAAGTGAACAACAGAACATATGGGATTAAATCCAATAGAAACCAGCCCGACCCCCAAACTCCACTTTTTGAAGACACATAACTATGTTGTAGTAAAAATAACATCTTAATTTTATGATGGTACATGCACACAATTAATACTTAGAGAAATAGAGAAATACAGTCGCCAAGTTAATGTCCATTCAAATAATGGACTCAACTCCCTCCCCCTCTTCTCACACTACACTGCTGGCTCTTCCCTCTCTGAGAAATTTTTGGGGGAAAACCACTAAATTTTAATAAATAATACCTCAAACTAAAGTTAGGATAATATAATTGACATTGCTGGATTCCTTGTAAGACCAGGAATATTTTGAATATAAATGTCATATATTTTGCACAAAAGATAACATATTTACTAGAGAAAACATTTTATCTAAAATTTGTATGTCTAATGCAAAATATATGATGTTTATATTCAAAATGATCACCAAATTATAAGAATTCCAGCAATGTAAATTATATTCTGGCCGGGTAATTTGTATGAATTTTATGAGCTAAAACAAATATCTTCAGTTAATAAAAAAAAAAATATTCTTCAGGACACTATCTGTCAATCAAAGTACCCCACCTTGCCTCCCCCCTCTTCCAACCGCGCGGTCAGTCCCAACCCTCCCCCCCACCTCCCACCAAGAGAAAGAGTGGGTGAAAAAAATAAATTTTAACATTTTGTATTAAATAATACCTCAGATTAAAGTTAGGATAATATAATTGACATTGCTGGATTCCTTGTAAGACCAGGAATATTTTGAATATAAATGTCATATATTTTGCACAAAAGATAACATATTTACTAGAGAAAACATTTTATCTAAAATTTGTATGTCTAATGCAAAATATATGATGTTTATATTCAAAATGATCATCAAATTATAAGAATTCCAGCAATGTAAATTATATTCTGACCGGGTAATTTGTATGAATTTTATGAGCTAAAACAAATATCTTCAGTTAATAAAAAAAAAAATATTCTTCACGGGGTAACAGATGGTCGGTCGGTCCCTCCCTCCCCCCCACCCCCCACCAACCGTCCCAAGGAGATGTGTGGGGAAACCAGAATATTTAACTTTTTAGTAATAAATAATACCTCAAACTAAAGTTAGGATAATATAATTGACATTGCTGGATTCCTTGTAAGACCAGGAATATTTTGAATATAAATGTCATATATTTTGCACAAAAGATAACATATTTACTAGAGAAAACATTTTATCTAAAATTTGTATGTCTAATGCAAAATATATGATGTTTATATTCAAAATGATCACCAAATTATAAGAATTCCAGCAATGTAAATTATATTCTGGCCGGGTAATTTGTATGAATTTTATGAGCTAAAACAGGCAGTCAGGCAGGGTGGCGGGTGGGGCAAATCTAAAAATAGCGTCTCGAGCCGGACACTCACCGCGTATATGTGGGAAAAATCCGTGTTAAGTGAAAGTTCAGCTCTGGCGAGGCACCGCGTATATGAAAAAACGAGTTAAGTGAAACCGCGTTAGGCGGGGTAATACTGTATTTTTGTTGTAAATACGAAGAAAATAATGGTGTCACTTGAATTGGGTCCTAATCTAACCAGGGTCTTAAATACAGTATGAATCATCGTTAACAGAACCGTCGTTTTGGGAGGCTTTCCTGTATACATGTTGATTCCCGCCATTTTTCTTATTTTTGAGGTTATTTATTATAGTTTTCTAAGCCACATTAGAGTACAGTATTGTAATTATTTTTCAACAACTTTTATAGTTTCATGACAAGTATCAATATACGAGGCGGCTGGGTTGGGGAGTCGCTAACATAGTTATAGCCCACCACCACCACCACACATGTTCACTTCCCACACATACACACACAACACTTTTAATTTCACTGCCCATCCCACAGCTTCTACGCTTTCTTTAAGCCACTGCATCTCTTTGCTTTGGCTTGGAACTCATGGCTGCAAATAATTCCACCAATGTCACCATTATATGCAAAAAAAATTGGTTGAATTACTTTCTAAACAAGGCTTGGGGATGAAGGCAACTATTACTGTGCATGAGTAGCACAAGCAAGAAGGATGAACTTTGAGAGAATGGGAGGCAGGCGGGAACACTTATGCTCTGGGACAGCCCAGTATGGGCCAATAGGCCTGCTGCAGTTTCCTCCATTCTTATGTTATCTCATCCGTGGAATCCTCGTAAGTTCGGGGAATTTTTATGGACTGTATACGTAGTCTACAATATTTTTATGTATAAGTAGTTTCAATGGGATTTTGGGTAATTGGTTCCAGCTCACCGAAAATTACATACAAAATAAAAATAAATGCAGTAAAGTACACTTACTTTGAGGTGTGTATGTAGAAGGCTCCTGGTTGATGATGATGATGATGGGAATTAGAAGTGGGGGTGGAGGAGAAGAGAAGGAAGTGGGGGTGGAAGAGAAATCACCCCATGCTTGATGCCGTCATTTCACCCATAAAATTTTAAGTTCACTAGGTGTAATTCACCCAAAACTAGTTACCTGTACTGCAATTATGTTAAATAAGTGTTAAAATTACTAAAAAAAATTTATATAAAACTTGTAAAATTATTGAATAGTACAACCTTCTTGATATTTACTCAAATGGGAACGAATTTAAGCCCTAGAACCGATTACTGTATTGGCGGACTATTATTCCAGCTGCTGAGCAGGCAAATACATGTTGACATGATTTTGTAAAAATTTTGTTAGCCGAATTTTTGTTTGTTAACCGAATTGAAGATTCTTCTTGAAGGTAATTCGTTAACTGAAATTTTGTTAACCGAGGGATCACTGTACAGGTAGTTCTGCTATAACGCGATAATTGTGTTCTTGTAAATATCGTGTTATAGAAAATCGCGTAATAGAAATAACAGGGCTTATGGAGAAAATAGGGTTAGGTGCAGATTACTCAAAATCGAAAAAATTTAGTAGTTAGCCTAACACAAAGGATAGCACAGTCTAAATAAATGTTACATTCATATCTAATAATGAAATCATACAGTAAATGTAACACTTTACTTGATGGGGGAGAAGGGTGATTTTGAGGTTGATAAAATCGAGCTTCTCTTCAAGTGTTATATCCTTTCTTTTACGATCATCACCGGGAATTCTATCACCAGAACGCTTCTTGTTGATATTCTTCTTTACTATATTCACAGTTAATATACCACAAAATTGGAGAAATAGTAAGCAAAAATCGCGTTATAGCAAACAAGCGTTCGCGTTATACAAATATCGTTCCTAATTCATAAATCGCGTTAGAGCAAATTCGCGTTATCAAAACACGCGTTATAGCAGAACTCACTGTATACAGCTCCTCCCTGACTTACAACCAACTCGACTTACGACCACCCGCGCTTACGACCTGCCTCAGTCATACCAAAATTTTGACAAATTACGTATTTTTGAGTCCCAACGTCAGTACACAGACAAATTTTTTTTGTAATTCCCTTTAAAGTGGCTGGCAAGCGTAAAAGTGAGAGTTCTCAGTGCTGAGAAGAAAAAAAACACCCAGAAATTTATGTAAATCTACCCAAAGATACAATTGAAAAATTTTTACATTATTAAAATGTACCATACAGTGATACCCCGCTTTAAGCGGTTCTGGTTTAAGCGTTTCTACATTTACGCGGTACCCCGCCAGAACCGGAATTCCCACTTTACGCAGTGCATCTACTCATATACGCGGAGAGCGGCTGGCAGTCTTCTCGCGCTGCGCCATTTTTGGATTCAAACCTTCCGCCATGTTGGGTAAGCGGCGTGAGTAGGTTGTGCAGTGTTTGTCTTTGTTGCGTTATCGGTGACGTCATATGACGTATCGGACTGTGATTGGGCCACGCATCCTTACCTCCCTCCCCGCTAGCTGTGATTGGTTTAATGTAATATGACATGTCACGCCGCGGGAGGGATGAAGCCGCTTGACCTAGCCATCTCAGTAACATAAAAATGGCTGCCACCGGACCACCACCACCACAGAAAAACCTTGCATTACCTGGACCCAGCCGCCCTAAGCCAAAGAAGATACGACGTGCCCTAAGCTACGATGTGAAGTACAAGATCATCCAAGAGTTGGAGAAAGGAACAAGACAGGTTGATTTGGCGCGCCAGCACGGTGTTAACGAATCTACGATCCGGACGATAAAGAAGGATGCAGCCAAGATAAAAGAACACGTAAACATCACAAAGTCTGCAGGTGCTTCAATGATCAAGTATTGCCAGAACAAGGTGCTTCTCAAGACGGAGAATTTACTTGTGAGCTACTTGATTCGTCAGACAAGATGGAACATGGCGGTCGACACTTGGTCAGTTCAGGAGTACGCACGTGAACTGTACGCAGCAGTGTCACGTAAGATGGGAATTGCAGAGCCCAAACCCTTCAATGCTTCCTCTGGGTGGCTGCACAGGTTTAAGAAGAGGAACAAGATCACCAACATTAACATTGGTGGTGAAGAAGCGAGTGCTGACCGTGTTGCAGCTAGGGATTTTCTTCCGTTCTTACGTGAGATTATGGAGGAAGGACAGTACACCAACGACCAGGTGTTCAACATGGACGAATCCGGTCTGTTTTGGAAAAAGCTACCTTCCAAGACCTTCGTTGTCCAGTCTGCCAGCAAGTGTCGGGGCCGGAAGTTGCAGAAGGAGTGCATCACCATCCTCTTTACCACCAATGCCTCCGGTTCCTGTAAACTCAAGTTATCGGTGATCCACACAGCCCGCAAGCCACATGCCTACAAGAACATGGACATGACCAAGCTAAATGTCCACTGGCTGACCGCACATAAGGCGTGGATGCTCTCCGCTCTGTCCCTCTCCTGGTTTGATGACTGTTTCGTTCCCAACGTGAAGAAATTCTGTGAGCAACAGAATGTTCCATTCAAGATTTTGTTGCTCCTTGACAACGCACCAGGACACTCGCCCCTACTGTTGGATCGTCACCCCAACGTAAAAGTGGTCTTCCTTCCTCCCAACACTACGTCATTAATCCAGCCCATGGACCAGGAGTTGATATGCAACGTTAAGGCTGCATTCTCTGCAAAGAAGTTTAAGCTCCTGAACGACTGTACCAACACCAAGGATGAGTTGCGTAACCTGGGTGACACCGATAGCAAGAGCGACGAGGACGAGGATCAACAGTTGGCAGAGCAAGAAGTTCTCGTCAAACACTTTTGGAGGAAATTTAACGTCCAGAAAGATGTGGACTTCTTGGTGGAGGCATGGGATCAGCTGTTTGTAGCAACGGTTCGTCACGCATGGAGACATGTGTTGCAAGGTATCCCAGGTGGGAGGCAGAGTCAACCTGTGACTGGTGAGGTTCAGACTGTTGCAGTAGCAGTGGACCTTGCCAGAGAAGCTGCGCAGAGTGTTACAGCTGCAGGCTTCTCCGAGACCACCAACGACGACATTATGGAGGTGATAAGGGATCCTGATGTGACTGCCGACGAGATGTTAGAAGACGATCACGTCAGTGAAGAGACAGGCGGTGCGTCATCCCGAGAAGAACACAAGTTATCGCATAGTAATGTAAGGGGTGCCATCGAGTGTGAAGAGAAACTGAAGCTCCTCCTTTCCGTCGACCCTGACGATAACCGGTATGAAGTCTTCACTACCCAGCTGTTACAGACTATGGAGCCCTACATCAAGGTGTATCACTACAACATCAGCACCAGCCGTCAACAAAGCATTACCGAGTTCTTCGCCCACAACCCATCACAGCCAGTCCAAGCCAGTGATAGTGACAGAGACAGTGATGGTGACTTTGAGGGATTTGTCAGGGAGGCCCTGACAAGTGCGGATGACAGTAATGGTGACTCACCTGTGGGCCAGTAGCCTGCCCCGTCTCGAAACCAGCCTCTATTCCCGTACGCCGACCCATCTCTTCTACTAACGTAAGTGTTAAACCTAACCTTGATTTTTCCTAACATAACCTAACCTTATATAAGTGTTAAACCTTGATTTTTCCTAACATATCCTAACCTTAGGTTAGTGTTAAACCTTGATTTTTTCTTACCTAACCTACCATGACGTAAGTGTTAAACCTTGATTTTTCTTTTACCTGGTACAGTGTATTATTCTCTTATTGATACTTCTCTTATATATTATGTGTGTGTGCATACCATCATAAAGTTAAGATGTTATTTTTACTAAAACGTACGTATTGTGTCGGGAAAAAGTGGAGTTTGGGGGTCAGCCCAGTCTCTATTTCAATTAATCCCATATGTTCTGTTGTTCCATTTACACGTTTCCCGGCCTCCGTGGGTTCAATTGACCGCGTAAAGTGGGGTTATACTGTATACTAAAAATTCTATCGTGCAAAATATATGACGTATATATTCAAATTAATCACTATCTTATAAGAATTCCAGCAATGTAAATTATATTTTTCCCTGTCAATTCTATGACATTTTACAAGCAAAAAACGAAAGCTCATCAAAAGGACATAAATAAACAAATAAATACTTCACTAGACCTTCGGTGCCTAACTGTCAAACATGTCACTGTCACCCCTCCCTCCCTCCCAGCAAAGGTTTGGTGGTTACAGTAGGCTTTAAGTTATTATCTTATATAATATTACAGACTAAAGTTAGGAGAATATAATTTGCATTGCTGAAATCCTTGCAAGACAGTGAATAATTTGAATATAAACGTCATATATTTTGCACAAGAGATAAAAATTAATCACGTATAGTGATTTAAGAGTTCGTGTTTTCTTTTTCCTTCTCTACAAGCTGTCCTGGACTGTCTCCTTTCGTTACTGAATACTCCTCTTCGATGATCAAGGCCCACAAATTAAAAATACGCTTGAAATTTCTCCAGACATGCCTTAGTGAAAAAGTTATGCCTAGATCAATTCTCCCACAACGTGTCCTGAAGATGTCAGACCGCCCCTTTGATGATTTCCAAGAAATCATCCTAAAGAAACATTTTGAAATAAAAAAAATTGAAGTGGATGAAGCTTTTCGTATTGTAAGACAAAAAAAGCATGTTTTTAATATGACCATACCGAGTGATTGGAAAAAGTTCATGTTGGATTACTGTTTTGATAATCTGAGACGTGCGCATTCTGATCTTCAAGCTAAGATAGACTGTAGTGGATCTTCCCCCCTGCAACTCGCAACTGAGCTCCAGCCGCGCGCCTACCAGCCAATCAACGTACAGCCAGCTACGCCGAGAGACTAGGTCTTTGCAGTGGACGTAGGGGTACAATCGCCGACCTAGTCTCGACCTTCAACCTCCAGCTCAGGATCAGAGCGTTTCACACCTTACGCTTAAGCCACCGTGATTGGCCCTCGCGCTACAAGCACTTCATATCCTGAGTTTCCTAAATCACATAAATACGGCCCTGGCTGACTGGGGAACTCATTCTACACTCAGCTACCGGACCAGCAACATCTCTCACAGCTCCTCACCACCCAGCTTCCTCAGAAACATCCTCGCCCTACAGGACCTCTGAGCAAGCTCCTCCTCGCCTAGTCACTCCTAAGCACTGCACTGTACAACAATATATATACAGAAAGCGCATTGTGAGTTTCTATTCTACCTCATTCCTGAGTGTGAGATATCTACATGTACGTACGTTTGTGTGCCCATACAAAGAGAAAATAGACAACTAAAGAGAATTGACAACTGGCCACATACAGTACGCTACAATTGGTGACCCCTGGAGCCGTGAATACCACACTCCTTTCTGCTGCTTTACTCCTGGAGCTGAGAAGATCGTCCTGCCTGCTGCCAGCCTAGGCCAACCGCCTTACCTGCATCACTCGCTACCCCACTACTCCACAACAACACCATCTCACGACCGTAAGGTTTATAACGCATTTGTCTGTTCTCCCCACTGGCGGTATGAGTGACCCACATCACAGCTGGAGAGCAACTATTGTGCGATATTCCAAACGTGGTTTGAGCTCTTTTGCCTATTCTCCTATTTTTCTTTTGTTTTTTTAGTTCTGGCCTAAGGACCTGCACCCTAGAAAGTGTATTCATCCCGAAGTCCCCCCCTGCAACTGTTCACCTCCCACCCAGGAGATTGTGAACACAGAAGGGGGTCGGAACAAGCACCCATCCCTCATCCTTCCCTAACAGGTGTGACATACTTCCACAAGAATGGACGGATGGATCTCTCTACCGACCTTCAACCACAACGTAGAGGACTGGTTAGTTCATGTGGAAGCAACCCTCATCGGCTCTACAGCTACAGACGAGCAAAAGTACGGCCCCCTGCTCTGTTCCTTGCCCACTGAAGTCGCCACACCAGTCTCACTGACCATCTCCAACCCTCCAGCGAACAACAAATTCGCCACCCTGCGGGATGCCTTAAAAACGCATTACCAACGGACCCGCCCTACTGGGGCGCCCCAGTCTCTTACAGAACCTATCTTCTATCTCCCTTGGAAACTCAACTCCGGGACTTCTCTGGGAGGAGATGTGCAGGTTGAACTCCCGGCACACAGACAGACTTCCTGACTCTATCCTGCGCCAGCTTCACGCACAAAAGCTACCCACACAAGTACGCAACATCCTGTCTACAGTAGATTACTCTACGGCACCAGAACTATATGCAACCGCGGCAAACAGAATTTTCAACGAGTGCGCTGCTGCGCACCTTGCCGCCACGGACAACCCCACGGTCACACCAGTACCTACCACCGAACTTGTAAGCCGGGTCAACACCCCTCAGCCGAGCAATATCTCACAAGACATCAGGGACCTGTTGCAAACTTTGAACCGCAGGATGGACACCATTGAGCAGTTCTGCTCCTCCATATCCGCTGCTGGGCCAGTTCCTGACTCACTCACCACGCCCTGCAAGTCCTGACGCACAGCAGCCAGCCCCCAGCACAACAAATATACCCTCTGCTGGTATCACCGGACTTTCGGTCCCAATGCTCAAAACTGTGAGCCCCACTGCACCTACTCGCGAAAAGGCAACACCAGAGGCTGGTAGACGCCTCAGCCCCCATCCCTTCAGGCGTCTCATTACTGCACGTCACTGACCGCACCTCCGGCAAGAAGTTCCTCGTCGACACAGGTTCATCGGTCAGCATCATCCCTCCCTCACTACAAGACACGTTAAGGAAACCCGCTTATGACCTGTTCGCTGCCAACGGTACCCCCATCGCCTCCTACGGCGTACGCACCCTCGCTTTAGACCTCGGTCTGCCCAAGACTCTGATTTGGTTATTCGTGATTGCAGACGTGTCGCAACCCATCCTTGGTTTCGACTTCCTCACCTTCCACAAGCTCGGCGTCAACCCAAGCCATCTATGCCTCATTCATGAGCCAACAGCATGCAAGATCCAGGGTTCTCGTGCCAGACACACCGACACTATCACCTGTCTTGCGCCTTCCAACGAGTTCTCCTCCCTGCTCGACGAATTCATGGAGCTTTTCTCACCCTGAGTCTCTCTACCCCCACCACCTACGTCGGGAATTTTCCATCACATCGAAACCGAAGGTCCACCAGTCTTCTCACGCCCTCGCCGCCTGCGCCATGAGCTCCTGAACACAGCCAAAGCAGAATTCAACAAACTACTGCAAGACGGCATCATCCGTCCTTCAAAGAGTCCATCGGCATCGCCTCTTCACATGGTTCCTAAGCAAATACCTGGCGACTGGAGGGTGTGTGGCGACTACAGAGCCCTGAACCTCGTCACCAAACCTGACAGGTACCCTATTCTGCATGTCCAGGACTTCCACCACAAACTTCATGGCAAGACTATCTTCTCAAAGATCGACTTGGAGCGTGCCTTCCACCAGATCCCTGTAGCACCTGCAGATACCCAGAAGACAGCCATCACCACTCCGTTCGGACTCTTCGAGTATGCTTTCATGAGTTTCGGCCTGTGCAATGCAGCACAGACTTTCCAGAGGTACATGGACCATATGCTTCGCGACCTCGATTTTGTCACCGTCTACATTGACGACATCCTCGTCGCATCTTCGACGCCTGCCGAGCACCAGCACCACCTACAACTCCTCCTCCAACGCCTGCAAAACAACAACATGAAAGTTCATCCTGCTAAGTGCGTCTTCGGAGCCTCCTCCATCGACTTCCTCGGTCACAGAGTCTCGTCCAGTGGCATACAACCCCTACCACAGAAGATAATTGCCATTAGGGAGTTCCCCAAACCTGAAACGGCGAAGAAACTCCGAGAATTCCTGGGTTTAGTCAACTACTACCACCGCTTCATTGACAACGCTGCCACCATCCTAGTCCCCCTCTACGACCTTCTCAAGGGACTTCCAAAGAAGTCTCACAAGCCTCTCGTGTGGACTCAAGAGGCTGTTACGGCATTCACCACTATCAAACAGCACATTACACGCCTCACCCTCCTGGCCCACCCCGCACCTAATGCCCAGAACACTCTCACAACAGACGCTTCTTCTACTGCAGTGGGCGCCGTCTTACAGCAGGAGATCAACGGAATTCTCACGCCCGTTGCTTTCTTCTCACAATGGCTTCAACCACCACACCTCAAGTACAGCGCCTTTGATCGAGAACTCCTGGCCATATACCTGGCTGTCAAACATTTCCAGCACTTCCTCGAGGCCCGTCAGTTCACCATCTTCACTGATCACAAGCCCCTCGTCCACGCCTTCGCTTCAGCTTCCCAGTCACATACACCTCGTGTCCTGCGCCACTTGGCTTACGTCTCGGAGTTCTCCAGCGACGTCCAACACATTAAAGGCAGCCACAACGAGATCGCCGACGCCCTCTCTCGTTGTATATCCAACATTCTTCCCTCATCTGCACCCATTGATTATGGGCAGCTCGCTGCGGCTCAAGAGAACAACGAAGACCTAGCAGCATACAAGATTATCCCCCTCAGGCCTCACACTCCAAGAACTCCCTGTTCCTGGCACGAACCTAAAATTGTGGTGCAATGTATCCTGTGGGTAGCCTAGACTGTTCGTGCCTCACGTCCATTGCCGTGCTGTTTACGACCGCGTCCATGGTCTCAGCCACCCGGGTGTGCAGGCCTCCCAGTGCCTCCTCACGCAACGTGTCGTCTGGCTCGGCATCAAGTCTGATACTAAGAAATGGACTGCCCAGTGCCTGGCCTGCCAGTCCTCCAAAATACATCGTCACATATGGGCCCCCTTGGAAACCTTCCCTATTCCCAAAGGACGTTTTGAAGTAGTGCACCTCGACATCGTGGGACCTCTTCCATCATCCTACCGTAGCACCTACATCTTCACCTGCATCGACCGTTTCACCAGGTGGACAGAAGCCATTCCCATGCCCAATGCTACAGCAGAGACTACCGTCCGCGCCTTCATGTCCGGTTGGGTTTCCCGTTTTGGCCCCCCCGCAACCGTCATCACTGACCGAGGAGCCCAGTTTGAGTCACAACTCTGGCAGGACCTCCTACAGTTCTTCGGCACGTCTAGGCAACGCACTACAGCATACCACCCTCAAGCCAACGGCATGGTAGTGCGGTTTCACCGGCAGCTGAAGGACGCACTCAAGGCACAGCATGACCCTTACAGCTGGACTGATGCGCTTCCCTTAGTGCTCCTCGGCATCCGTGCGTCACACAAGGAGGATATGGACTGTAGCCCAGCAGATCTCACACTAGGCGAGCCCCTTCGCCTACCCGTAGATTTTTCACTCCCTCCTGACCTCCGCCAACCCACTCCTGCCGTTCGTCACGACTTACTCCAAAAACTGCGACAAGCAGCTTCTGCATTCAGAGCCACTGCTCCACGCCAGCCTCCTCGGCGTCCTGAACACATCCCTCCTGCACTACTCACAGCCGAGTATGTTTTCGTCAGGCATGATGCTCACCGCAACCCACTACAACGCCCCTACGATGGACCCTTCAAGGTTGTGACCCGTTCAGCGAAGTTCCTGACGATTATCCGGAATGGCAGACACGAGACCGTCAGCATAGATAGAGTCAAGCCGGCCACCTTACTCGTTGAACCCCCGACCCAGCAGCACCACCAACAAATGACGCCTGCACCAGTCTACCCGCAGTTACCACCGGCAGCAACACCCCGCCCACTACATTTTTGGGCACCCTCTTTTCACCCTCAGGTACCCCCTGCTCCTGTCCTGGACCCTGCTGCTGTTGTAGAACCTGCTCCTATCATAGACCCTCCTCCCGTCATAGAACCTGCTTCTGCCATGGACCCTCCTCCTGTCATAGAACCTGCACCTGTCATGGACCCTACTCCTGACGTAGACCCTCCTCCTGTCATAGAACCTGCTCCTGCCATGGACCCTCCTCCTGACGTCGCCCCTGACCCGGTCCTCCCAGCTAGAGACCATGAGGATGCAGCCCCTGCAGCAACAGGAGCACCACCACCATTGCTTGTACAACCTCCTCTAATCGCAAACCCTCTTTCTCCCCCTAATTCTCCCACAGGTTTTGTGTCACTAGACGGAGTTATTACACGTAGCGGCCGAGTCGTACGTACACCTGCCCGGTATGTGTCATGTGCGGGACGCAACCCGGACAACATCCAGCCTCCCGCCGTGCCGGGAGGGGAGGGGGAGTATTGTAGTGGATCCTCTTCCCTACAGCTCCCAACTGAGCTCCGGCCGCGTGCCTACCAGCCAATCAACTTACAGCCAGCTACGCCGAAAGACTAGGTCTATGCAGTGGACGTAGGGGTACGATCGCCGACCTAGTCTCGACCTTCAACCTCCAGCTCAGGATCAGAGCGTTTCACACCTTACGCTTAAGCCGCCGTGATTGGCCCTCACGCTACGAGCACCTCATATCCTGAGTTTCCTAAATCACATAAATACGGCCCTGGCTGACTGGGGAACTCATTCTACACTCAGCTACACTCAGCGGACCGGACCACCCACGACCGTCATCGTCCACAACAACTCACGAGCGTTCTCGGTTTATCGAGCATTAGCTTGCCCTCCCCACTGGTGGTGTGAGTGACCCACACTCCAGCTGGAGAGCAGTTATAGCGCGATATTCCCGGCGTGGTTTGAGCTCTTTTCCTTCTACTACTATTTTTCCTTTTTCGCTCTGGCCTAGGGACCTGCACCCTCAAAAGTGTATTCGTCCTGCGGTCCCCCCTGTAACTGTTCACCTCCCTCCCAGGAGATTGTGAACACGAAAGGGGGTTGGAGCAAAACCCATCCCAGCCGAGTCTTTCCAGGAAAACCGTGATCGTGCGGGTCCACCTGGAAAGAGGGTAGCAATCCTTATCCTTCCCAAATAGGCACACTTAGCTCACGTCTATAAGTGAGCAGTCACATACACTAGGAAGTAGGCTTCCCCAACGGGGCTCCGGGAGAGAAGCTCAGGAACCACTCTACGACCACCAGCCAGTGGGGAGTGCTGTAATTCCTCTGCTATTTACTCAACCGGAATAGGTAGGATCTAAAAAAAAAAAAAAAACCCGGTTATGGAGCGCGTACACCCTCCTAACCGCGACCCCCGCCTGAACCGCCAACCTGACGACCCGAACTACGACAGGCTTCGCACAGAGAAAGCGGACCAGTTACGCGCCTTCAATGAAGCCCTGAAAAGTAAGAACACTGCCACCACCTCCAACAACTCCACCACCACTGCTACCGCCACTGAGGACAACTGGACGAAGGTAGAAAACAAGAAACGCCGACGTGCCTTTTCGGGAAACGAATGCCGTCAAGCAGCACAAAAGGCACCCATCACCACCACCAGCTCACCTCCAACGACACTGCCAAAATTCCGAATCACGAAAACGGACGCAAAAACAACATATGCCGCCGTCACAGAGATGGAAAAGCAAAACCCACTGGCCAAGTTCTCAGTGCGGCCCAACCTAAAGGGGGAGATGATTATTCACCCCAAAGACAAGGACTCTGCCACCACCCTCGACACTTACCTGCAAAACACCACCACCGTTGCGTCAACAAAGCTGGACCCCGCCCAGAAACTGATGAAGTCGGTAGTCCTCCGGTACCCAAAGGAACTACCTCTCGAACCCCTGGAGAACCACCCGAAGATCTTAAAAGCCGAGAGATGCTCTCCCCTGTCCGACAAGACGGCCACCACGAAACAAGTGCTCATAACGCACTACGGCTCACCCCCCAGCACCATAGACCTCAAAACCTGGGGGATCTACGAAGTGAGGCCCTTCGTCCCAGAGCCCCTGCGGTGCTTCAGATGCCAGAAATACGGGCACCATCAGACAAGGTGCACGTACAAGGAAATCTGCGCAGTCTGCGCACAGAAGCACGGCACACACTCCTGCCTCACCAAGTTGAAAAATGGGGAAAAAATTGCCCCCAAGTGTGCCAACTGCGGGGGCAAACACCACGCCTGGAATCCTGGATGCTCCGAGAGAACAAAGAGGGTCCAGGCAAACCGACCAGCAGCAAGACCGGCCCCCACCGCCTACACACCAGCCCCACCAAGTACCTTCGTGTGGGGAACCCAAAGGCCAAAACAACAAAGACAACCTCCTCAGCCAGTCAACACCCAAAGTGCAGCCCAGTTTCCTGGCCTCACTACGGCCACACCTCAGCCACCCAAGCAGCAGACAACGACAACCACGAGAAAGACAAAAGAAGCACACACCAAGGCACCAGAAGGAATGATACACGTATCAGACCTAGCCAAGGTACTGACAACCTTCGCGGAGGGCCTAGCCGGACTACTGGGCCACAAGATCCAACCCACACAGCTCCAAATACTCATGGGGAGCGTCCTCGGGCAAGTCGCCACAGCTCCAGCCAACTCAGTGGAGGAAGCCACGCCGGTCCTCACACGAGTGACAGCCGAGGTACACTCTACACCGAAGAAGGCCACCAGAGAACCCAAGATACCGACAGCTCCCAGAAAGAAACTGGACGTTTCAACTCCCCTGAACCGAACCACGGCCCAGAAGGCAAAAACCACAGAACACGAAGATATGAACCTGATCCAGTTGGAATCGAACTTGGACATCTCCATCGAGGACCACCAGAAGTCCCTGATGAAACAGTGGTGGAAAACATCAGCACCCTGAACATCCTAACATGGAATGCTCAGGGCATCAAAAACAAGAAACACCTCCTACAAGAAGCAGCAGCCAAGGACAAGCTTGACATCATACTGCTACAAGAAACACTTCTACAAGAACACCACTGTTTCAAATTCAGCGGTTACAAGACATACAGGAGGCATTTCACGCAGGCGTCAACAAGAGGATGTATGATCTTGGTCAAGTCAAGCATACCCTCCGCCGATGTCACGCAGCAATTTCCATGTGGGGAAAACATCGAGACACAGGCCGTCAAAGTAACCCTCCAAGAACGGGAATTAACTGTTCACAACATCTACAAGAACCCAAGGGGCTCACTGGAGGTTACTCAATTATTTGCTTCGGCCGCTGACCACGCCACACTCATAGGAGGGGATTTCAACGCACATCATCCCTTCCTAAGCTCGGCAAGCCCCACAAATGAAGACGGCCTACACCTATACACCACCTTTCAAGATACACCCGAGATCTGCCTCCTGAACACCGGAGAGCCCACCCACACTAGGGGAGGAAGGCTAGATCTAACCTTCGTCTCCAGTGCACTACAGCCTTCGGCCTCCTGGCAGATACACCCCACGCTGACCAGCGACCACTTCGCCACCCTAACAACGCTGAAGGTGAACAAACTCCCCACTCCACCCCCCCCGAGATGGAGATACAATACCCAAAAGGCAGACTGGGGACTCTTTAAGAAACACCTGGCTAAGTGGCGCGAAAAATCACAGCCGGCCGGCGCAGCACCCGTGGATGAGACAACCCTCCACCACCAATTGGTCGAGGCGTTTCACCAAGCGGCAGAAGAGGCTATCCCAAAAACAAAACCCACATCAAGACAGTACAATGATTACTGGTACTACTGTCCCAGGGTGAAAGAACTCAACCACAGAGTGAACATGGCCCGAAGAAACTACAGGAGACATCCCACGGCAACAAACAGACATCTCCTGCAAGTCATAGTTAAGGATACCAGGGAAGAGAAGGAAGAAATAAAAAACGTAAGCTGGCTCAAGTGGTGCTCCGAACTGAACGAGCACACCTCCCTTGGCAAGATGTGGGCCCAGATCCGAAGGGCATCTGGGAAGGCAACACCACCACCACCAACCCATCCCAACCCAGAAGAGGAAGCCGAGAGACTTGCAAAACTGTTCTCTGACCGAGCAGCAACGAAAAACCTCCCGAGACAGGCGGAGGAGACACAACGGCGTCTGCGACAGGTCAGACTCCAGATGATCGAAGAGGCCTGCAACAGTGAAGATGACACTGACAGACCATTCAACCAGCAAGAACTCCAGAAGTCGCTAAAACGAAGCAAGGACACAGCA
This sequence comes from Homarus americanus, assembly GCF_018991925.1. Lineage (NCBI taxonomy): Eukaryota > Metazoa > Arthropoda > Malacostraca > Decapoda > Nephropidae > Homarus > Homarus americanus. The sequence goes on along the minus strand of NW_024720773.1, from coordinate 2,036,874 downwards.
CCAGGGGCCGACAGGATAACCTACTCCATGCTTTCTCATGCCGGTACAGCCGGACACGAGGCTCTGCTGCAAGCCATCAATGCCTCGTGGACAGCACAAAGACTCCCACCGGAATGGAAGAAGGCAGATATACAGCCCATTCCGAAGCCCAGAGAACCAGACAAACCGAGGCCCATCTCCCTTCTCAGCTGCATAGCGAAGACGGGAGAAAGAATGGCTCTCAACCGACTCAAGTGGAAAGTAGGCAGCCCACACCCTCACATCTTTGCTTACACCGAGAACACCGGCACAGGCAACAACATCGCCGAGATACTCAGCACAGTGGACAACAAACCAGCTCTGGTGGTCTTCCTCGACCTGGAGAAAGCCTTCGAACTAGCAAATCCATTGGCCATTACAACTACGCTCGCTAAAAAAGGCGTCAAAGGAAGGTTGCTGGGGTGGATCCAGAACTACCTCACACAGAGAGAAGCACGAGTACGCTTTCAGGGAGCAACCTCAAGCTACAGGGTCCATGAAAACGGAACCCCACAAGGAGGCATCCTCAGTCCAATGCTGTTCAATGTCCTGATGGAAAATCTAGTCAAACTTCCTTTCAGACAAACAGCCAAGCTCCTATGCTATGCAGACGACTTACAGCTTATAGTAAGAGGATCGAACAGACTAGCCAACACGCAACACGCACTCCAACTTATAGAAGAGGAGTGCAACAGACTTGGACTCAAGATAAATCCAGCCAAGTCGAAAGCGATGGCCATCTGCACAGACACACCAGACAAGATGCTCTCCATACAAAACACGCCGGTAGTCTGGACCAACGCCCACCAGTGTCTTGGAATCTGGTTTGACCAGAAACTCACCTTCAAGCCGCAACTCGAGTATCTCAGGCACAGGACGAAGAGCAGACACAATATAATGAGGTCGCTCACCAGCAAATCCGCAGGAGCAAACCTTCATGTGCTCAAAGCCTACTACACAGCCGCCATCAGATCGCTGGTAGATTACAGTGCTCCAGCACTCATTGGACTGAGAGAAGACCAAATAGCTAAGCTAGAAGTCATCCAAAACAATGCTCTCAGGACCATGCTCGGAGCACCCATGTGGACCAGAATTTGCAATCTGCAAATGGAAACCGAACTACCACCCCTGGCAGTACGAGTCAAGCAGGTGACAGCCGGTCTCCTCGCCAAAATCTGTAGAGCAGACAAGCCCACAGTTGCCAAGATTCGAATCAGTGCCTCCCTCCACCTCGACCACAGAGTGCGAGGGGCCACCTGGTCGCACGAGGCAAGCGAGGTCATCCGACACCTGCAAGCAGAAACACTCGTCAAGAACAACCAAGACACACGAGACAATGGTTACGCTGTTCCTCCACCATGGAGCCCTCCACCAGCCACACTCAAATTTACCGACCTAGGCGATAGTAAAGCCAACCTCCAGAAGGAGGACCTCAAAAAAATAACTCTCGAAGCCATAGCCACCGAGACACCGGCTGATGCAGCATCATACTTCACAGACGGCTCGGTGGACCCAAAACATCATAGATCCGGAGCGGCCTTCTACACCCAAGGTCAGACCCTCCAATGGAGACTTTCCAATGACTGCTCCACCCTACAAACAGAACTGGTAGCAATCTCAAAGGCCCTACAACACGCTGCAACACAACACAACAAGTCCATCATAATTCACACGGACTCGAAATCGGCCATGCAGGCGCTGCAACACAGTCAACCAAGAGACAACGTCCACATCATCACCTCGATCCTCGCACAGCTACAGGAATTCCAAAGCCAAAACCGACCAGTCGTCTTACACTGGATTCCCAGTCATGTAGGGATCGGAGGAAACGACGTGGCAGACGAAGCAGCCAAGGCAGCTACACGTTCTAGTAGCGTACACATCCAAGTTCCAGCAAGTGTGCAACAGATCAAGAATCACCTCAGAAAGACTACCAAGCTCCACATCAAAAAGAGCTTCCTTCATGCACTCAACGCTGGTTCCCAATCAGCCAAATGGTACCTGGCGGCCACAAAAGGGGAACCACCTTTCGCTGACAAGAAAACTCCAAGACAAACCCAAGTCAGCCTTCATCGACTACGACTAGGGTACAAGTGCTCCTGGCAGATGATCGGAAATGACGTCATGGAATGCACCTACTGTCAGGAGCCAGCAGCCAACCCACTTGAACACTATCTCCTCGATTGCGAGGTCACACAAAGCCTCCGAAACAGAACTCAAATCTCCCAAGAAACACACACAACACCAGCGGCCACTCTAACCCGAAAGGCCCATACAGACCACATTCACCACCTACTCCGGGTCATCACACGATACCCACCACCCAGATAGCTTAGAAAGCATCCTCTACCAGCAAGTGCGGACCCCAGTTCGGGGGGCGCGCCACTCCGAAGCTGACCACGTCCAAGAAAGGGGGCTGGTGGTAAGCGTCCACTGATCGGGGGTCCGCTCACACTTGCAACCTGCAGTATCCCTCCAATCTGCAGGTGGGACCACCTCCAATCCCAATCCGGTCTGGCTGCTCCTGGAGCTCCAGCCGGAACCACCAAACGGGCCGCCTATAGGCAAAGGCCCGTGTCGGACTACGGTCCGACAATCTCAACAACAACACAACAACAACTGGGGAACTCATTCTACACTCGGCTACCGGACCAGCAACATCTCTCACAGCTCCCCACCACCCAGTTTCCTCAGAAACCTCCTCGCCCTACAGGGCCTCTGAGCAAGCTCCTCCTCATCTAGTCACTCCTAAGCACTGCACTGTACAACAATATATATACAGAAAGCGCATTGTGAGTTTCTATTCTACCTCATTCCTGAGTGTGAGATATCTACATGTACGTACGTTTGTGTGCCCATACAAAGAGAAAATAGACAACTAAAGAGAATTGACAACTGGCCACATACAGTATGCTACAAGACCACAAATTGGCTCTCCTTATTAGGAATAGTGATTTGACTAAGGATGCCAATCGCAACTGTGTAGTGAATCTCTCCTCTAAACAACTAGACAATGATACCTTGTGTGCCCTCGGTTATGGTTTAAGTTTTGATGGCTCTAGCAAGGGAGTCGACAGTGTGGACATAGCCAGAGCATTTTGCAATTTGGAGAAATTCAGCAATTTGACAAGTGAAGAAGTGAACATGTGTAAAGGTGTTGTGTATGCATCTATGTCTAAGCCTTGTGTTCCAAACTGTCCAGAAAGATTCACCAAAGCAATCCAATCCCTTAAGAAAAAGAAGGATCTACATGTCACTAAAGCAGATAAAGCCAACACAGTAGTGATTTTAAACAAAGATGATTATATTTCTAAAATGGATGACCTTTTATGTGATGCTGCACCATATTCTAAGCTCATAAATAATCCTCTCAACACTGTTAACACCCAGTTCAACAAAAAACTTAAGTCTCTATTGAGAGGCAAAGCTACTCTCATTAAACATCTTACTTCAACGTTCCCTCCACTGCCATACATGTACGGTTTAATCAAGACCCACAAGCCTAATAACCCAGCAAGACCCATCATTAGCTCAGTTGGGTCAATCTCTTATAAATTATTTAAATGGTTAGTTTCTTTACTAAATCCCCTAGTTGGCAACATTTCTAACTCTAATATAAAGAATAATATGGATCTGGTTGATAAACTCAATAACTTACACATTAATTATGATTTTAAACTGGTCAGTTTTAATGTAACATCACTTTACAAAGGTCCCAGTTGATGATTTACTGGAGTTCCTCATAGATTCCCTGGATAATATTTCATTGCCCGTCTCGAAAGATGACTTCATCGAACTCATCAAACTATGTATTAAGGTTTGTAAATTTGAATTCATTGGAGAATGTTATGCTCAAAAATTTGGTATGGCAATGGGTAATCCACTCTCACCTGTATTAAGCAACCTATATATGGAATTCTTTGAAAAGAAACTATTAAGTAATATTTTACCACCTTCAGCAGTCTGGTTTAGATATGTAGATGATGTATTATGTCTCTGGCCAAGTAATGAGGACCTAAAAGCTTTCCTGCCACAACTTAATAACTTAGCCCCCTCGATCAAATTCACTGTGGAATTAGAGCATGACTGTAAATTGCCATTCCTAGACTGTCTGATACACAGAATAGGTAACACCTTTAAGTTCAGTATTTATAGAAAACCTACTAATGTGTGTTCATACATTCATTATTATTCTGCCCCCCATAATAGAGTCAAACAGTCAGTATTTTCAACAATGTTTTTACGTGTTTTGAGAATTTGCAGCCCGGAATTCATTGATGAGGAATATAAATATATCTATAATATTGGCTCAAACCTTAACTACCCTAGATCTTTCATAGACTGTAATGATCGTGATGACGGCTAACCTAAAAACCTTAAGGATTCATATTACGCTCAAACGTCCACAAAACCTTCTGAGTCCCCCAGTGGAAACGTCCCCCGTTTTCTCTGTTTCCTTGATGACGTCATCGATAGGCCGTCTTTGTCTAAAGGGAACTTTGAATATAATTTGCGGATTTCGTAGCAAGACGCTGTATGTTGGGACCTGTTGCCATCCAACCCTTTGTGATCAATTTAATTTTGCTTTTGATAGCTCAGCCAGAGCATTGTTAGTGATGATAATAGTACGGAATGAAACTGAGTCCATAGTCTCAGTTTCAACGTCAGAGTGTACAGTAAATTAATTCATCGAAATAGAAGTAGGTGGACTCCCTGACCTATTTTGAGTGAGGGTGCCGCGGGCATTTCAACCGTTAGTAAGTGCTCGCCCCTTCACCCATACAGGTAGGTCATTCCACTCTGTGTTGTAATTCGCCCTTCTTTACGTGATTTGACCCAATTAATAGTTGATTGTGCAAGTGTTACAGTAACGTAGTTGATATGCTCTGAGTGAAGTAATATTTACGTCTTTAACGTCCCCTGAAACGTGATATCGTTGTCACAGTTAGTAAGTGCTCGCCCCTTCATCCATACAGGTCCCTAACGCAGCCTAGGCCGTGTCTGTAGCGTGGATGTTGTATCCACTTTGTCTGGGGAGATGTCCGAGGTCCAGTAGGATCAGTTACCTTCGTGAGACCCGACCATCAGACACTTCAGACTACCTATGGCCCCCATAGCTGGCTCGTCTGGCCCTAACGCTCTGCCCGCGAGGTGACCCCGGATCACCAAGCCACACACCACTACCAGCCCCCATCATTGGTGGATGAGTGTCTAACTCAGTAGGGCTATTTGTGTGGTGGGGTTATTCCACTGGGATCTTCAGAGTTCATTGGAAAGTACCCCATGGTGGCAGGACCCCATGGCGGGTGCTTGAGTATCACTCCTGACGACTGAGTGTTGTAGTGGCAGTTGCCCCTGGTCTTAATGGTGTTAAGTTACTGTAAGAGTTTGTGTTATTGAGGACGTCCACCCAGTAGTGGCGTGAGTATGTTGAGCCTGAGGGCCTAGTACCAGATTTCGTCTGTTGGTACATATATTCTTTCTCCTACCACCATATTAATGTTTAAATAAATTTTGTATTTGTATATTGTGTCTATTATTTACCTATAGTATTTACCGTTATTTCTTCCCTATTACGTGATACTATCATTCCATATACCCACGAGCCTCCTCTCGTCACGCTACCAATGGTTATAAGTATTAGAGTAAAGAAAAATGTTATAAGAGGCACGGCCCTTATAAGACAAATGCCTGAACATTACTAAGAAATCTTTTTATAGAACTGATCCCAAGCCCACCCATTACCATAAAAATCTCTTAGTATTACCATTTCACAAAAATTTCACAAACCTTACTTAAGATACTTCACAGAGGGTTGGCAGTGCATAGGAGATGCACTCACACGCAACACGTTAATACTGATACCAGCAAATACATGGGTCCACTACCCAACATGGGGTAATTATTTCCAATTAATTATCCCCAAGCATATACATCAAACACTGTGGGCCATAATTTCCAGGGAGCATCCCAGGGTAGGACACTGGGGCTCATGACCGTTGCTGTTGTACTGCGCACACCATTGTCATTCCTAAAAACCCCCTTTAATTCATATTACTCTACATAAAATTCAAATCCACCGCACTTGTAGAATCTCAGAAAACGGGAAACATTTATAAATGATAACTCACCTACTCAATGTTATTGAATCATTTGTTAAATTGTACCCAGGTACGGTTATATAATATTAATTGTATGTATTCATATCATTAAGGACAGCTCAAGGTATCTATATGATGGTTGTGAGAGTTCAATTGATCCGGGCTAGTGTACTATCCGGGCAAAGTGTGAACGTTTAGCGAACATAACTTCAGCAGATATCATATGAAAATACATGAGAACAATGACCTGGAAAAAGGATTAATGTATCAGACCTATGTGAAGTGTTGGAAGTGATCCAGAAACTATGCTTCAAAGAAAACATCTTGTATACCCACGCCATGAAAATACGATGCTAGGCTTTGTTCGGGTTGGTGCCTAGGCCGCCTCGGGCATACCGCATTGATATTATAACCCAATGAATTTACCCAGGAACTAGCAAACCAGAACCCTACCTTAGTGTGTAATTTAGGATTAAGATATGTATTTATAAAGCATAAGGTCAAAATAGATAGGAAAATGGAGATGTGAGAACCATAAGAATTCAAAGTGAAAATTAAAGATTGGAAACTGTAGGCCTAGACAGAGAGGAGAGCGGGAATCAGGACATCACCCTTAGTGATGCCTCGACTTCTCCCAACACAGGTCAGTGCCCTTCATCATGCTTTATTCAGCCCTAAAAAGACTTATCTAGCAGTTTGTACATCTTAAAACCTTGCCTGATGTTATAAAGTGGAGTCATAGTGTACTAGTGTGTGGTGTAACTAAAATTATAGTTGTTCTTCTGAGGATGGCCAACTCTTCTGGTGTTTTGACGGAATGCAATATGATTTAAAAGGAATAAATGAGTTAAGACATGTTTTTGTTTCACCCTTCATCCCCTTATCGATTTGGTCAATGAAAAACCCAACCCAATGCCTAGTTCACTCTGCCCGCTACCTAACGAGCTACATACTGCCCAGAGGGGGTCTGGTAGCAGCAACCTTTAAAATTAAGACTATAGTTAAGTTATCCCCCTTAGAATTAGTGACCCCAGAATCTGGCAGTATACTGTGATCGGTGGTAGCCAGACACATGGCGAGTCTCGGGTGTAGCTCATGAGGCGGACCTGCCATTTCAATCGTGTCGAATCAACGACATCGATGCATATATTGATCCCTGCTGGTTGCCCACCGGCTCAGCAGCCGATGGGGTGTTCATAGGACACCCTGGAATCTGGGGACAAACGAAGTTGACGTGAGGAAAGAGGGAGGCAAGGGACTGGGAAGCATGATGACATCACGATCACACCAAATCTCTCGTCTGGCAACGACAGACGACATATACTTTATATTACTTCTTACACTGGGTGAATGACAATTCCACTGTTACAACATGAACACTGATGAACACTGATAATTCACTACAATGACTGAATCAAACTAAATGGTTAGGGAACACATCTACAGTACATACCTAGGGACAAACAGGAGAGGACGTTGTCATGGTCACATTGACTGCTAATCTGTTTTAACTACTGATTCTTATTAACTTCACGACTGCAAAACATGAGTGGGTTAGCAACCCCTGAGAAGAAGTGTTTTTCCCTATAGACGCTATATTTGTGTTCCCTCGCCTTTGTCAAGACAGTTGTCTATCAGTTGTTATTCCACTTTCTAATGGGAAGCTCAATCTTGAATTAATCTGTGTAAATCAACTCTAGTAATTCACCAAACCTTTGTCAACTGTGGGTCATCCTTGAATGAGTAACAGTTAGAGTTGTTTGTAATTATTGTCATTGCGTGAGTAGCGATCACTGGCAACTCAGGGATATATATACCAGCGCATCACGCATGGCGTGCGTCCCCTGACGCTCTCCAACCTGTTTCTCCAGGTATGTTTATGTGTAGCCATTCAGTTAGATTCAGTCAATTGTAGTGAATATCAGTGTTCATCAGTGTTCATGCTTCAACAGTTGAATTGTCATTCACCCAGTGTAAGAAGTACTAACGTAAATATGTCCGTCGTCTAGACAAGAGATTTGTTTGTGTTGTCATGCTTCCCAGTCCGTCCCCTGACGCTCTCCAACCTGTTTCCCCAGATCCAATTGTGACTCTTGGATCACTCAACAACCGCCCCGGATGTAGTAGATACCCAGCAGGGACCATATATGAAGCGATGGCACCGATGCGGCCTGATTAGTATGCTCCGCTGCCTCGTGGTGCCAGACCTCAGACTCGCCATGTGTCTGGCTACCACCGACCATAACAACGGTCGTGAATCTCAGTGTTCTACCCTGGGACGCACCTTGGAAGTATATGTCAACAGAGGGTGTTGTAATATGTATGTTAGGGATAATTAGTTGGAAATAATTATCCCATGTTGGGTAGTGGACCCATGTATCGGCTGGTTTCAGTATTAACGTGTATGTTGAGTAAAGTCTTGTATCTGTACTGTAAAGCCACGTACCACCAGTAGGTGTGAGAAGTACAGGAATCTACAATGAGTGCCATGTACTATGTATTGTGAGTAGGGCCAAGGAACTGGTCCTGCTATGTAATGTAATGTAACACCAGTAAGGTTGTGTGCAGTAGAGTGTAAGATCTGAGCAATTAGTGTTGAGTAAAGAAATAAGAAAATAAGTAAATAAAAAAATAAGTAAAGAAGATAGTACTGAGTCTGCAATAAGCGCAGGAGTTGAACCTGGTAACTATAAATTAATAATACCTCTTTTTCCCTTTTGATTTCATATTAATAAATTTGTTCTTAGACTATTTTGGGTGTAGGCTATTCATTTATCCCACAGTATTTTACCTTTATTTCCGTCCAAGTGATTTGATACCAGATTTACAATACCCATGTGCCTAGACCCTCGGCCATGCTACCAAAAGAATGTCCATGCTACCAAAAGAATGACCATGCTACCAAAAGAATGACCATGCTACCAAAAGAATGTCCATGCTACCAAAAGATTATGTGACAGAACTGAGTAAGAGTAAGAACTAAGATAAGAGAAGTAAGTAAGATAAGGGTGGTGTAGGTGTTGGAAAACACACGCCCTTACATTGGTGGCAGCGGTGGGATGCAATTTATATGGTATCAAGGTCAGGAAGAATAACAGTGATACTGTGGGTAACTTTTGTTTGTGTGCGTTGTAATAACCATTTCTCCGTGCAGGTACCTAATCATTTCACTGAAACTAATGAATATTTCAGAGTGCTAATAATTTAATTCTGTAATTTTTCCAGTGTACACTATAGTTTGTAATTCTGTGCAAAATTTTTTGTGGTTGTGGAGAAATTAAACAGTTCAAAGCAAATACTTCACTTGGAGTTAGGTTTGAACAAATGCCTCCAGAAAATTAGAAATCTGTTTTAAAGTAAAGTGTACAGTAAAATGTGGATAATTGTAATGTTCAAGTACTGTATTGAAAAGTGTCTGAAAAACAGAGGTTAGCTACCTAATTTTTTTTGTAGTCTTTTTGGGAAATCTCAGAAAAGTGTTGGTTGTATGCCAAGGTAATTTTTTTGGGGTGCCTTTCTGCACTGGTACCATGGCAATTGTTGTGATCACTCGAGTTAATACTTTGTTATTTACAGACAATGAGGGACAGTGAACATATGCCATGTTAAGAGTGTTGGGGCAGTGTTGATATCTGAGTGTACCGGAAGGCCATACTGTACATGTATTAAGGTTATGTTGTGGGGTACGAGATGTTTGGTTCGCACTCAGGATGGGATGGAGAAAGGAAACTCACAATGTGCTCTCTGTATACATATTGTATTGGATGTACAGTGCAGCTTGGTGCTGGGAGGTGGCAGCGTGGTTACAAGAGTGATGTAGAGAGAGCTGGTTGCTGAGGATGCTCAGAGGAGGACCAGCTTGTGGGTCGCCATGCTCGCCGGCGGGAGCGAGGGCCGCCAGGCAGCGGCGGAGGAGGTGGTGGTGCTTGCTGCGGCTGTAGCTAGAAGAAGAGAGTGGTCACCACGAGGTCAGGTCTTTTATAGCGGAGGTAGGCGTGGCTTAATAGTTGACCTCCGTCATGTAAGACGGCGCTGGTTGACCTAGACCACGAGGCATACACTGGCGAATTCGCGGGGTCAGCTACTCAGCGACAAACAGCGTTTGTAGGGGAGGGATCCACTACAATGTAACTGAGTGTTATTTGAAATTGACATATTTTGGAGGTATTTGTTTTGATTTCAATTGGAAGTGTTTTAGTTATAAGATGATGTCAGTTATGACAAGTAAATTTATTTGTATAACACGAGTTGTTTTATATCTCCGATTACATTGTTTTTTAGTATTGTTTCTACTAGTTTTTTATTTTAGTGCATAGAGCATTAGTTTCTAGCAGTGTAGACTTACAGGCACTATCAGTAAGTGTGTTTTATGTTTATTTGAGATCTAATACATGTATAATTTCAGCAATTGCTTTGATGAGGTGAGAACTCTGTGGTGATATGGACATCGGTAAATGAACGCAATCTTTGAAAATTGATTGGTGAAAGTACATGTAAGGACCCGCCATTTGTGAGTTCAACAGAGTACAGTGTGAAGTGATAACAGTGTAAAATCATTGCAATTGAATAGACAGTGAATATTTGTTGAGTACCGAGGGGACAGTCTAATAAATTATTACAGTATTACCACTTTATTTTTTGTGAGCGTGACTCTCAGTAATGGAAATGTCTATGATTCTTTTGCAAGTTGTTTGATTTGCTAGAGTACAGTGTAATTCCGGAAGAGTTAATACAGTGTTGCACCCTACAGAGATTGACAATAACAGTACTATTGAAAAGTGACAAAAGAGTACAGTGATGTTTTTCTCGGGTATTCATCAGTGAAGCAGTAAAGTACAAGTTCACATTCCAGTACTGTATTATCACTAGGGGAGTGAGTGATAAGTTGAGTAATAATTTGAGCAGTATTTTGAGCCAGTAGTTCAAGTGTTTTTGTGTATTAGAAGGACAGTTAGGCAGTAATCCGTTTGGTTTTGAAGCGTGCACTGTGCCCGTGTTGTGTAGTACAGTGAGTTGTGACCTCCAGGCATGATGGCAGTCACAAGAGAGCAGTTCAGGGCAGTCAGCTCAGAACCTGTGTCCAGTAAGTTGATGTGTAGAGTTGAGAAGTATGGGGGTAGAGACATGTTCATTCTCAGGAATGACACCCAGGTTTCACCACCAGTTACTTCATCAGGTGCATGGCCTGATGGACAAGGAAGTGTAGAAAAGAAGAGTGTGGAATGCCTCTCTTGCTAGTTATGTGAGAGATGACCATCAGTGTTACCGAGATTTCTTCAAAGGGCTGTTGACTTTGATTGGAATGCATTGGTTGTTGATGTGCATGGTGAAGAGTGATGTTTTGCATACTTGTGTTGCAATTGAGAAGTACAACTGGTAAGTGATTACGTTGTTTACCATGTGAGTTGTGGAATGTGTTGTATGGGAATGTTTGTGAGTATGTAGGTGTTTGTGAATTTTTTTTCATTGAATTTTTTTAGATGGGGATTGTCAAGTGCAGTAGACACAGAGATTGGAAGATGGATTGACAGTTATGCAATCATCTGAAGGGTATCTGTTACTAGTTGAGTAAAGATACCAGTTGAGAGTTCTCAAGTTTTACCGGTAAAGTCCTAGCTAGGCTTGTTGTGGGTATGTATAGGAGTAATGTTCGTGACTTTTAGGTGGAGTCAGGCCTCGACATGGCACTGATTTCACCACATGGCAAATGCCATAAGTACAGATAGTTTTAGGCTTGGTTGTGCTCCCATAAGGACCGTTAGGATTTGCATGTATTCTTGGGATTCTCCGCTCCTTCGGGATCCTTCGAAGGTTGCTACCTCTCGCGAGTAGGACATGACTCTTTAGTTTAAAGTCAAACATATCATTCCTTCGACTTGATGGGGTCTGTTCATCTACATCCTAGCTTGAGAAGTCTAAGTTAAATCTCAGGTGTGTTGAGTAAGCATTTGGTCAGTCTCCTCTTTGACTTTTGATATAAGAAACTGTATCTTCAGAGTGTGTATTGTGTAACAAATATTTTTATGTTAGGTATGTAACCCCATTTTTATGCTTTTTCTTTGTTACATTATTCTCCTATGTATGTCTAATTACTTCTATTTTGTTTCCCTATGCCATGTTGTCAATGATAATAGATTTTTTTTAGCTACCGTTTATCCCATGTATGTAACCATTGTGTTTATTTTGTATGCTTTTGTACCAGATGCCTGTGATAGTACTGATGTGTGTTACAAGTGTATGGAGTGTGAAACCGTGACGAAAGGTAACAGTTGTTTAAAGAATCTGTGTAATTACTGTACATGTTTAGCTAACGTTACTGCTTAATAAGAATCTTGGGAAAAGGGGGAGTTTTGTCACGGTCACCTTGACTGCTAATCTGTTTTAACTATTGATTCTTATTAAACTCCACGACAGCAAAACATGAGTGGGTTAGCAACCCCTGAGAAGAAGAAGTGTTTATTCCTATAGATGCTACATTTGTGTTCCCTCGCCTTGTGAAGGCAGTTGTCGATCAGTTGTTATTCCACTTTCTCCTGGGAAGCTCAATCTTGAATTAGTCTGTGTAAATCAACTCTAGTCATTGCGTGAGTAGCGATCACTGGCAACTCAGGGATATATACCAGAGCATCACTCAGGGCGAGCGTCCCCTGACGCTTTCCAACCTGTTTCTCCAGGTATGTTTATGTGTAGCTATTCAGTTTGATTCAGTCAATTGTAGTGAATATCAGTGTTCATCAGTGTTCATGCTTCAACAGTTGAATTGTCATTCACCCAGTGTAAGAAGTACTAACGTAAATATGTCCGTCGTCTAGACAAGAGATTTGTTTGTGTTGTCATGCTTCCCAGTCCGTCCCCTGACACTCTCCAACCTGTTTCTCCAGATCCAATTGTGACTCTTGGATCACTCGACAACCGCCCCCCGGATGTAGTAGATACTCAACATGGACCATATATGAAACGATGGCACCGATGCGGCCTGATTAGTATGCTCCACTGCCTCGTGGTGCCAGACCCCAGATTCGCCATGTGTCTGGCTACCACCGACCATAACAACTGTCGTGAATCTCAGTGTTCTACCCTGGGACGCACCTTGGAAGTATATGTCAACAGAGGGTGTTGTAATATGTATGTTAGGGATAATTAGTTGGAAATAATTATCCCATGTTGGGTAGTGGACCCATGTATCGGCTGGTTTCAGTATTAACGTGTATGTTGAGTAAAGTCTTGTATCTGTACTGTAATGCCAAGTACCACCAGTAGGTGTGAGAAGTACAGGAATCTACAATGAGTGCCATGTACTATGTATTGTGAGTAGGGCCAAGGAACTGGTCCTGCTATGTAATGTAATGTAACACCAGTAAGGTTGTGTGCAGTAGAGTGTAAGATCTGAGTAATTACTGTTGAGTAAAGAAATAAGAAAATAAGTAAATAAAAAAATAAGTAAAGAAGAAAGTACTGAGTCTGCAATAAGCCCAGGAGTTGAACCTGGTAGCTATAAATTAATAATACCTCTTTTTCCCTTTTGATTTCATATTAATAAATTTGGTCTTAGAGCATTTTGGATGTATTCATTTATCCCACAGTATTTTACCTTTATTTCCGTCCAAGTGACTTGATACCAGAATTACAATACCCATGTGCCTAGACCCTCGACCATGCTACCAAAAGAATGTCCATGCTACCAAAAGAATGACCATGCTACCAAAAGAATGTCCATGCTACCAAAAGACTATGTGACAGAACTAGATAAGAGAAGTAAGTAAGATAAGGGTGGTGTAGGTGTAGGAAAACACGCGCCCTTACAACGTGACAGAGGACGTCTCTCTTCCAGCTCCCCCGTGGTCATATACTCGTGAGTTGCCAGCGATCGCTACTCACGTAATGACAGAGATTACAAACAAACCAACTGTTACTCATTCAAAGATGACCCTCAGTTGACAAAGGTCTGGCGAATTACTTGAGTTAATTTACACAAACTAATTCAAGATTGAGCTGGCCAGCAGAAGTGGAAAAAACGTATTGACAACTGTGTGACAACTGTCTTCGAAGGCGGGACTTACTGGGAGGGATCATGAGTCTAAGCGTCGAAAAACACGTCTTCTCAGGGATTGCTAACCCACTCATGTTTTGCATTCGTGGAGTATAATAAGAATCAGTAGTTAAAACAGACTAGCAGTCAACGTGACCATGACAACTGTACTCCTGTTTGTCACCAAAACCATCATCATTTTTAGTAAGCAAGGAGTGGCCCTACGAGGACACAGAGATGATGCCATTGTCATGATCGTGATGACGGCTAACCTGAAAACCTTAAGGATTCATATTACGCTCAAACGTCCACAAAACCTTCCGAGTCCCCCAGTGGAAACGTCCCCCGTTTTCTCTGTTGCCCCGTCTTTCTCTTAAGGGAATCTTGAATATAATCCGCGGAGTTAGTAGCAGACGCTGTATGTTGGGACCTGTTGCCATCCAACCCTTTGTAATCAATTTAATTTTGCTTTTGATAGCTGAGTCAGAGCATTGTTAGTGAAGATAATAGTAGGGAATGAAAATGAGTTCATAGTCTCAATTTCAACGTCAGAGTGCACAGTAAATTAATTCATAGGAATAGAAGTAGGTGGACTACCTGGTCTGTTTTGAGTGAGGGCCCCGCAGGCATTTCTACCGTTAGTGAGTGCCCGTCCCTTCATCCATGCAGGTATGCCATTCCACTCTGTGTTGTAATTGGCCCTTCTTTAAGTGATTTGACCCAATTAATAGTTGATTGTGCAAGTGTTACAGTAACGTAGTTGATATGCTCTGAGTGAAGTCATATTTACGTCTTTAACGTCCCCTGAAACGTGATGTTGTTGTCACTGTTAGTGATTGCCCGTCCCTTCATCCATACAGATCCCATGGTGATTCTTGAATCGCTCTACCATCCAACAACGGCCTCGGATGTATTAGATGTCCAGCCGGGATCATATATGAGAAGATGGCACCGATGCGGCCTGATTAATGTGCCCCACGGCTTCATTGTTAGGGATAATTCGTTGGAAATAATTATCCCATGTTGGGTAGTGGACCCCTGCATATACTAGCGTCTTTGTTTACGTATATGTTGAATAATCTACAATGAGTGCCATGTAATGTACCACCAGTAATGTTGTGAGTAAGAGTAAAGAAGAAGGTACTGAGTTTGCACTAAGCCCAGGAGGTGAGCCTGGTAATTATATGATTAATACAATATCTTTCCCCCATTGATTGCATATTAATAAATTTGTTTTTAGAGTACTTTAGGTGTATTCATTTCTCCCACAGTATTTTACCTTTATTTCCATCCAAGCGACCTGATACCAAAATTACCATACTCACGTGCCTAGACCCTCGACCATGCTACCAAAAGGATGCCCAGGCTACCAAAAGAATGCCCAGGCTACCAAAAGAATGACCATGCTACCAAAAGAATGTCCATGCTACCCTAGAATAGGTGACGGAACTGAGTAAGAGTAAGAACTAAGAGAAGTAAGTAAGATGAGGGTGGTGTAGAAACCGAGAGGGAACCGGCCCCCTCACATTGGTGGCAGACCAAGAAACCGCCCCCTCACATTGGTGGCAACCGAAGAACCCGCCCCCTCACATTGGTGGCAGCGGTGGGATGTAATTTATATGGTATCAAGGTTAGGAGGAATGAATGTGATACTGTGGGTAATTTTTGTGTTTGAATGTGAGTTGTAATAACCATTTCTCCGTGCATCTACCTAACCATGTCACTGTAACTAATGAATATTTCAGGGTGCTAATAATCTTGTAAAAAATTTTTCCCAGTGTACAGTAAAATGTATTGAAAAGTGTCTGAAAATGTCTGAAAACAGAGGTTAGCTACCTAATTTTTTTTTGCAGTCTTTTGTGAAATCTCAGAAAAGTGTTGGTTGTATGCCAAGGTAAATTTTTTTTTGGGTGCCTTTCTGCACTGGTACCATAGCAATTGTTGTTATTTACAGACAATGAGGGACATTGAACATGTGCCGTGTTACGAGTGTTGTGGACAGTGTCGATTTCTGAGTGTACCGGAAGGCCATAATTATATTAAGGTTATGTAACTGTTATTTGTAATTGACATAATATGGGTGTAGTTGTTTTAATTTTAATTGGAAGTGTTTTAGTTATAAGTTGAGGTCAGAATTGGGAAAGTGAATTTATTTGTATAACCTGTGTTGTGTTAGATACCTGAGTATTTTGTATTTTTTGTATTGTTTCTATTAGTATGATTTTTAGTGCATAGAGCATTAGTTTCTAGCAGTGTAGACTTACAGGCAATGTCATTAAGTGTGTTTTATGTTTATTTGAGATCTAATACATGTATAATTTCAGCAATTGCTTTGATGAGTTGAGGACTCTATGGTGATATGGACATCTGTAAAAGAACGCAATCTTTGAAAATTGATTGGTGAAAGTACATGTAAGGACCCCCCATTTGTGAGTACCACAGAGTAAATTGTGAAGTGATAAGTGTTGAAATCATTGCAATTGAAAAGACAGTGAGTATTTGTTGAGTACTGAGGGGACAGTCTCGTAAAGTATTACAGTATTACCACTTTATTTTTGTGAAAGTGACACTCAGTAATGGAAATGTCTGATTCTTTTTTAAGTTGATTTGTTATAGTACGGTGTAATTCCGGAAGAGTTAATACAGTGTTGCACCCTACAGAGATTGACAATAACAAGTACCATTGCCTTTGAGTGTGCACAGTAAATTTGTCTTGAAAAGTGACAACAAAGTACAAGTTCACATTTCAGTATTATTACTACGGGTAATGAGTAATGAGTTGAGTTGAAATTTGTGCAATAATTTTGAGCCAGTATTTCAAGTGTTCTCATGTATTAGAAGGACAGTTAGGCAGTAATCCATTTATTTTTGAAAGTGTGCACTGTGCCCGTGTTGTGTGGTACAGTGAGTAGTTGTGACCTCCAGGCATGATGACCGTCACAAGAGAACAATTCAGGGCAGTCAGCTCAGAACCTGTGTCCAGTAAGTTGATGTGTAGACTTGAGAAGTATGAGGATGGAGACATGTTCATTCTCAGGAATGACACCCAGGTTTCACCACCAGTTGCTTCATCAGGTGCATGGCCTGATGGACAAGGAAGTGTAGAAAAGAAGAGTGTGGAATGCCTCTCTTGCTAGTTATGTGAGAGACGAGCATCAGTGTTACCGAGATTTCTTTAAAGGGCTGTAGACTTTGACTGGAAGGAATTGATTGTTGACATGCATGGTGAAGAGTGATGTTTTGCATACATGTGTTGCAATTGAGAAGTACAACTGGTAAGTGAGTACGTTGTTGCCATGTGAGTTGGGAATGTTTGGGAGTGTGTAGGTGTTTGTGATTTTTTTTTCTTTGGTTTTTTTTATGGGGATTGTCAAGTGCAGTAGACACAGAGATTGGAAGATGGATTGGCTGTTATGCAATCATCTGATGGGTATCTGTTACTAGTTGAGTAAAGATACCAGTTGAGAGTTCTCAAGTTTTGCCGGTAAAGCCCTAGCTAGGCTTATTGTGGATGTGTATAGGAGTAATGTTCGTGACTTTTAGGTGGAGTCAGGCCTCGACAATGGCGCTGATTTTACTACATGGCTAATGCCATAAGTACAGATAGTTAGGTTTGACTGTACTCCCACAAGGAATCTCTGCTCGTTGGGGATCCTTCGAAGGTTGCTGCCTTTCGCGAGTAGGAGAGGGCTCTTTAGTTTAAAGCCCAACATGTCATTCCTTCGACTTGATGGGGTCTGTTCATCTACGTCCTAGCTTGAGAAGTCTAAGTTAAATCTCAGTGGTGTCGAGTAAGCATTTGATCAGTCTCCTCTTTGAACTATGATATGAGAAACGGTGTCTTCAGAGTTTGTATTGTGTAACAAATTTTTTATGTTATGTATGTAACCCCATTTTTTATGTTTTTTCTTTATTGTTGCATTATTTTCCTATGTATGTTTTATTACTTGTATTTTGTTTCCCTATGCCATGTTGTCAATGATAATGGATTAATTTTTTTTTTGCTACTGTTTATCCAATGTATGTAACCGTTGTTTGTTTTTATTTTGTATGTTTTTGTACCAGATACCTGTAAGAGTCCTGATGTGTTTTACGAGTGTATGTAGTGTGAAACCGTGACGAAAGGTAACAGTTGTTTAAAGAATCTGTGTAATTACCGTACATGTTTTGCGAACGTTACCGCATAATATAAATCTTGGGGAAGGGGGAAGCTTTGTCATGATCGTGATGACGGCTAACCTGAAAACCTTAAGGATTCATATTACGCTCAAACGTCCACAAAACCTTCCGAGTCCCCCAGTGGAAACGTCCCCCGTTTTCTCTGTTGCCCCGTCTTTCTCTTAAGGGAACCTTGAATATAATCCGCGGATTTAGTAGCAGACGCTGTATGTTGGGACCTGTTGCCATCCAACCCTTTGTAATCAATTTAATTTTGCTTTTGATAGCTGAGTCAGAGCATTGTTAGTGAAGATAATAGTAGGGAATGAAAATGAGTTCATAGTCTCAATTTCAACGTCAGAGTGTACAGTAAATTAATTCATCGGAATAGAAGTAGGTGGACTCCCTGGTCTGTTTTGAGTGAGGGCCCCGCGGGCATTTCTACCGTTAGTGAGTGCCCGTCCCTTCATCCATACAGGTATGCCATTCCACTCTGTGTTGTAATTGGCCCTTCTTTAAGTGATTTGACCCAATTAATAGTTGATTGTGTAAGTGTTACAGTAACGTAGTTGATATGCTCTGAGTGAAGTAATATTTATGTCTTTAACGTCCCCTGAAACGTGATGTTGTTGTCACTGTTAGTGAGTGCCCGTCCCTTCATCCATACAGATCCCATGGTGATTCTTGAATCGCTCTACCATCCAACAACGGCCTCGGATGTATTAGATGTCCAGCCGGGATCATATATGAGAAGATGGCACCGATGCGGCCTGATTAATGTGCCCCACGGCTTCATTGTTAGGGATAATTCGTTGGAAATAATTATCCCATGTTGGGTAGTGGACCCCTGCATATACTAGCGTCTTTGTTTACGTATATGTTGAATAATCTACAATGAGTGCCATGTAATGTACCACCAGTAATGTTGTGAGTACTTTAGGTGTATTCATTTCTCCCACAGTATTTTACCTTTATTTCCATCCAAGTGACCTGATACCAAAATTACCATACTCACGTGCCTAGACCCTCGACCATGCTACCAAAAGGATGCCCAGGCTACCAAAAGAATGCCCAGGCTACCAAAAGAATGACCATGCTACCAAAAGAATGTCCATGCTACCCTAGAATAGGTGACGGAACTGAGTAAGAGTAAGAACTAAGAGAAGTAAGTAAGATGAGGGTGGTGTAGAAACCGAGAGGGAACCGGCCCCCTCACATTGGTGGCAGACCAAGAAACCGCCCCCTCACATTGGTGGCAACCGAAGAACCCGCCCCCTCACATTGGTGGCAGCGGTGGGATGTAATTTATATGGTATCAAGGTCAGGAGGAATGAATGTGATACTGTGGGTAATTTTTGTGTTTGAATGTGAGTTGTAATAACCATTTCTCCGTGCATCTACCTAACCATGTCACTGTAACTAATGAATATTTCAGGGTGCTAATAATCTTGTAAAAAATTTTTCCCAGTGTACAGTAAAATGTATTGAAAAGTGTCTGAAAATGTCTGAAAACAGAGGTTAGCTACCTAATTTTTTTTTGCAGTCTTTTGTGAAATCTCAGAAAAGTGTTGGTTGTATGCCAAGGTAAATTTTTTTTTGGGTGCCTTTCTGCACTGGTACCATAGCAATTGTTGTGATCACTCGAGTTAATACTTTGTTATTTACAGACAATGAGGGACATTGAACATGTGCCGTGTTACGAGTGTTGTGGACAGTGTCGATTTCTGAGTGTTCGGAGTGTACGGAAATATCACTGTAGTGGATATTTCCCCTACAACTACAACTGCCGTTTGTCGTTTGTCGCTGACTAACCGATCCCTTTTCGAGTTTCCCAACCAACGCCTCGTGGTCTAAGGTTGGCTACTAGCAACGTCTGACAAAGCGGAGGTCAACTATCAAGCCACGCCTACCTCCGCTATATAAGACCTCACCTCACCGTGACCTGCCTTCTACCTACAGCCACGCAACACCTCCTCTGGGCAAGCCCCTCACCAACCAGCTCTCTACTCCACGCTGCCAACCACGCAGCAACTTCCCAGCACCAAGCTGCCCTGTACATCCAATACAATATATATACAAAGAGCGCATTGTGGGTTTCCTTTCTCCAACCCATCCTGAGTGTGAGACTACATCTCGAAACCCCACAACACCACTGAAGGCTGCTGTAATATTTTGAACCAACTTTTTCTGAAATTACAAATCTCATCCAGGCTCAACCCTCACATTAGTTTTGGTATTGTTCTGTGTATTTGTATGTGAAATTGAAGTCCTTATTTTTCTATTCAAAAAGCAAACTGTATTTTACCTGATGGAGGACATGTTTTTATGTCATTTATAATAATGTAGTATTTGGTCCAGGAAAGCTCGGGCTATGTTTACCAGTTTATTGGTGCTCCTAGGAGAACTGCTCTAGCACGGAGCAAGAGTGAGTGGCCGTTCCGAGGCCGTCCAAGAGTAGCAACAGTTACATGATCAGCATGGCTAGTTACAACAATTATATGCATTGTTAACTATATTACATTACATTACATAATTACATTATACAGTGGTCCCTCAATTAACGAACGGTTTGATTAACGAAATTTCGGTTAACGAATTAGCTCCCATAAGGATTTTCAGTTTGATTAACGAACAAAACTTCGATTAATGAAATCCTTACGACAAACACGTTTTGTTGTGCTCATCAGCTAATCGGCTAGTCCGCCAATACAGTAATTGGTTCTATGTTTACATTCATTTCCAGTGGAGTAAATATCAAGAAAGTTGGTCTCTCGAATATTTCTGCATTTTTATATTAAAATTATTGGTCATTCTGAAATTTAGTTAACATATTGATAATATATGCAGTACAGAGAACAGTTTTTGTGCGCCCATCAGCTGATTGAATCACCCAACAACTCTTCTCAGTTTAACTTTGTTTACAGGGGAGTGAATATCCAGTTTGTTGGTCTCTTGAATATTTTTGCATTTTTGCATTAAGATTATTGGTCATTCTGAAATTTAGTTAACATATTGATAATATACAGTCCAGAAATTATTATGAAACATGAAGAAGGCATTAGAACCAATGCACTCTGTAAAGAATATGGCACGTCATCGACTGCATCTACAATCAGCTGTTTGATATGTAAACAAAGCTAACGGTAGTACGACATACACACCTCAAAGTAAGTTAAAATACAGTATTCTATTGTTTTTTATTTATTATTGTACAGTATACTGTACAGTACAATACTGTATTTAGTTTATATTTAATGCTTTGTTAATTCTATTACTGGTATACAGTACTTTGAATGTAATTTTTTTGTGAGTTGGAACCAATTACCCAATATTCCATTGAAATAATAGATTCTGTTCACGAAATTTTCGGTTAACAAACGACTCTGTGGAACGAATTGTTTTCGTTAACCGAGGGACCACTGTATTATATTATTCTTCAGTCGCTACATCAGCCACCTCCCTTCGATCACTTGTAAGAAAAGTGATGCGTCAAATCCGAAGCGGAGGCCGTGCCACACGGCCGGACCTCGTCCACAAACATGAGCGTAGTGGTGACATAGTCACAGGTTCTGCGTCGCTTGCGGAGGCAGCGTTGGTCGGCCTGTTTATGCTGGGACTAGGAATATTTGCGTCCTCGTCGATGTGGGCCGATTTTGGTCGGTTGATGGAGACTGTGTGCCGATCCCCTTGGCAGTCGATCGTAAAAAACTTAAGACGACCGGCAGAGGACCCTGAAGGGACCGTCGTAGGGGCGATGCAGTGGTGGTCCAGGTGCCATTCGTCGTACGAATACATGTGTTGCCTCGTCCAGTGCCTTGACGATGAAAACCTGCTTCTGAGAGCTACGTCTTGGTGGTGTAAGATGCAGGGACCAGATACAGTCACGGAGTGTATCCATGTACGAACCAGGCTGAGATGATGGAGTAGATGTGGAGGATAGAAACTCTCCGGGAAGGCACAAGGCAGTGCCGTAGACGAGCTCAGCCGCTGAACAGCCTAAATCGGTCTTAAGGGCTGACCGGAGAACGAGCAGTCGACAATTGTTAGAAGGTGTCGTAAGCCTTCTGAGGGAGGTAGTAGTCCAACAATGTGGATGTGGACGTGGTCAAAGCGAGCTGATTGTGGCAGAAACGTACCAACAGGTGACTTAGTGTGCCCTAAGATTTTAGAGCTTTGGCAGGCCATGCACGCCTTGGTCCAGCATCGCACGTCACTGCTGATGAAGGGCCAGACGTAGCCCTCTTTGACGAGTCTCTGCGTTGCACCGATGCCAGGGTGAGAGAACGAGTGCAGCAACTGAAACAACTTGGCGCATATCCAGGGGAACTAGTGGACGGAGTCGGTTGGTTGATGTAACACAGAGCAACGTCTTGCCATTGGAGAGAGGAATGTCACGAAGCTGGAGCCCCATATCTGCGGTCCGTAGCTGTTGTATGTTGCTGTCGCAGTGTTGAGCATCAACAAGCAGCGTGAAGTCAGTTTGGAGGTGTCAGAGTCGTCATCCGAGAGCACGAAAATGAGCGAGAGGACGTAGGCGATGTTATTGCTTTCACTCTTGATGTGGCGAATGTTAGCCATAAACTGGTGGATGAAATCCAGGTGCCATTGCTCCCGTGGTGAGTGCAGACCCGAGGCGTTAATGGCAGCCGACACAAGGGGCTTGTGGTCGGTGTAGAGGCAGAAATCGCGCCCCTCCAGGAAGCAGTGGAAGTGCTTTACAGCCAGGTATGCAGCGAGCAGCTCACAACCAAATGTAGAGTAGCGTGTGTCCTGTGGCTGCAGGCTTTTTGAGTAGAAGGCCAGTGGTTTGGAGCGGCCATAAATGTGCTGGTGAATCACGGCTCCGACGCCTGTATCAGAGGCGTCCACTATTAGGCTGAGAGGTGCACCAGAGTGAGGGTGGCTCAGTAGTGTAGCATTGACCAAGGCTTTCTTCACCTCTTCGAAAGCTTGTGTTGCCTCTGTCGTCCAGAACACGGCTCTCATTATGGTCTTGTCTTTCTTCAGTACAAGAGCACAGAGTGGGCGAAGTAAGACAACACAGCGAGGGACAAAACGGTGGTAATATGCCACGAGTCCCAGGAACCGTCTGAGCTGCTTCTGTGTTTGAGGCAGTGGGAAAGCGATGATGGCTTCGATCTTATCGTGCAGGGGTTTTGTTCCGTGCTGCAAGATGTGGTATCCCAGGAACGAGAGCTCGGGGATGCCAAACTGACACTTTTCTTTGTCGATGATGATCCCATACTGTCTGAAGCGGTCGAAGATCTGGCGAAGATGCTACAAACGCTCTTCCTCAGAATGGCTGGCCACGAGGCAGTCATCAACGTAAGAGAAGACGAGTGGCAGTTCTCTCAGCACGTTATTGATAAAATGCTGGAATGTCTGGCTGGCGTTCCTCAGGCCGAATGGAAGCCTGACGAACTCATACAGGCCGAAAGGAGTAGTTACAGCAGTTTTACAAACATCAGCTGGGTTGACGGGTATCTGGTTGTACGCCCTCATGAAGTCTATCTTTGAGAAGATGGGAGCTCCAGCGAGATTGGCGGCAAAGTCATGGATATGTGGTAATGAATAGCGGTCAGGGACTGTCACCGCATTGAGTGTGTGGTAATCACCACAGGGGCGCCAGCTTCCGAGCTGCTTTTTGGGCACCATGTGCAGCGCCGATGACCAGGTGCTCTTTGATGGGCGGATTATGCCCAGGCTGAGCATCTGATTGAACTCCCTCCTTGCTATGTGGAGTCTGTCTGGTGCTAGGCGCCGAAAGCGGGAGAAGACTGGCGGGCCTTTGATCTCAATATGGTGGTATCACTTCATGTTTGAGTGGCAGAGGGCTGTCACTGTAATGTGTCAGAGACGGAAATTCTTCCAATAGCTTGATATCAGGGAAATTTTCTGGGTAGTTGGCTGTGAATCCCATAGATGCAATGGTGGTTGGCTGCCCGCTGACTCAGCACTGGGTGGTTGGAACACAGATCTTTTGGTGTTGCAAGTCGATTGAGGAACAGTAATGCTGCAGGAAAGCTGACATCAGCTACTAAGAACTTCCACATGTAACGTCGGCCAAGGTTGAGATCCAGCCTGACCGACTTGGAGTCATGGGTGTTGATGCAGGTATCATTTGCCGCCAATAGCTTGGTGGTTGATGTGGGTGTTGCTTGGCAGATGGGCTTCGGCAGGACACTGAACTGCACTCCAGTGTCGATCAAGAAGCATATACCTGTACAGTGATCTGTGAGGGGTTGAAGAGGTGGCCAGGTTCTGGCTCCCGGATGGTTGCCACGCTTATGACCGGGACGACTCATTTCCCGACCAAGAGCAGGGCATTTGGCAACGGAGGGCCCGGTCACCAAAGCGTCGATGGTAGAAGCACAGATTGTTGGACTGTCCTGACGATCTGCGGTCTGCAGGCGAGGGCGATCGGCTTGACTGCTGGTGACGCTGCCTTGAATTTCCACAGTGGCTGTCTGGGCGGTGTTGACATTCACAGGGAGGCCGTAATGCTATCTGGACAGAATTAAGGGCACGTGGCCGGCTGCTGGTTTTCCTCGGGCTGTGGAGACGACAACAAATGGTCTGGTGCCAAGGAAGGAGAGGTTTGTGGTGCTGGTGTCACGGACGAGACGCTGACGGTCATAGAACTAGACGCTTCCATGAAGCAGTCGGCAGACTCCGCCATGATGTCCAATGAGGTGTTCTCTCAAAACGTGGATAGTCCTGCCTGAACGTTGGATGGCAAACGCTGTAGGAACAACGGACGGAAAATGAGGTCTTCCGATGTGGTGCCTGTGGTGGAGAGCAAGTGGCGGAGGCTTCGCAGGAGCTGGGAAGGTTTGCGGTCGTTAAGGAATTCGCCCCATAACAACTGCTGCATACGCTGTCGAGACGATGTGCCCAGCCGCGCCCGTAATGCCAAACACAATTTCTGGAAAGGCGTCTCCGCCGGGGGTGCCGTGAGGATGTCGCGCACTTCCATGTTGACAGTAGGTGGTAGCTTCGACATGGCACGGTGGTACTTCATGGCAGATGCAGTTATTCGGCATGCCATGAAGTAGCTGCTGAGCTGCAGTAGCCAAAGCTCCAGGTCAGAGCCAATGAAGGCAGGACGGGCGACAGTAGACAGCACAGCAGCGTCGTCGGCAGCTGGAGCAGCACCGGATGTGCCTGGTATTGACATGTAACAGGACATGTAACATTTACCAGTTTATTGGTGTGGCTACGAGAACTGTGCTCTAACACGGAGCGAGAGTGAGTGGCCGTTTCGATGCCGCCCACCAGTATATATACCGGCTAACTGAAAGAAGCTATCTCGGCTCAAGTCTCGAACCAAGTTCAGCCACCTGACTCAACAACAGTTGCATGATCAAAATGGTTATTTACAACAATTATAGGCATTTGTTAACTATATTACATTACATAAATACATTATATTATTCTTCAGTCGCTACAATAACAAATCCTTTTTTGGTGGGGAGGGGGGGGGGGGTTACTGTACTGTGTACTGTAGGATGACAATTATAAAACAATTTCCCCTGTATGCTTGTATTTCAGGTGAGAATCGGTTATTAAACCATTATTTTGTACTGCTCAAAGACAGTTTCATATTTCCATATTTTATATCGCTAAAAGTAATGTTTCCCTAATTTCTTTACAGAATATTTGACTAGGCTAGTGACTAGTGATATTACAGTATTTCAATTCAGCATATGTACTGTATATGGTGAAAACGAAAGCTTTGTTTAGTGTTAAATATCAGTGTTGTTTATAACAATTCTCTGACAATAAAATATATTCCTGCATTAAAATTTTACATTCAGTTCTGTGGAACACAGTGCTGACTTATGTTGGCTTAGTACACCTGCGGCCGATCACTGATTACTTGTACCATTAAGTGGTTGACTAGTGTATAGAGGTTGTGGACCCCTGGTTTCGAGGGTTGACAACTAAGCTCCAAGCCAAAGCAATGGACATCGTGACAGCCCATCAGGATGTGCAGATTGTAGCTGGTGCTGTAAAGGAAATGTGGAGGACACCAACAAGCAGATTTACAGTAAGGCAGTTGACCATGCTACCAGTCTCAGTGTGTCAGTAGACACTCCCAAGATCTGTGGTCACCAGAAGAACAGGGCTAATGCACCATCTACCAATCCAGAGGTCTACTACAAAATCAACATGACAATATCATTTTTGGACCACTTGAGCCAGGCTTGAAAGCCACTTTAAAGATGGCCAAGAGGATGTAGTTCAGGGGTGAGCAGCCTTTCCTGAGATGGTGAAAAAACTGTCTGGTTGGAAAAATTCATTCAGGCAAAATATATAAAGAAATACTAACTGAGCTTTGACTTTGGGATGAGAAATGCAGTCAAATGGTCTTTATAGGTGAACCTCTCCCAGCAACTGCTGCTGAAACATTATCTACAGTATGTTTGACCCCATTATGTATCCTAACATTTACAAGGAAATGCAAGAAATTTGTGACTGGTTATGATGTTAGTAAACAAAGAGATAAACTAAAACCTAATAAGTCACCAGGTCCCGATGAGATATTTGCCAGAGTACCGTATACTGACAGATTCTGGGGTCACTAAGTCTAAGGGGATAACTTAACTCTATTCTTAATTTCTAAGGGTTGCTGCCACCAGACCCGCTCTGGGCAGTAACTCGTTAGGTAGCGGGCAGAGTGGACTAGGCATTGGGTTAGGTTTTTCATTGACCAGATCGATAAGGGGAAAGAAGGGTGAAACCATAACATGTCATAACTAGTTTATTCCTTATAAAACATACTGCATTCCGTTAAAATACAAGTGAGTTGGCCTTCCTCAGAAGAAAAACGATGATTTTGGTTACCCTGCTCGACAACAGACGTCTTACATTAATTGCGTGTCATCCACATACTTATTGCATAACAATGAGTGACCTCCTTACCTCGGTCATTCCTTCTTATAATAAAACTCAACACGTCAGACTGCTCCACCTGTATGGAATATGGCACCTTAGGTTATTATGCATCGTAACACCATCTCACCTCCCTGTAGCACCAGCTCAACACACCTGTTACACTCCACACCTGCAAGTATGGGACTCCTTGTAATTTCTAGGTACACATATCAGGCACCTCGTTCGCACACCGCCCTCGGTGGGTAGAGACGAGGGCTTCATCAAGAGACATATCAGTATTGTTTCTACGCCTGGTATTATAGGTCGCTCGAAGTGACGACCGCGGAGTTTCTCAAAGATCTCATTATGTATTCCTACTCATTTGTGGTGGTATGCTGGAATCCACAGGTTCACAGTGGAGTAGCATAGCTGGGAGTAGTCATTTCACATGGTGGGACGCTCACAGGGATAATGGTCCCCGTTCTGGTGAGTTCAGAGCGCGCGGGGAACCTATGTTGTGGAAGGAGCAGGCACGTATAAGAAATAATGCCTGATGGGCCGTTATCACACACCCTAACACATTACTATTTCACTTTATACATCAGGCAAAGTTTTAAGCCGTAATAACTGTTATATAAGTCTTGTTTTAGGGCTGAATACAGTCCGATGAAGTTCACTGACCTATGTTGGGGAAGGAGCAGTTACGTATGAAGGCCGATGTCCCCCGCTCCTCTCACCGACATAGGCCTACAGTTTCCAATCTTTAATTTTCACTTTGATTTCTTATGGTTCTCACTTGAACACTTTCCTGTATATTGTAACCTCATGTCTTATAAATACATATTTTATTCCTAAATTACATACTAGAATACGGTTCGGGTTTGACTGTTCCTGGGGAAATTAATTGGGCTATATCATTAACTCACACCTGGAGTCTGGGTACAAGGGACGCTGCCCTGAAACAAAAGCTGAAAGTTCATAGCGTGGGTATATCCACTTCACTTAAAATTGTAATTAGGGATCCTCCTCTCACACATTGCACTATTTGAACACAGACATAAAATTCTCTGATCACTGTACATGTCGTGGGTATACGTCACCCGAGGATATGAGGTGTATTAAGTTCACACCGATGCATACAAGATATTTCCTTTCAAGTATAGTTTCTGGGTCACTTCCAGCACTTCACATAGTTCTGATACATCTATCCTTTTTCCAGATCATTGTTCTCATGTATTTTCAGATGATATCTGCGGAAGTTATGTTCGCTAAACGTTAACAGACGTAAATAGTATGACCTTCAACCCACGATCTACACTTAGTCCTAAAGCACACTAGTCCGGATCAACTGGACTTTCCCAATCCTCTTATAGATACCTTGAGTTCTCCTTAATGCTATGAATACATACAATTAATATTATATAACCGTACCTGGGTACAATTCAACACATGATTCAGTAACATTGAGAAGGAGAGTTAGCTTTTATCAATGTTTCCCGTTTTCTGAGATTCTACAAGCGCTGTGGATTTGAATGTTATGTAGCATAATATGAATTAGAGGGAGTTTTTAGGAATGACTATGATGTGCACAGTACAACAGTATTAGTACGCCCTTGGCAGACTAGTTTAACATGTCATTAAAAACGGGTGTAGTACCAGAATCCTGGTGGATAAATAATGTGATACAGATTTTCAAGAAGGGAGATAGATTACTATCCTCCAATCAGTTTAACATCTATTGTAGGCAAATTGATGGAAGCAATAATTTGAAACTCAATTCGAAATCACCCGAAGCACAAATTAATCACTGATTCCCAGCATGGCTTCACAAGTGGGCGTTCATGTCTGACTAATCTTTTAACATTCTTTTCAACTGTTTTTGAGTCAGTGGACGACGGACATGATTATAATGTAGTATACCTCGACTTTAGCAAAGCCTTCGACATAGTCCCCCACGAAAAACTAATACGTAAAGTGGAGGCTCATGGAATTGGAGGAGATAGTCTAAAGTGGATTAGGGCGTGGTTACAGTACATAAAACAGTGAGCAAGCTTTAACGGCATTAAATCCAATTGGGGTGTCACTAGTGGAGTACCCCAAGGCTCAGTACTTGAACCATTACTATTTATTATACAGTATACAGTCTCTTCTCAACTTACGACGGGGTTCCGTCCCGACGACCAGGTCGTAAGTTGAAAAGGCGAAAATAATACATAGAAATTCTAAAATTAAATACAGTACAGTAAAAGTAATCAATAATGAAAAATTAATTACTTTTCTTTTATCCTCTTCACCAAAAGATCAGCTCGTTAGCAGCTTGGACGATCGGTCACATCTCTGTTACACACTGTTGGTAAGTACTGGGCATGCACCGGCTCCTGAATGTACCTGAATCCGCTCCAGTGTTGGTCAAGTCTCGTCTTGAAAGAGATCACACTCGGTGCCGTCACAACACTTTCTGGTAGATTGTCCCAAGAGTTCACAACTCTCACTCCGAAAAAGTTTGCCCTCACAGTTTTCTGGACTTGTGGCTTCTTCAATCTTGAGCTGTGACCCCTTGTGGGGCGAGCGTCCGCCAGCTCCAAGTAAGGACACTCAACTGAGTAGTGCCCCTTGAGATGCTTATACACCTCTATTAGGTCACCCCTTGTCCGTCTGTAGTATAAGCTAGGCAAGTTCAGGCGCTTCAATCTCTCAGGGTAGCTGAGGTCCCGAAGTGCAGGCACCAGTCTGGTGGCCCTCCTTTAAATATTTTCAACCAACCGACAGTCCCTAGCATATCTCGGGGACCAGACGGGGTGACAGTACTCCAGATGGGGAAGCACTTCATTCTTGAAGATCGTTACGACGGACGGACCATCTAGATATCTGGACGACCTTCTTATAAGACCCAATAATTTATTTGCCTGATTTACCTTCTCGCAATGGCCCGAGAACTTCAGCTCATTGTCAACATACACACCTGGGTCCTCACATTCAGTCTCAAATAGTGCAGTTTCTTCATCCCGTTGGGACATATGATACGCCTCCTTACCGTTGGTATGCCCCAGGTGCATCCTCGTACACTTCGTGACATTGAATCTCAGCAGCCATTTCTTCGACCATTCTTGGAGCCCAAAGAGATCCTTCTGTAGCTCTTCACAGTCCGCTTGGTTCTTCATTTCCCGAAATAACTTGGCGTCATCGGCAAACCTTTGTATGGAGGAGTGTACAACATCAGGCATGTCATTTATGAAACAAACAAACAACAACGGGCCCAATACACTGACCTGTGGTTTCCTGCTTGTGACAGGTATGGATAATGATTTCGTGCCATGAATCACCACACACTGCTTGCGGTCATGTAGAAAGTCTTCTATCCACGCTGGGACATTTCCCCGAATTCCGTACCCTTCCAGTTTAATTTTCAGCCTTTCGTGGGGTACACTGTCAAAAGCCTTGGCAAAATCTAGGTAAATAATGTCGATATTTCCACCCCGTTCCAGAATATGGGTTCAAATATCCAATACCTTGTGCAATTGTGTTAAGCAGGAGCGCCACGGCATAAAACCGTGTTGGCAATCCTTTACAAGGTTGTTTCGTAGTAGATGTTCCATCGCGGCATCTCTGATAATACTCTCAAGTACTTAACATATTATGCTGGTCAGGCTCACTGGTCTATAGTTGTTCGTGGAGTGACGATCACCCTTCTTGAAGATAGGACTCACATAAGCCACTTTCCTTTCACTGGGGACCTTTTGTTCATCCAGGCATTTACAAAACAGGATCTTCAGGGGCTCTGCAAGCTCGTTGCACAAATCTCTCTTAGCACTCTAGGATGCACCATGTCAAGGCCGGGACTCTTATGGATTTTTAGCTTTGACAGTTTATTTCTAATACTGTAGGGTTTCGTGATATTATGTTGTCTAGCACTCAGGATGGATGGAAACTCTAAGGTGGTGGTTTTCTTATATAATATAAGTTATATGATAGACAGTCTGGTGCTGGAGATGCCGTGTGGTGAGGAGCTGCTCAGTAGACACGTTCGGTGAGTAGCGTGTTGAAGGAGGTAGATGTGCAGGAGCTTCGTTAGAGAAGATGTTGCCTGTTGTCGGCCTCCAGGTCGAATGAGAACGGGACAGCGAGGAGCTTGCTTGGAGGAGGTGTTGCGTGTTCAGGAACCGAGAGCAGAATAAGAGAGCTGGTTGGTGAGGACGCTCAGAGAAGGAGAGCTGGTGGGTCGCCATGCTCGCCGGCGGGAGCGAGGACCGCCAGGCAGGCGGAGGAGAAGCGAGGGCCGCCAGGCAGCGGCGGAGGAGGATGTTGCGTGTTCAAGAAGAGAGGCCAGAATGAATCTCAATGGAGAGACAGAGCTTATATACACAGCAGCCGTGAGTCACCCGTGAGTCAACCGTGGGAAACCCCGGTCTTTTGACTCCGTTGCTAGGATACTGTGGCATCTGGTGACGCCCCCCTGGGCCGCTCGTTTGGTTGCTAGGGAAGACATAGCAGGTGGCATGCGGCTACGCAGTTGTAGGGGAGACGTCCACTACAATACCCTCTTCTGTGAACACAATGTGGGCCAGTGCTGTGTCGAACCGTCTGTCCTCAAACGCAGGAAGGTTAATCGCATCCTCTCTTGTGAACACCGAGGAAAAGAAGCTGTTCACTGCCTCAGCTTCATCCTGATCAGAATCTGCGTAACTACCATCTTCAAGCCTCAGATCTGATACTCCTACTCGCGTTTTTAATTTCGACTTTGCATAGCGGTAAAACGCCTTTGGGTTCGATTTGACTTCGCTTGCAACCAGCCTCTGGAACTCCTTTTCAGCCCTTCTACACTCTACCTTTGCTTGGTTTCTGGCTCTTGCATACATCCTCCTGTCCTCCTCATCGTTTGACCCAACCCACGTCTTGAAATTCTGGGTTTTCTTCTTAACTTCGTCGACCGCCTCATGGTTCATGTGTAGGGATCGCTTCGTATTCCTAGAGGCACTGGGTTTGGTCTTGGGCATATATTTATCGATCAAATGGGTCACTATACTAGTTATGATATTCAGCGTAGTGTCTGCATTCTTGTGCCTTAATAAGTCAGGCCAGTGGATACCCCTCATCTCTTCCCTCAACCTGTTGTAATTTTCCTTGTAATATTTGCAACTTGGCCTTCTTTATTTAGAATTTGTAGAATCCATGCTTTCTTTTTGAAAGGGAGAAATAGTGTTATATATGTGTATGTTTATATGCTGCCTTTAATGATTATATATACATTATATATTATGTTACTTCTTACCAAAGTTAGAATGTGTTTAGGCCTGTGTAATCACGAATGTGTTGGGCATGTGGTACGACAACAACAACAACAATAAACCACCTGAGTAAGAGTTATCATGTGGCTTCTCCTTCGCCCATTAAATCATGTAAGATACTACAATCAGACTCTCTGAGGTTTGGGCATCAAAATAATCTGCTTTCTGTAGTACTTGGAAACTCATGACTATTGTAGTGGACTCCATCCCCTACAAGGGACGACTGAGCTCCCGCGCGCCTACCAGCCAATCAGCATACAGCCAGCGGTGCCAGTAGACCTACTCTCCAGTGCGGACGCACACGTAGCAACGCTAAGACCAGAGTGCCGGGTGTGCCTGGCCTCCTCCTCTGTGATTGGCCCTCTCGCTACGTTCACCCCAAATCCTGATCCTCTTAAATTGTATAAATACGGCCATGGCTGGCCAGGAAGATTCGCCAGCCAGCCTTCGCCGTGAACGGACCTCTCTTCTGACCCTTCACTGCTAAGCAGCCAGCCTTCTTTCTACTGTTGACGACCTGACTACAACTCGACCTCTCTGTCTACCACTGGCCTTCCCAGAAATCTTTTTTCGGGCAACGCCCCTTGGGGGCCTCCGCCTTTGGAAACGACCACGACTGTCACCGGACTACCTCACGAGCGTTCAGGACTGTCAACTCTAGTTAGCCCTCCCCACGGGTAGAGTGAGTGACCCACACTCCTGCTGGAGGGCAGCTATTGATTGGCAGTACTGACGTGGTTTGAGGTCTTTCTCTCTTGCTTAAATCCTTCCTTACTTACCCTGGCCGAGGCACCTGCTTATATTTAAGTATTCGTGCTAGAGCCCCTCCAGTGGAGCACACCTCACAGTAGGTGGGATTGTGTGTGTCCGTTGGAGGTCGGGGGAACACAGGCCAATCCGGCAGTGGAAAAACAGTGATAGTGCAGTTACACCACTGTCCGGGGGTCGCCTATAGGCACACTAAGAAGGGTCTTCAATAACCTTCTTTATCACCCACAATTATATGCTAGGAAGACACAAACAAATAAACCAATGGCTACCAAGGTTAGACTCAAGATTATAGACAAGAGAACAGCCCCTTCACGTTCTCAGATAACTGAAACAGCGTATGGTACACTCAATGTACCCTTCACAAGGATTTTCTCGTCGAACGATGGATACACTGCAATATGCAGGGACTACAGGGATGCGGATACCATTCTGAGCCCTGAGGGAATGCAAGCCTTTGGAGACATAGGACTCCAGGTCATTATGCCACCAGAGGTTAAAGCAAAAAGATCAGTATTTGTACGTGGACTTGACTACGAATTTGGAAAGCACTCGGCACAAGAAATAAAAGAAGAACTAGAAATAAAAAACAACTGGTTAAAAATCGAAGAAGTGGTAAAAATAAAGCAATACACTCATTGCCTAAAGCTGAGATTCACTGACACTTCAATGGCAGACAAGGCCCTGGAATCTGGAATCTTAGGGTTCAACATGTCAGTACTCCCTAAACAACTAGAAAGGGAGAAATATGTTAATATTCTCACCTGCTTTATCTGCTATGCACATGAATCACATGCAACAAAAGACTGTCCTCAAAAGGAACTTAAAATATGCTCTGAATGTGCAGAAGAAGGCCATACCTTCCGGGACTGCAAGAATCAATCCAAAGCATGTATAAACTGTAAAAATCAGAAGGAACCAGGATATAAGACCCACAGAACCCTAGCAATGGCCTGTCCATACAAAAAGAAAATAATAAATGAAAAAGTAGCAAAGGAAAAACAACAACAAGAACAGAAGGAGAATACAACATATGCTGCTATTGCAAAGAAAGTAGTTGAAGAAACAACACAACCACAGAATACCACCAAAATTGTACTGAGCGAAATACGAGACTACAAAGTGCTCATCTGCCTATTATACTCTCACATAATGAACATAGGGAACCCAGGCACGTTCGAAATAGAAATGAACAAAATGCTTGGAAGAAACAATCTCCCAACAATGAGTTTCCCAGCGAACCCAGCTTCCGGATCTGTGCTACAAGCGTCCCGCTTAACCAACCCAGATACACCACAGGAGACAGTCAACGCAGAAGAAAAAGGAGCAACGGAGCAAACACCAGCCGCAACAGTACACGAAACAAACGAAGCTGACAAGGCAAAGTCACAAATGATTGAAACATCCACCCAAAGTACAGCAGAGAGGCAGGACCTTCAAAATAACATCCAAAGAGAGACAGGAGCCGTAAGGAAAAAAGTCTCAACAGCAACCATGGATACCCAGGGCGAGGAAACGCTACTGACTTTAGAATGTGCAGATGACTGTGAACTACAGCTTCACTGGTGTGACAAAATATTTATCCCTAATGAATGCAAAACGATGCCAGACATTATACAAGCCATAACGAAACAAGAACTAAAATGGACCTACTCTAACGACAAATACTCTGAAGCACTAGTGGAAGCTTACCTGATAAACCAAAGGATTAAAATAAGGAGACATAACTTCAAAAAAGAAGAACAATGGAAATTCCAAAGAATCCGTAACGGACTGGTTCCGGACAAGAGATCGCCATCCGAGCAACAAACAAGAAACAAAAAATCAAAACACAATGAATAAAGAAAAACCCAGAACACTTACCATCATACAACACAACGTCCGCAACTGGGAAACAAATAAAAACAACCTTGCAAACACATACCTCAGCATTGATCCGGACATAATTTTAATAAATAGTCACGGCAATTCAAATTCCAAGAAAATAAAAATATTTGGATATACAGCCTACCAAAGAAATAAAACAGAAGAATTAAATGATGGCGTGGCCATTGCTGTAAAACACATACTCAAACATCAAATCATCGACGAATTCCAGGATGAATTCCTGGGAATCAAAATAACTACCACACTAGGAGAAATAGCAATAGCCACAGCATATTTACCGCCAAGACGGAACTACCTGCCGGCCCCAGACTTGATAAAACTATTGAACTACAACTGCCCAACATATATAATAGGAGATCTGAACCCAAGACATCCAATATTCGGCCACGGAAACAGGAACAGGGTGGGCACTGCACTGCATACCATAATGAACACAGGGAAGCTGATCCACCTAGGACCACACTTCACCACATTCATTGGCAATAACAAAACAACAACCCCAGACAAAGTCTTCACCAATAACAAGGCATTCTTGAATTACCATATAAAACAAGGACCACTAACTACCAGCGACCATATTCCAATGATAATAAAACTATCCACAAGCCCAATCCAAGTACCAACAACCCCACGTTTCCAAATGCAAAAAGCAGACTGGGAAGGCTACAGGAAGCAACTAGAACAAGTTAATATCCCAGATCTCCAAGGCAAAACACTAGAAGATATTGACAACGAAACAGATACCCTTATACGTAACATCAAAAAGGCAACAGAGAACAACATACCAATCACAACATGTCGAACGCTACCACACATCAGGACATCCCATGAATTGCGAATGCTCCAAGTACAATACAATAACATAATGACGTACATACAAAACTATCCACCAACAACAGAGCTTATTAGAAACTTAAGGCAAATACAACAAAAGTTAAGAGATGAAAGCCTGATAGCACACCAACAGATATGGAACGAACTAATAAACAACCTGGATACCACAAGAAATGACAAGAACTTCTGGCAGAACGTAAACAAAATTCTAGGAAACGACAAGCCTCAACAAAAGTACATAAAAGACCAAAACGGGAAAAAACTCTTTGAAGAAAAAGAGATAGAATCCGCATACAGGAGAGAATGGAAAAAAGTATTTCAAATATCAGAAGAAGAAAATGAGGAATTTGATGAGGAACACGAAAATCACATCTGCAGAGAAATGGCTGAAATGATACATAGGATAACCCCATACCATGTGGTGGACAAAACCAGGCTCAACCCGATAGAACCAATTACAGAAGGAGAACTGCTACACTACATCAGGCACACTAAAGAAAAAGCACCAGGATTTACAAAAATCACAAGAAATATGATCCTATACCTACCCAACAACTGCACACAAGGCATCCTTGAAATATTTAACTCAGCTTTGGCAAGTGGATACTTCATTGATGCATTTAAAAACGCAAAACTCATATTCATACCGAAACCAGCCAAAGACCACACCCAAGTAATTAACTACAGACCGATTTCCCTACTCGAAGTTATAGGAAAACTATTTGAAAAGGCAATAAACAAGAGAATCAGAAAACACAGAAGTGAAAACGGACTACTAAACCCCAGACAACATGGATTCACTGAAAAAAAGGGAACACACACTGCACTAGCCATAATCACGGAAACGTTAGCCAACAAGAAAGCAGAAAGAAACCAAGTCAACATTGTACTAAGAGACGTTAAGAAAGCGTTCGATAAAGTATGGCACCTAGGATTAAAATTTAAACTGCTTCAATTAAATTTTTCAGAACCAATAGAAAAAATCGCCTGTGACTTCCTAGACGATCGCACGGCACAAATACAAATTGGCAGCTATATAGGACCAGTGGACCACCCATAAAACTGAAAAGTGGAGTACCCCAAGGCAGTGTCCTTTCACCCACGCTGTACAATATCTACACAGCAGACCTACCGGAACCAGCTCCCTACAGTGAATACATAAGTTTTGCAGACGATATCACACAAATCATCACATACCCTGGCAAATCAACAGCAATAATGGCACAACATACTGCCAATGCAATAGAGAACATCAACCAGTACGAAAAAAAGTGGAAGATACAAACGAACACCAACAAATTCAAAATAATCCCAATCGCTAAAAGGAAAAAAGACCCCATTATAGTAGACAACAAAGTGATTCCATATGCCATGGAAGGCACTGTCCTAGGGCTGAAGATAACAACAAAAGGCTACAAAACATTCATCACCGAAAAACTTGCAAAAACCAGAAACATGGTAATTAAATTAAAACGCTTCAGAAGTCTGTCAGCAAAAAACAAGTTAAAGTTATATAGAGCCTTTGTCCAATCCCGACTAGTATATCCGCCAATTCCCCTACATGCAATAAAACAAACAAACATAAAGAAACTGCAGACAATTCAAAACTTAGCCCTAAGGGATGTATATAACATCAGATATCCTGACATAGTCACCAACCGTCAACTACACCAACGAGCGCAAATAGAACCCCTAAACGTTTACCTACACGAACACTCAAAAAGAATATGGACAAAGTTAGAAGAAATAGAGCCAGGACCAATCAAAGAATGGATGGAAGAGACAGAAGACGGAAGAAGAGAACACTCGTGGTTCCCTAAAAGTAAAAGAAGAGCCCTAGAACCCACGCCAACTCCACTCTATTAAAAGATGCAACGTTACCCCAGTGACAACCTTGGCAGCCCTACCACTTACAACATTAGATCATAAAAAGACGGGATGTTCTTGACAGAAACACAAGTACCTGCCCTAGACTCTTCACCATTGGCTAGGACATAAGACCCGTAAATGTAAGGCATAAAATTGCAATATTTGTTAAACATACAAACACCTGACATAAATATAATACCTAAGACGAAAATTAGCTGAAACACAAACATGAGAAAACAGAAGCACTTGGGTTGAGCCCCAAGACCTAGCATTCTACTACTATTTTCCAATTTCCTCGCTTTTCTTCTGCACTATCCACCAACCCCAAGTCCCTCCAAATTCCACCATTATTCTTCAAGTCCAGTTCCCGCACCACCAATCTATGCACCTGCATCAAGATTTCTTCATACTTTACTTCATCCATCGATCGATCGATCGGAAGACCATTCTACTCTGACCTACAGGACCAGCAAGATCTCTCTCCAGCACCTCACCACCCAGCTTCCTCAGAGAGCTCCTCGCCCTACAGGAACTCTGAGCAAGCTGCTCCTCACCTAGTAACTCCTTAGTACTGCTCTGTACAACAATATGTATACAGAAAACGCATCGTGAGTTTCTATTCTACCTCATTCCTGAGTGTGAGATATCTACATGTACGTACGTTTGCGTGGCCATACAAAGAGAAAATAGACATCTAAAGAGAATTGACTACTGGCCACACCACAGTACGCCACAATTGGTGACCCTCGGAGCTGTGAACACCACACTCCCTCTGCTGCTGCTTTTTCCCGGAGCTGTGAGGATCGCTGCCTACTGCCAGCCCGGGCCAACTGCCCTACCTGCTACTCCACATCTCACGACCGTAAGATTTATAAAGCATTAGTCTGTTCTCCCCACTGGCGATGTGAGTGACCCACATCACAGCTGGAGAGCAACTATTGTGCGATATTCCAAACGTGGTTTGAGCTCTTTTGCCTAGTTTCCTATTTTTCTTTTGTGTTTTTGGTTCTGGCCTAAGGACCTGCACCCTAAAAAGTGTATTCATCCCGAAGTCCCCCCTGCAACTGTTCACCTCCCTCCCAGGAGATTGTGAACACGGAAGGGGGTCGGAACAAGCTCCCATCCCTCATCCTTCCCTAACAGGTTTAACGCACTTCCGCAAGAATGGACGGATGGATCTATCTACCACCCTTCAACCACAACGTCGAGGACTGGTTAGTTCATGTGGAAGCAGCCCTCGTCGGCTCACAAGCGACTGACGAGCAAAAGTACGGCGCCCTGCTCTGTGCCTTGCCCACGGAAGTCGCCACGCAGGTCTCACAGACCATTGCCAACCCTCCAGTTGTCAACAAATTCGCTAACCTGCGGGATGCCTTGAGGACGCGTTATCAACAGACCAGCCCCAATCTCCTGCAAGACCTATCCTCTATCTCCCTCGGAAACTCAACCCCGGGACGTCTCTGGGAGGAGATGTGTCGGCTGAACTCCCGTCACACAGACAGACTCCCCGACTCTATCCTGCGCCAACTTCACGCACAGAAGCTCCCCATAATGGTGCACGTCACCCTGTCTGCAGTAGATTACTCTGCGACACCAGAACTCTAAGCACCCTCTGCAGACAGGATATTCAGTGATTGCGCTGCTGCAGGTCTCGCCGCTGCGAACAACCCAACGACCACACCAGTACTTACCCCCGAACTTGTAAGCCGGGTCATCAACCCTCAGCGGAGCAATACCTCATAAGACATAAAGGACCTGTTGCAGACTTTGAACCGCAGGATGGACACCATTGAACAGTTCTGCTTCTCCAGGCCTGCTGCTGGGCCTGTTCCCGATTCACGCACCGTGCCCTACAATCCCATGCCTGCTGCTGGGCCTGCTCCTGGCTCACGCACCGCGCCCTACAATCCCACGCCTGCTAACGGGCCTGTTCCTGGCTCACGCACCGCGCCCTACAATCCCCGACGCACATTTCCTGCCCCGAAAACCGCCGCCAGCCCCCAGTACAACGGATCTACCCTATGCTGGTATCACAGACGTTTCGGCGCCAATGCTCAACACTGTGAGCCCCACTGCACCTACCCGGGAAACGGCAACAACGGGGATTGGTAGACGCCTCAGCCCCCGTTCCTTTAGGCGTCTCACTACTGAGCATCACCGACCGCACCTCCGGCACAAAATTCCTCGTCGACACAGGTTCATCGGTCAGCATTATCCCTCCCTCACTACAAGACACGTCAAAGCAACCCTCTTATGACCTGTTCGCTGCCAACTGTACCCCCATCGCCTCCTATGGTGTACGCACCCTCGCCTTAGACCTCGGTCTGCCCAAGACTATGCGTTGGTTATTTGTGATCGCAGACGTGTCTCAACCCATTCTTGGCTTCGACTTCCTCACCTTCCACAAGCTCGGCGTCGACCCAAGCCATCTTTGCCTCATCCATGAGCCTACAGCACGCAAGATCCAGGGTTCTCGTGCCAAACACACCGACACTATCACCTGTCTCGCACCTTCCAACGAGTTCTCCTCCCTGCTCGACGAATTCAAGGAGCTTTTCTCACCCTGAGTCTCTCTACCCCCACCACCTACGTCGGGAATTTTCCACCACATCGAAACCGAAGGACCACCAGTCTTTTCACGCCCTCGCATCCTGTGACCTGAGCTCCTAAACACAGCCAAGGCAGAATTCAATAAATTACTGCAAGACGGCATCATTCGTCCTTCAAAGAGTCCCTGGGCATCGTCTCTTCACATGGTTCCTAAGCAAACACCCGGCGAGTGGAGGGTGTGTGGCGACTACAGAGCCCTGAACCTCGTCACCAAACCTGACAGGTACCCTATTCCGCATGTCCAGGACTTCCACCACAAACTTCATGGCAAGACTCTTCTCGAAGATCGACTTGGAGCGTGCCTTCCACCAGATCCCAGTAGCACCTGCAGATACCCAGAAGACAGCCATCACCACTCTGTTCAGACTCTTCGAGTATACTTTCATGAGTTTTGGCCTATGCAATGCAGCACAGACTTTCCAGAGGTACATGGATCATATGCTTTGCGACCTCGATTTTGTCACCGTCTATATTGACGACATCCTCGTCGCATCTTCGACGCCTGCTGAGCACCACCACCACCTACAACTCCTTCTCCAACGCCTGCAGAACAACAACATGAAAGTTCATCCTGCTAAGTGCGTCTTTGAAGCCTCCGCCATCGATTTCCTCGGTCACAGAGTCTCGCCCAGTGGCATACAACCCCTACCACAGAAGATAACTGCGATTAGGGAGTTCCCCAAACCTGAAACGGCGAAGAAACTCCGAGAATTCCTGGGTTTAGTCAACTACTACCACCGCTTCATTGACAAAGCTGCCACCGTCCTAGTCCCCCTCTACGACCTTCTCAAGGGACTCCCAAAGAAGTCTCACAAGCCTCTCATGTGGACTCAAGAGGCTGTTACGGCATTCACCACTATCAAACAACACATCAGACGCCTCACCCTCCTGGCCCACCCTGCACCTAACGCCCGGGCCACTCTCACAATAGAGGCTTCTTCTACTGCAGTGGGCGCCGTCTTACAGCAGGAAATCAACGGAATTCTCACGCCCGTTGCTTTCTTGTCGCAACGGCTTCAAACACCACACCTCAAGTACAGCGCCTTTGATCGAGAACTCCTGGCCATATATCTGGCTGTCAAACATTTCCAGCACTTCCTCGAGGCCCGTCAGTTCACCATCTTCACTGATCACAAGCCCCTCATCCACGCCTTTGCTTCAGCTTCCCAGTCACATACACCTCGTGTCCTGCGCCACTTGGCTTACATCTCGGAGTTCTCCAGCGACATCCAACACATTAAAGGCAGCCACAACGAGATCGCCGACGCCCTCTCTCGTTGTATATCCAACATTCTTCCCTTATCGCCACCCATTGTTTATGGGCAGCTCGCCGTGGCTCAAGAGAACGATGAAGACCTGGCAGCATACAAGAGATCCCCCTCAGGCCTCACACTCCAAGAACTCCCTGTTCCTGGCATGAACATAAAATTGTGGTGCGACGTATCCTGTGGGCAGTCTAGACTGTTCGTGCCTCACGTCCACCGCCGCGCTGTTTTCGACA
This sequence comes from Homarus americanus, assembly GCF_018991925.1. Taxonomy (NCBI): domain Eukaryota; kingdom Metazoa; phylum Arthropoda; class Malacostraca; order Decapoda; family Nephropidae; genus Homarus; species Homarus americanus. The sequence goes on along the minus strand of NW_024720773.1, from coordinate 1,994,937 downwards.
GCATCCATGGTCTCAGCCACCCGGGTGTGCGGGCCTCCCAGCGCCTCCTCACGCAACGTGTCGTCTGGCCCGGCATCAAGACTGATACTAAGAAATGTGCTGCCCAGTGCCTGGCCTGTCAGTCCTCCAAAATACATCGTCACACACGGGCCCCTTTAGAAACCTTCCCTATACCCAAAGGACGTTTCCAAGTAGTGCACCTCGACATCGTGGGAGCTCTTCCATCATCCTGTGGTAGCACCTACATCTTCACCTGCATCGACCGTTTCACCAGGTGGACAGAAGCCATCCCCATGCCCAATGCTACAGCAGAGTCTACCATCCGCGCCTTCATGTCCGGCTGGGTTCCCGCTTCGGCCCCCCCGCTACTGTCATCACTGACCGAGGAGCCCAGTTTGAGTCACAACTCTGGCACAGCCTCCTACAGTTCCTCGGCACGACTAGGCAACGCACCACAGCATACCACCCTCAAGCCAACGGCATGGTAGAGCGGTTTCACCAGCAGCTGAAGGACGCACTCAAAGCACAGCACAACCCTTACAGCTGGACGGATGCGCTACCCTTAGTACTCCTCGGCATCCGTGTTTCATACAAGGAGGATATGGACTGTAGCCCAGCAGATCTCACCCGAGGCGAGCCCCTTCGCCTACCCGGAGATTTTTCACTCCCTCCTGACCTCCGCCAACCCACTCCTGCCGTTCGTCACGACTTACTCCAAAAACTGTGACAAGCAGTTTCTGCATTCAGAGCCACAGCTCCACGCCAGCCTCCTCGGCGTCCTGAACACATCCCTCCTGCACTACTCACTGCCGAGTATGTTTTCGTCAGGCATGATGCTCACCACAACCCACTACAACGCCCCTACGATGGACCCTTCCAGGTTGTTTCCCGTTCAGCGAAGTTCCTGACGATTATCCGGAATGGCAGACACGACAACGTCAGCATAGACCGAGTCAAACCGGCCACCTTACCCGTTGGGTCCCCAGCCCAGCAGCAATCCCCACAAACTACACCAGCGCCAGTCTACCCGCCGTTACCACCTGCGCGAACTACACCTGCACCAGTCTACCCGCAGTTACCACCTGCAGCAGTACCCCGCCCACGACATTTCTGGGCACCCTATTTCCATCCTCAGGTACCTGCTGCTCCTGTCGTGGACCCTCCTCCTGATGTGGACCCTCCTCCTGACGTGGACCCTGCTGCCGTCCTGGACCCTGTTGCTGTCATGGACCATCCTCCTGACCCAGCCAGACCCCGCCCACGACATTCCTTGGCATCCTATTTCCACCCTCAGGTACCTACTGCTCCTGTAGTGGACCCTCCTCCTGACGTGGACCCTGCTGTCGGCGTGGACCCTGTTGCTGTTATGTACCCTTCTCCTGACATGGACCCTGCTGCCGTCATCGACCCTGTTGCTGTCATGGACCCTCCTCCTGACGTGGCCCCGACTCCTGACCCAGCCAGACCCTGCCCACAACATTTCTGGGCGCCCCTTTTCCACCCTCAGGTACCCACTGCTCCTGTCCTGCACCCTGCTGTTGTCGTGGACCCTGTTGCTGCCATGGCCCCTACCCGTGACCCAATCTGCCCAGCCAGTGACGTTGCCCCTGAGGTGACAGGAGCACAACAACCATTGCCTGTACAACCTCCTCTAATCCAAAATCCTCCTCCCCCTGATTCTCCCACAGGTTTTGTGTCACTAGACGGAGTCGTCACCCATAGTGGTCGAGTGGTACGTACACCTGCCCGTTATGTGTCACTTGTGGGACACAACCCTGTCAACCTCCAGCCTCCCGCCGTGCCCGGAGGGGAAGGGGAGTATTGTAGTGGACTCCATCCCCTACAAAGGACGACTGAGCTCCCCCGCGCCTACCAGCCAATCAGCGTACAGCCAGCGGTGCCAGTAGACCTACTCTCCAGTGCGGACGCACACGTAGCAACGCTAGGACCAGAGTGCCGGGTGTGCCTGGCCTCTTCCTCTGTGATTGGCCCTCTCGCTATGCTCACCCCAAATCCTGATCCTCGTAAATTGTATAAATACGGCCATGGCTGGCCAGGGAGACCATTCTACTCTGAACTACAGGACCAGCAAGATCTCTCTCCAGCTGTACTGCGCACATCATTGTCATTCCTTAAAACCCCATTTAATTCATATTACGCTATATAACATTCAAATCCACCGCTCTTGTAGAATCTCAGAAAACGGGAAACACTGTTAAAGGATAACTCACCTACTCAATGATACTAGACCATGTGTTGTATTGTACCCAGGTACAGTTATATCATATTAATTGTATGTATTCATAGCATTAAGGAGAACTCCGGGTATCCATAAGATGAATGTTAAAGTCCAGTTGAGCCGGACTAATGTACTGTAGTACTAAGTGTGGATCAGGGTTTGGAGGTTATACTATTTACGTCTGTGAACGTGTAGCGAACATAACTTCTACAGATATTATATGAAAATACATGAGAACAATGATCTGGAAAAAGGATTAATGTATCAGAACTCTGTGAGGTGTTGGAAGTGACCCAGAAACTATACTTGAAAGGAAATATCTTGTATGCGTCGGTATGAACTTAATACACCTCGTAGCCTCACGTGACATATACCCACGACAGGTACAGTGATCAGTGAATCTTATGTCTGTGTTCAAATAGTGCATTGTGTGAGAGGAGGATCCCTCATTACAGTTTTAAGTGAAGTTGATACACCCCCGCCATGAACATTCAGCCTTTGTTTTAAGCCGCGTCATGTACCCGCCTCGGGTGTGCCGCGTTGATATTATAACCCAATGAATTTACCCACGAACTAGCAAACCAAGACCTTACCTTAGTGTGTAATTTAGGATTAAAATATATGTTTATATGGTATGAGTGACAATATACCGAAAAGTGTTCAGGTGAGAACCGTAAGAAATAAAAGCAAAAATTAAAGATTGGAAACTGTAGGCCTATGCAGTGACGAGCGGCAGGGCACTGCCCTCAGTACCCTCCGTTCTACCGTCACCTCAGGTCAGTGTCCTATCGGGCTATATCCCGCCCTATAATTAAGGCTTATATAGAAGTTATTACAGTTTAAAGCTTTGCCTGATATATAAGTGTAATAGTAATGTGTTAGGGGGTGTGATAACCGCCCGTCCGGCATTATTTCTCAGTACCCTCCGTTCTACCGTCACCTCAGGTTCCATGCGGTCGGAGTGCCTTGCTGCCCGGCAGCCATTATCCCTATGAGCGTCCCAACAGGTGGTGACTGCTCCCAGCTATGCCACTCCACTGTGAACCTGTGGATTTCCAGCACACTACTCCAAATGAGTAGTAACAAATAAGGAGACTGTGAGAAACTCTGCGGTCGTCACTTGGAGCGACCTATAATGCCAGGCGTAGAAATAGTACTGGTATGTCTCTGGGTGAAGCCCTCGTCTTTACCCACTGAGGGCGGTGTGCGAACGAGGTGCCTGTTGTGTATACCTAAAAGTTACAAGGAGTCCCATACCTGCAGGTATGGAGTGTAACATGTGTGTTGAGATGGTGCTACTATGTATGATAACCGACGGTGCTAGATTCCATACAGGTGGAGCAGTCTGAGGTGTTAAGGGATAGTGTAAGAAGGAATGACCGAGGTAAGGTCACAGATTGTTATGCAATAAGTATGTGGATGACACGCCATTAATGTAAGACGTCTGGTGCCCATCTGGGTAACCAACATTTTCGTTGTTCTTCTGAGGAAGACCCATTCAATTGTATGTTTTTTACCAGTATGCTTTATAAGGAATAGATTAATTAAGACATGTTATGGTTTCACCCTTCTTTCCCCTTATCGATCTGGTCAATGGAAAACCTAACCCAATGCCTAGTCCACTCTTGCACGCTACCTAACGAGCTACATGCTGTCCAGAGGGGGTCTGGTGGCAGCGACCCTTAGAAATTAAGATTAGAGTTAAGTATTTACCCTTAGTATTAGGGACTCCCAATCTGGCAGTATACAGCACCTCACCACCCAGCTTCCTCAGAGAGCTCCTCGCCCTACAGGAACTCAGAGCAAGCTGCTCCTCACCTAGTAACTCCTTAGCACTGCTCTGTACAACAATATATATACAGAAAACGCATCGTGAGTTTCTATTCTACCTCATTCCTGAGTGTGAGATATCTACATGTACGTACGTTTGCGTGGCCATACAAAGAGAAAATAGACATCTAAAGAGAATTGACTACTGGCCACACCACAGTACGCTACACTATCTCCAGGGGCGAGATTAGTACTTCTTCATTCTCATGACTATCTCCAAGGGCGATATTCGTACTTCATCATTCTCACTGTCATACTCAACACTCACATATTTGACAAGTTTTACTAACAATAAAGACAGTTGAAGCTTTCAACATCAGTCACAAGGGATCTTGAATGTTTCATCTGTAATCATACAGATCTAAGTTGACTCAAAAAATGGTGTTCGCACACTCATTCAAATTTACTTTATACAGAGGTTGGTTTCAGGAAGTTAGAGAAAATGGACAGCATCTAAGCTAGAGAAACTGTGTTTCTTCTTAGGGACAACTCACCAGTTATCCACATGTTTTGTGGGCGTGGACTATGACACGAGAACACAAAGTGGGTCAGTTCTGTGTCAAACTGTCTTTCCACAAACACAGGAAGATACACCCTTTAGGCTTGGGTCGGGTCGTGTTGCGTCTCTGTAACAAAGTGTGTTTGGCACTCGGGTCTTCGTTGTTGAGCAGCAGAAATTGGACAGTGATTACAAAAGATCATCAAGATCGTCTTAGTGATGTTAAAGTGTAAATCGATGTAGGATTTTTGATGCTAGATGCGATTGTATTTTTGAAAACTCAATCTCCACCTAGTTGGAGGTACAGCCCAGGTCAAGAGGCATACAACCACAAAATCATTGCCATAAGACAAAACTGTTTTTTATTTTTATACGGAGTTGTGGTCATGGCTGTGATAAAGGCCAACCAGGGAGTGTAGTACTGCGCCTTTAGTTAAATCAGTTCATAGTGTCATCAGTGACTGCGGAAGAGGTTGTAAATAACAAAGTGAATACAAATTGGCAAGCAAGCTGGAAAGGCACCACTGCCAGTTGAAACCAAGTCGTGTTGTAGGTGCCACAGAGACTTTAAATTTTATTTTGTTTGTGTGCTTTCTCATGGACTGAAACTGTGCCTACAATTACACCATTCACAGGGAGATACAATGTACACAAGGATAGCACAAAGAGATATAGTCGTCGATGAGAACAGGAAAAGAAAGTATAAGGAAATACTAGTTAAAATAAAAAATAAATAAAATCAACAAGCTTGGCTATCCTTAAAGGCATTCTATTACTGCCCTAAAGAAAGATGTATTTTATTTTTCTGTGTTTCTAAAGGACTGAGTGGGCATATAAAATCCGTTATTCATAGCAAAATGCAGTGTACCTAGAGATAGTGTAGTGGAGGCCTTATACTGCCAGATTGGGGTCACTAATCCTAAGGGGGAATACTTAAATCTAATCTTAATTTCTAAGGGTCGCTGCCACCAGACCCCCTCTGGACAGCATTGGGTTAGGCTTTTCATTGACCAGATCGATAAGGGGAAAGAAGGGTGAAACCACAACCTGTCTTAGTCCTTTCAAATGTTCCTTCTACTCACTTCAGTTCATTTTTGGTACTACCTAACCACAGTTCTTCTTGGTAGCATGTCGATGGTCTAGGCACATGGGTAGTGTAATTCTCATATATCAGGGTCACTTGGACGGAAATAAAGGTAACTACTGTGGGAGAAATGAATACTCCTAAAATTCTCAAAGAACAAGTTTATTAATATAAAATCAAAGGGGAAAATAGATGTTATTAACATATAACTACCAGGCTCAACTCCAGGGCCTATTGCAGACTCTGTATTCCTTATTTACTTACTTTCTTATTTACTCAACAGCAATTACTCAGATATTACACTCTTACCGTGCACACAATAACTGGTGTCACCTTACATTACATCGCAGGACCAGTTCCTTGTCCTTACTCCCAATACACTAATACTGATACACACACCGACATGGGTCCACCACCCAACATGGGGTAATTATTAACAAACACATACAACCACACTGTGGACCTGGACCATAACTCCAAGGCCTGTCCCAGGGTATAGCACTGGCGCCTCTAACAACTACTGTTGTGGTCTGTTACACTCCAACACGAGGTGGGTCTGGGGTCCTTGGCCCACGAGGTAGAGTGGAGCTGATAAATCATGCCGAATCAGCACCATCACTCCTATATTGACCACTGCTGGGTATCCACCGGCTCCGAGCGACCGGTGGGTTTCAATTAAGCCCACCCTCGATCTGGGAACGAAGGTGAAAGATGATATGGGAGGTTTTTTGGGGAAGCATGGTGGGTCACAAACAAATCTTCAGTCTCGCCACGTCAGATATTTACATTATATTACTTCGTACACTGGTTGAATGACAATTCCACTGTTAAAGCATGAACACTGATATTCACTACAATAGACTGAATCAAACTGAATGCTGATAAACACAGAACATACCTGGTAACGAAGGTGAAAGATGATATGGGAGGTTTATTCCTCCCGCCTCGCACTGGTTTATATACCCCTGAGTTGCCAGCGATCGCTACTCACGCAATGACAGAAATTACAAACAATCTAAGGATGACCTTCAGTTGACAAAGGTTTGGCGAATTACTAAAGTTGATTTACACAGACTAATTCAAGGTTGTGTTTGCCAGTAGAGAGTGCAATAAACGTAGTGACAACTGTGTTCGAAGGCGGGACTTACTGGGAGTGATCCTGAGGGTAAAACAGATGGGAAAAACACGTCTCTCCTGAGATTCTACAAGCGCGGTGGATTTGAATGTTATGTAGCGTAATATGAATTAAAATGGGTTTTTAGGAATGACAATGATGTGCGCAGTACAGCCTCCCCTACAAACGCCACGTGTCGCTGACTGGCCGACCCCTGCGAATTGCTGGCGTATCCCTCGTGGTCAAGATCAGGTAACCAGTGACGCCGAACAAAGCGGGGGCCTTCCATCAAGCCACGCCTACCGCGGTTATATAAGACCTTGTTGTGGATTTCCCCTCTACAAACGCTGTTTGTCGCTGAGTAGCCGACCCCGCGAATTCCCCAGTGTATGCCTCGTGGTCTGGGTCAACCAGCGCCGCCATACATCACGGAGGTCAACTACTAAGCCACGCCTAACCCCGCTATTTAAGACCTGACCTCGTGGTGACAACTCTCTTCTTCTAGCTACAGCCGCAGCAAGCAACACCTCCTCCTCCACCGCTGCCTGGCGTCCCTCGCTCCCGCCGGCGAGCATGGCGACCCACAAGCTGTCCTCCTCTGACCATCCTCACCAACCAGCTCTCTCTACATCACGCTTGTAACCACGCTGCCACTTCCCAGCACCAAACTGCATTGTACATCCAATACAACATGTATACAGAGAGCACATTGTGAGTTTCCTTTCTCCATCCCATCCTGAGTGTGAACCCAAACAAACGTACCCCACAACCTCACCTGGCCTTCATCGCTCTCTTTCTACTTACCGCCACCAACAAGCAACATCCCTCAACAGCTCCATACACACGCTCCCTCAGAAAGCTCTTCGCCCTACAGGAACTCTGAGCAAGCTTCGCCCGACTTAGTATCTCTTTAACACTGTGCTGTGCAACAATATATATACGAGAAACACTGTGATTTTCTATTTCTATCTCAATCCTGAGTGTTGCATATATTTCATGTACGTACGTTGTGAGGCCAAATAAGAGACCCTGACAACCTGCCACGACAGTACGCTACAAATGGTGACCCCTGGAGCCGTGAACACTACACTCCTTTCTGCTGCCTGACTCCTGGAGCTAAGAAGATCGTCCTGCCTGCTGCCAGCATAGGCCAACTGCCTTACCCGCACCACGTGCTACCCCACTCCTCCACGACGACACCACCTGCACCACGTGCTACCCCACTACGACACGACACCAACGGCACCACGTGCTACCCCCACTATGACACCATCTCACGACCGTGTGATACACTTCCGCAAGAATGGACGGACGGATCTCTCAACCGACTTTCAACCACAACGTCAAGGACTGGTCAGATCATGTGGAAGCAATCCTCATCGGCTCACAAGCTACTGACAAGGAAAAGTACGGCGCCTTGCTCTCTTCCTTGCCCACGGAAGTCGCCACGCATGTATCACGGACTATTTCAAACCCTCCAGAGAACAACAAATTCGCCACCCTGCGGGACGCCTTAAAAACGCATTACCGACGGACCCGCCCCAGTCTCCTGCAGAACATATCTTCTATCTCCCTTGGAAACTCAACTCCGGGACTTCTCTGGGAAGAGATGTGTAGGCTGAACTCCCGGCACACAGACAGACTTCCCGACTCTATCCTGCACCAGCTTCACGCACAAAAGCTACCCACACAAGTACGTACCATCCTGTCTGCAGATTACTCGACGACACCTGAACTCTACGCAACCGCGGCAGACAAAATATTTAACGAGTGCGCGGCTGCGTGCCTGGCGGCCACGGACAACCCCACGCCCACAGCAGTACTTACCTCCGAACTTGTAAGCCGGGTCAACACCCCTCAGCCAAGCAGTACCTCACAAGACGTCAGGGACCTGCTGTAAACCTTGAGCCGCAGTATGAACACCATTGAACAGTTCTGCTCCTCCATGCCTGCCTCTAGACCTGTTCCTAACCCACACACCGCGCCCTACAATCCCCGACGCGCCCTTCCTGCCCCGGAAACCGCCGCCAGCCCCCAGCACAACGAATATACCCTCTGCTGGTATCACCGGCGTTTTGGCCCCAATGCTCAACGCTGTGAGCCCCACTGCACCTACTCGGGAAACGGCAACAGCAGAGGTTGGTAGACGCCCCAGCCCCCGTCCCTTCAGGCATCTCACTACTGCACGTCACCGATCGCACCTCCGGCACGAAATTCCTAGTCGACACAGGTTCATCGGTCAGTATCATCCCTCCCTCACGACAAGACACGTCAAGGCAACCCTCTTATGACCTGTTCGCCGCCAACGGTACTCCCATCGCCTCCTACGGCGCACGCACCCTCGCCCTAGACCTCGGTTTCCCAAGACTCTACGCTGGTCATTTGTAGTTGCAGACATGTCTCAACCCATCCTTGGTTTCGACTTCCTCACCTTTCACAAGCTCGGAGTCGACCCAAGCCACCTTCGCCTCATCCATGAGCCTACAGCACGCAAGATCCAGGGTTCACATGCCAATGACACCGACACTATCACCTGTCTTTCGCCGTCCAATGAGTTCTCCCCCCTGCTTGAAGAGTTCAAGGAACTTTTCTCACCCCGAGTCTCTCCACCGCCACCACCTACGTCGGAAATTTTTCACCACATCGAGACCAAAGGACCTCCAGTCTTCTCGCGCCCCCGCCACCTGCGCCCTGAGCTCCTGAACGCAGCCAAGGCGGAATTCAACAGACTACTGCAAGACGGCATCATTCGTCCTTCAAAGAGTCCCTGGGCATTGCCTCTTCACATGGTCCTTAAGCCATCATCTGGCGATTGGAGGGTGTGTGGCGACTACAGAGCCCTGAACCTCGTTACCAAACCCGACAGGTACCCTATTCCACATGTCCAGGACTTCCACCACAAACTTCATGGCAAGACAATCTTCTCGAAGATCGACTTGGAGCGTGCCTTCCACCAGATCCCTGTAGCACCTGCAGATACCCAGAAGACAGCCATCACCACTCCATTCGGACTCTTCGAGTATACTTTCATGAGTTTTGGCCTACTCAATGCAGCACAGACTTTCTAGAGGTACATGGACCATATGCTTCGCTTGACCTCGATTTTGTCACCGTCTACATAGACGACATCCTCGTCGGATCTTCGACGCCTGCCGAGCATCATCACCACCTGCAACTCTTCCTCCAACGCCTGCAGAACAACAACATGAAAGTTCACCCTGTTAAGTGCGTCTTCGGAGCCCCATCCATTGATTTCCTCGGTCACAAAGTTTCGCATAGTGGCATCCAACCCCTACAACAGAAGATAACCGCCATCAGGGAGTTCCCCAAACCTGAAACGGCGAAGAAACTCCCGAGAATTCCTGGGTTTAGTTAACTACTACCACCGCTTCATTGACAACGCTGCCACCGTCCTAGTTCCCCTCTACGACCTTCTCAAAGGACTCCCAAAGAAGTCTCACAAGCCTCTCATGTGGACTCAAGAGGCTGTTACGGCATTCACTGCTATCAGACAGCACATCACACGCCTTACCCTCCTAGCCCACCCTGCACCTAAGCACCCGGACCACTCTCACAACAGACGCTTCTTCTACTGCAGTGGGCGCCGTCTTACAGCAGGAGATCAACGGAATTCTCACACCCGTTGCTTTCTTCTCACAACGGCTTCAACCACCACACCTCAAGTACAGCGCCTTTGATCGAGAACTCCTGGCCATATACCTGGCTGTCAAACATTTCCAGCACTTCCTCGAGGCCCGTCAGTTCACCATCTTCACTGATCACAAGCCCCTCGTCCACACCTTCGCTTCAGCTTCCCAGTCACATACACCTCGTGTCCTGCGCCACTTGGCTTACATCTCGGAGTTCTCCAGCGACGTCCAACACATTAAAGGCAGCCACAACGAGATCGCCGACGCCCTATCTCTCGTTGTATGTCCAACATTCTCCCCTCATCTCCACCCATTGATTATGGGCAACTTGCCGCGGCTCAAGAGAATGACGAAGACCTGGCAGCATACAAGACATCTCCGTCAGGCCTCACACTCCAAGAACTCCCAATCCCCGGCACGAATATCAAATTGTGGTGCGACGTATCCTGTGGGCAGCCTAGACCGTTCGTGCCTCACGTCCACCGCCGCGCTGTTTTCGACCGCATCCATGGTCTCAGCCACCCGGGTGTGCGGGCCTCCCAGCGCCTCCTCACGCAACGTGTCGTCTGGCCCGGCATCAAGACCGATACTACGAAATGGGCTGCCCAGTGCCTGGCCTGTCAGTCCTCCAAAATACATCATCACACACGGGCCCCTTTAGAAACCTTCCCTATACCCAAAGGACTTTTCCAAGTAGTGCACCTCGACATCGTGGGAGCTCTTCCATCATCCTGTGGTAGCACCTACATCTTCACCTGCATCGACCGTTTCACCAGGTGGACAGAAGCCATCCCCATGCCCAATGCTACAGCAGAGTCTACCATCCGCGCCTTCATGTCCGGCTGGGTTTCCCGCTTCGGTCCCCCCGCTACTGTCATCACTGACCAAGGAGCCCAGTTTGAGTCACAACTCTGGCACAGCCTCCTACAGTTCCTCGGCACGACTAGGCAACGCACCACCGCACACCACCCTCAAGCCAACGGCATGGTAGAGCGGTTTCACCGGCAGCTGAAGGATGCACTCAAGGCACAGCACGACCCTTACAGCTGGACGGATGCGCTACCCTTAGTGCTCCTCGGCATCCGTGTTTCATACAAGGAGGATATGGACTGTAGCCCAGCAGATCTCACCCGAGGCGAGCCCCTTCGCCTACCCGGAGATTTTTCACTCCCTCCTGACCTCCGCCAACCCACTCCTGCCGTTCGTCACGACTTACTCCAAAAACTGCGACAAGCAGTTTCTGCATTCAGAGCCACTGCTCCACGCCAGCCTCCTCGGCGTCCTGAACACATCCCTCCTGCACTACTCACTGCCGAATATGTTTTCGTCAGGCATGATGCTCACCGCAACCCACTACAAAGCCCCTACGATGGACCCTTCCAGGTTGTTTCCCGTTCAGCGAAGTTCCTGACAATTATCCGGAATGGCAGACACGACAACGTCAGCATAGACCGAGTCAAACCGGTCACCTTACCCGTTGAGCCCCCGACCCAGCAGCACCACCAACAAACGACGCCTGCACCAGTCTACCCGCAGTTGCCACCGGCAGCAACACCCCGCCCAATACATTTTTGGGCACCCTCTTTTCACCCTCAGGTGCCCCCTGCTCCTGTCCTGGACCCTGCTGCCATGGTAGAACCTGCTCCTATCACAGACCCTCCTCCTGTCGTGAACCCTGCTGCCGTCATAGAACCTGCTCCTGTTATAGAACCTGCTCATGTCATGGACCCTCCTCCTGACGTCGCCCCTGACCCATTCAACCCAGCCAGTGGCCCTGAGGAAGCTGCCCCAGCCGCTATAGAAGCACAACAACAATTGCCTGTACAACCTCCTCTAATCCAAAACCCTCTTTCTCCCCCTGATTCCCCCACAGGTTCTGTGTCATTAGATGGAGTTGTCACCCGCAGCGGCCGAGTGGTACGTACACCTACCCGGTATGTATCACGTGAGGGACGTAACCCGGCTAACATCCCAGTCGCGCCTCCCCTGCAAACGCCGTGTGTCGCTGACTGGCCAACCCCCGCAAATCTGCCAGTGTATCCCTCGTGGTCAAGGTCAGGTAACCAGCGACGCCGAACAAAGCGGGGGCCTTCCATCACGCCACGCCTACCGTGGTTATATAAGACCTCACCTGGCCTTCATCGCTCTCTTTCTACTTACCGCCACCAACAAGCAACATCTCTCAACAGCTCCATACACACGCTCCCTCAGAAAGCTCCTCGCCCTACAGGAACTCTGAGCAAGCTTCGCCCGACTTAGTATCTCTTTAACACTGTGCTGTGCAACAATATATATACGAGAAACACTGTGATTTTCTATTTCTACCTCAATCCTGAGTGTTGGATATATTTCATGTACGTACGTTGTGAGGCCAAATAAGAGACCCTGACAACCTGCCACTACAGTAAGCTACAATAGCACATAAATACTGACAAACCGCCAAAGTGAACTAAAAAAAATAAAAAGAAGAGAAGAAAAACAGAAGACATCCCTAAAGGCAACAGGGGAGGTTAAATTCAGCAGAGGGCAGCCAAGTACTGTTTTTTTTTTTTTTTTTTAGCTGTAGATCTAAACACAGTCTGCACCCCCCGTCCCCATAACAACAACAACCATGCGGGATATGATGACATGTGACAACTGCGGGGGATGACGGATATGGATGATACAGGCCTGAACAATGCAGTGTTTAGGAAGATGCTAACTGCCGTAAAGGAAGAAGGCTGTTGCTGGTGTTGTCCTGACTGCATAGTCAAGGTGAAAGAGGCAATTGCAAGTCATAAGGGAACGAGTTCCCTAGGGACGAAAATAGATGAAGCTGGAGCCCTGCTGGTTGCCAAATTAGAGCAAGTTGGGGAAGAGATCCTTGCTGAGACTGAGGAAGTAGCCGATAGAATGGAGGTGGTTGCTAAAAGGAGTAATGCTGAGGCCTTAACAGGGCCGCGGGGGGTGGCGGAGAGTACAGGTAATGCAGGATCAGAACAGGTTCTACAGCAGCTAGGGACTCTAAAGAAGTGTGTCAAAGAAATGAAAATTAATGGACCTGTAGTGGATACTCTCCCCTACAACTACAACTGCCGTTTGTCGCTGACCAGCCGATCCCTTGTCGAGTTTCCCAGCCAAGGCCTCGTGGTCTTACAGAGCGGGGTCGGCTACTAGCGACGTCTAACAAAGCGAGGTCGGCTATCAAGCCACATCTACCTCCGCTATATAAGCTCTCAACCTCGCCGTGATCTCCCTTCTTCTACCTGAGCCCCGCAACACGCAACACCTCCTCTGAGCAAGCTCCTCACCAACCAGCTCTCTCTACTCTACGCTTCTAACCACGCAGCAACTTCCCAGCACCAAACTGCACTGTACATCCAATACAATATATATATATACACAGAAAACGCACTGTGAGTTTCTTTTCTCCAACCCAACCAGAGTGCGAGACAACATCACGAAACCCCACAAATGGTGACCCCTGGAGAATCGCACACACAGGATGGAGGAGAAACGGATCACTCTCCCAGTGTTCAATCACAACATTGAAGACTGGCTTATCCACACGGAGGCAGCTCTCATCGGCTCTATAGCTTCAGACAAACAAAAGTACATCGCCCTGGTCTGTTCCCTGCCCACAGAAGTCGCCACACAAGTCTCAGAAACCATCACCAACCCTCCAGCTGATAACAAATTCGCAGCTCTACATGATGCTCTCAAGAGGCCATACCAGCGGCCTGACACCAGTCTCCTACAAGACCTATCCTGTCTCGCCCTCAGCAGCTCCACGCTTGCACGTTTGTGGGACGAGATGCGGAGACTGAACTCCCGCCACACACACATAGGCTTCCTGACACTATGCTGCGCCAGCTTCACACTTAGAAGCTCCCTGCAGAAGTTCGTCTTGTCCTCTCAGTATTGGACTATTCTACTACCTCAGCGACCTATGCAGCCACGGCGGACAGAGTATTCCACGAATATACTGCTGTGCGCCATGCGTCCGCGCACAACTCCACGGCCACACTTTCACTTTCCTCCGGTCTCGTCAACCAGATCAGCGCTCCCCAGACGACCAGCACCTCACAAGACATGTGGGACCTGCTACTGTCCCTACACCGCAGGTTGGACACCCTAGAGCAGCTCTGCTCCTCCAGGCCTGCAGCTGCTCCTGTTCCTGCCCCACGCACTGTGTCCTACCGTTCCCAACACCCGTCCTGCCTCAGATGCCGCCCCCCAGCACAGTGTATCTACCTTCTGTTGGTACCATCAATGTTTTGGTGCTAACGCTAGACGCTGTGAGGCTCCCTGCAACCACACGACGAAGCGACATCGACGGAGATTGGTAAACGCCATAACCGCCGTCACTATCAAGCAGCACATCACACACCTTACTGCTGACCTTGACCACTTCACTCCTGCTGCCCATCACGACCTACTACAAACACTACGACATGCAGTTTCTGCATTCAAGGCTACTGCCCCACACCAGCCTTCCCATCGCCCTGAACACATTCATCCTTCACCTCCTCCGCCAGTCTGCCCACCATTGCCGCTTGCAGCACCACCTCGCCCACAACATTTCTGGGTACCCTCTTTTCATCCTCAGGTACCTACTGCTCCTGACGTGGACCCTGCTCCTGATGATCCTGCAGCCGGCCCTATGGACCCAGACACCCCACCCGGCACCCCTGCGCACTGTGCACCTGCCGTGAGAGAAGCACCACATTCCTCGCCTCTACAACCTTCTCTTATCCACAACCCTCCTTCTCCCACAGATCTCGTGTCTCTAGACAGAGCCATCTCCCGTAGCGGCCGGCTAATCCACACCCCTGCCCGTTATGTCTCACATGTGGGATACAACCCTGCCGACAACAAATCTCCTGCACCGCCAGAAGGGAAGGGGGATGTATTGCAGTGGATACTCTCTCCTACAACTACAACTGCCGTTTGTCGCTGACCAACTGATCCCTTGTCGAGTTTCCCAGCCAAGGCCTCGTGGTCTTACAGAGCGGGGTCGGCTACTAGCGACGTCTAACAAAGCGAGGTCGGCTATCAAGCCATGCCTACCTCCGCTATATAAGCTCTCAACCTCGCCGTGATCTCCCTTCTTCTACCTGAGTCCCGCAACACCTCCTCTGAGCAAGCTCCTCACCAACCAGCTCTCTCTACTCTACGCTTCTAACCACGCAGCAACTTCCCAGCACCAAACTGCACTGTACATCCAATACAATATATATACAGAAAACGCATTGTGAGTTTCCTTTCTCCATTGATTTTTTTTTATTTTTGCCGCTTGCAGCAGCTACTTTATTGTGCACCCCACACTCATCCTGTGAGCGGTAGCGCAAAAGGATTACAGAGTAGGGTTTACAAAGGGTCATAATAATTAACCCCCGTTGTCAGGATATTATGGCACTGAATGTTACACAGTATTTCATTTACATTATTTGTTTAGTTCTATACATAAAGGGCAACTTATTCACAAATGCGTGAGTACAGGCGTGTGAGGCAGTATGTCTGGCCTCACACTTTGTTATTCACATTTACGTGAGAGGTATTCAAGCACATTGCGTATTTGGTTCTGTACATGAGAATTGATATAGTTACTAAGTGCAAAAAAGTGGATACAATCTTAATACAGTATGTCGGCTATCTTGCCATTAGAGATGAAGTGTTGTGCCATTTCACACACAGTGCGCTTGGACCTGTCCCTAAAAGGTTCTAACTTCACACAGTCGAGGACGTAGTGTTCAAGTGTGTGGCCATATGTATGGCCACACACGTTACATTTAGTTTTGTTTACATCTGCTTGAGGAACATACTGCCAAAGGTACTTATATCCTAACCTTAATCTAGCGGTTACAACATCTTGTAATCTAGTGATCTTGTTACTTGCTCCATATACATGTTTCACTTGATACATCTCATCATGGTAACCTATGGATCGACTAGTGCCTGTTTGCACTTGTCTACTTGCGTCAAACTCATCAATAAGTTCTTTCCTAATTACAGTTTTAAGGGTTCTTTTTGACAGACCCAAATTGTATTCAACGGTGTCTTTGTTAGACGCGAGTTTGGCGAGGGCATCAACTCTGTCATGTTTTATGAGGCCTATGTGAGAGGGGATCCACAACAGTTTGACCTTGACACCCCGGTCAACAAGGCACGCATATTTGTGTCTGGCTTCAGAGACAAGAGCGTGACAACCTGAGTCGAGGGTACCAAGGGCAAGTAGTGAGGATAGAGAGTCAGTGATGATGAGACTGTCAGTAACAGTGGTTTCAATGAATTTAATAGCTGTGAGTATGGCAACTAATTCAGTTTGTAGAGTGGATGCCCAGTTGTTAATTCTAACTCCTTTCTCAATTATATTACCGTCAGGTTGAGTCACAACAATAGCACTTCCAGCCCTCCCACAGGCGGTGTTTAGAGATCCATCAGTGTAGATGGTCTGTGTGATATTATCATCAGTCTGTAGAGTGTGTATGT
Source organism: Homarus americanus (assembly GCF_018991925.1). Lineage (NCBI taxonomy): Eukaryota > Metazoa > Arthropoda > Malacostraca > Decapoda > Nephropidae > Homarus > Homarus americanus. Next base: position 1,978,050 of record NW_024720773.1, on the reverse strand, counting down.
GTTCAAGAGCTCTCAATTTGGCAGTGTGTTGGAGATAAATGCTTTGTATAACGAAAACCCACAGACCTACTGTTAGGGGAGAGGAGGAACAACGGGAACGTTTCCAGTGCAGGAACTATGTAATAGTTTTGGGAGTCCCTGAGAGCCTGGTGGAGGGAACTGAGAGTAAGGTAACACACGATAAGATGCAATTTAAGAATATTTATACAGAGGTTCTGAAGATGCCATCAACCCCACAAGATGTGAGGAGGCTGGGACAAAAGCAGGAGGATAAGCCTCGCCCCCTCAGGATCACACTAGTGAGTGAGGAGATATGGGAGGTTATTCGGCAAGCAAAAGACTTAGCAAGGAGCGAGGCATCTCGGAGTGTATTCATTCACCCAGATCGCACGGTAATGCAGAGGGAACAGCACAAGAAGCTCCTGCAGGACTTAAAGCAGGAGGAGTCAAGGAGGAACACGGACAGGTGTACATGGGTTATATTCAGGGGGAGGATAGTGGTACCAAGTGTGCCGACACAGGGCCAGGGGGCAGCGGCGCACCCTCCACCTGGGAGGTGGCATCAGCTCTGCCTACCAGACAGGAGGAGGCGAGCGCCGTGTAAACAATGACATTTCTAACCACACCCTGCAAAATACAGTGTACTTAACAAATGCTGCAGCTTCTGAGAATGCGGGGCGGGGAGGGGGGGGTGGTTGTTACTAAGAGCAGAGACGTTACCGAGAACAAATTCTGGCTTGAATGTCATGTACACTAATACTGACACGTTCCTTAATAAAACAGAGGAGTTTGAAACACTACTGAAGGTACACCAACCAAATATTGTGGGAGTTGTAGAACTGCTGTACAAGAACAGGAGAATCAACCCAGAGGAATGTGAATTCAGTATTGCTGGATATGACTTATTTACGAACCTTTCTCAAGAAACTTGCAAGAGGGGTGTAGTTATCTATGGTAGGCGAGACCTAAGGGCCAGACAGGCGAGAGTTCAGGGAAAGGATGTTTTTGAAAAGTCCAAGTGGTGTAAAATTAAATTAAAGGGAGGTGACTTACTTATCGTTGGGTGTATCTACAGATCCCCAAACTGTGGCCCACTAAATCTAAGGAACTTAAGAGCCTTAATAGACAATGCGGCGATGCCCAACCCTAGCCACCTCCTTACCATGGGGGAAATTTAACTATGGTAACATCGACTGGAGAAACGAGTTCACCCCAAATGACTTGAATAACCCTGCTACTCTTTTTGTAGAAACTGAGAGATAATTTTCTGTTCCATCACATTACAGAGGGGAGCAAACACCCAAGCCACTAGACCTCATCATAACAAAGGAGGAGGGTTTGGTGGCCAAACTGGAACACCTTGCCCCAGTTGGCACCAGTCACTATATAGTGTTGTCATTCAGATTTAACTGTTACCTGGTTCAAGATAAGGCCAGGCCAAGGCGCAAATATTACAAGGGAAATTACAACGGGATGAGGGAAGAGATAAGGGGTATCAACTGGACTGACTCATTAAAACACAAGAACGCAGACACTACGCTTAATATCATAACTAGTATAGTGACCCATTTGATCGATAAATATATACCCAAGACCAAACCCAGTGCCTCTAGGAATACAAAGCGATCCCTACACATGAACCATGCGGCGGTCGACAAAGTTAAGAAGAAAACCCAGAAATTCAAGATGTGGGTTAGGTTAAATGGTGAGCAGGACAGGAGGATGTATGTAAGAGCCAGAAACCAAGCAAAGGCAGAGTGAAGAAGGGCTGAAAAGGAGTTCCAGAGGCTGGTTGCAAGCGAGGGCAAGTCAAACCCAAAGGCGTTTTACCGCTATGCAAAGTCGAAATTAAAAACGCGAGTAGAAGTATCAGACCTGAGGCTTGTAGATGGTAGTTACGCAGATTCTGACCAGGATAAAGCTGAGGTATTGAACAGCTTCTTTTCCTAAGTGCTCACAAGAGAGGATGCGATTAACCTTTCTGCGTTTGAGGACAGACAGTTAGACACAGCACTGACCCACATTGTGTTCACAGAAGAGGGAATTAGAAGTAAACTGCCAAAGATAAAGGTCGATAAGAGTAATGGCCCTGACATGGTGTATCCTAGAGTGCTAGGAGAGTTGTGCAATGAGCTTGCCGAGCCCCTGAAGATCCTGTTTTGTAAATGCCTGAACAAAAGGTCCACTACAGTGGACCAGCCTGCCACACACGCCACCTCTCTACTGACATAGTATGGACGTATCGTAGCCGGATGGACCAATACGTAAACTTTACCTAAATGACCCTACTGACATTAGTTCCGCGATCTTACCTATATACAAACATACTACAATCAATATCACATGAGAGGAAACTGTTGCATTAATAAATACACAAAGTGATAATGTCATAAAAATAATTTAATAAGAGGGGTCAGATGGTGTTGGCAAAGCTGCCTGAGCCACCCACACACACACACACACCATCTGAACCAACGTATTTTATACCCAGAACAGAAACTTATGGCGGACACTCGTAACAGTATTACCAACTTTATGGTGAATACTGTGTCCAGTACTGTATGTACAAGAATTATACATATTATACTGCAGGTTAGTGATTCAAGTGTTTATTTTTGCCACCGCCACCTGGGTAGCTCCAGACTATATATTTCATGTTAATCCTAATTTACATAAATTAGTCTGCAATGGTTTGCCAATCCGGATAAAGAAGAAATCCGAACAAAAAGAGTCTGGATTAAGAGGGTTTTACTTTAGAGCATTTTTATCAATGATGTGGTTTATCCATCTCACTGCTGTACAACACAACATACATAAGAACTTAGTAGGGTTAAATTATACTTGTTACAATATTTTGGGGTCCTTTAATATAAGACCAAATTTAATATGATGGGCAAAGTTTTGAATCCAAGATCAATGTATGGACAACCCACCGCTACAGGTGTGGCGGCGGTGATACTGAGCCCAGTAGAGGTTCAAAAGATATATTTGTGTCTTGTGAATCTACAGTATCATATTAAGAGGACTTGAGAGACAGTAGCCATCTTTTCTTATACATAAATATATAAAGGTGAATCAAGAAGAAAAAATGCAACACAACGTATAATATTTCCCCAGTCCCTAAGTCCAAAACTAATGCAGTCTCAAAATTTCAATTACTGTACAGGTATCATTCATTTAGTGTTAATTCCCTTAATGTTAATTAGGTTTAGCAATAACAAATTCAGTTTAGTGACAGTTTGACTCACTGGGAAGGGAAAACTGGGGATGAGGTGGTGTGTGAGATGGCATGTGTTACATTTAATGAAGTAATATTTGTGGAAATATTATTACAATACTGTAATGTGGCTTAGAAATAAATATTGTATAAAACTTCAATACAAGAACAAAGTAGGGCATTGGTGTGTGTGTGTGTGTGTGTGTGTGTGTGTGTGTGTGTGTGTGTGTGTGTGTGTTGATACTATGGGCAAGTTTCTTTATGCCATTTGCCTCTGTCTACCCAGCAGTAATTGGGGACCTGGATGTTAATCGATTTGCGGATCGTATTCCGGGGTAATGGTTAGCCAGTGCAGTTGGCGAGTTGTCCGGTCTTGGACTATTCCTTGACACTGTGTCATGCAGCTCGTTAATTTAGGGTGTGGTTGTTGTGTTGGCGACAGCTTCTACTTTACATCTTAACAAATTCATGCATAGGAGGTCCTTGGGCCGCCATCCTCAATTTCGAGGGGCTTCCATTATTATTATTATTATTATGTGTGTAAATGAATGTAACTGTGTTGTTGATGCCACCAAGCACTCCTCCCCTGATGAGATGTCAGAGTACACACACACACACACACACACACATATATCACTGGTTGACTGCCTGGCTGAACTGTGTCACGTCACCCCATAAAATATGTGCTATTGTATTTTATGTTATGCTATGTAACAGTTTTATTCACTAAAATGTTTAACTCTGAACCACATCGTTTATATAGAAGTTTGGTGTTTATGAATTAATCATTAACTTTGAAACTGTTCATAACTGTGTGTACTATTATCATTATGGAGTACAGAACAGAACAGAACAGTACAGTACAGTACAGTACAGTACAGTGCAGTACAGTACAGTACAAAACAGTACAGAACAGTACAGTACAGAACAGTACAGTACAGAACAGTACAGTACAGAACAGAACAGTGCAGTACAGTACAAAACAGTACAGAACAGTACAGTACAGTACAGTACAGTACAGAACAGAACAGTACAGTGCAGTGCAGTGCAGTGCAGTGCAGTGCAGTGCAGTGCAGTACATAACAGAACAGTACAGTATAGTGCAGTGCAGAACAGTACAGAACAGTACAGTACAGAACAGTACAGTACAGTACATTGCAGTACAGTACAGTACAGAACAGTCCAGTACAGTACAGAACAGTACAGTACATTGCAGTACAGTACAGTACAGAACAGTACAGTACAGTACAGTACAGTACAGTACAGTACAATACAGTACTGTTCTCAGAGTTAACCGCCCTGCTGTTTGAACATGTCGGTGCTTCACTGTTATCCCTCATGTGGTGATAACCTCACTTAACATCAGGTTTAACAGGAACACATCCAAATTGTTAAACAAGGGTTACCTATATGACCACACAAAATTTTTAGGCACGTAATTAGTGATAAAATTGCCTTTACAATCCTTTATAAGCTACCCCAAGTTTAACAAGATATGAAAGGATTTTATATACCTTATCTTACAGCATATAAGACACACAGCAGGGAGTATTTAGGAAAAAACTTTGTGTGTATTTTCCTCCTATAGCCATAGTTTTCTTAAAATAATATATACAGTACCAGTAAATGTGAGGAATAAATAAAAATAAGAATAAATAAAAGCCAAATGAAAGTTTAACACTGTCACCATTTACATACACTCCCTGCTTCACCATAATAACGGAGACCAACAAGAACGCGACCTCCGCCAATCCCCAAGCAAAACCCACCCCCCCCCCACTGAGTCAGCTATCTTGTGTGCAAAGAAATGTATATTCCCTTTATGTGTTTGCCATTAGAACAATTATTTCTTTTACCTTTTTTTCACAATGTGTTAATGTAGGATGGTGTGTGCATGTAACTGAGTAAAAATAAATGAAGGAAGCTAAGTGTATATACAGTGATCCCTCGGTTAACGAGCGCCTCGGTTAACGAGCGCCTCGGTTAACGAGTTACCTCCCATAAGATTCTTAACATCGGTTGACGAGCAATCCCTCGGTTAACGAGTTTCTTACGAGCCAACCTCAACATGTTTTCGCTTGCACTTGGCGGTCAACCAGCTGTAGTATTAGTCCACCAATACAGTAATCGGTTCTAGGGCTTAAATTCCTTACTATTTTAGTAAATATTAAGAAGTTTATACTATTCAATAATTTTAAGTTTAATATTAATTTTTTTTTTGTCATTTTAACAATTATTGAACATAATTGAAGGTAAAGTCACTAGTTTTATGCGCGCCATCCAGCCTTTTAACACACCAAACAAGCGTTAGTCTCTCTCTGTTTTCAGTGGAAGTAACATCTTACTTGAGACTCTCTTCAACTTAACGCTTTTTTTCTGTGTTTCCAAGCAAATTATTGGTCATTTTGAAATTTATTTTACATATTGACAATATATAGTGCAGTGCAGTGTTATTTTAAAGAAAATATTCTTTATTTACAGCTAGTTTAACTTTAAAAATCACGTGTTGACATTGTTTGAATCCAGCATGGGGCCTAAGAGATCAAGAAAAGCGATTTCAATCCAAACCAAGCAGGAAATTATAAAAAAACATGAACAAGGCATTAGAACAAATGCGCTATGCAAAGAATATGGCATGTCGACATCAACTGTGTCGACAATTCTTGCACAGAAAGACAAATTTAAAGAAGTGAAAGTGAGAGACAAATCTACCAGAGTGTTTAAAAGTAGATCCCTAATTGCAGAAACTGAGAGGTTACTTATCATCTGGATTAGGGAAAAACAGATGAAAGGTGATTCAGTTTCTACTGAATTCATTTGTGAAAGAGCCAGGGAGATTTACGAACATTTAAAGACAGATCAACCTGGTTCTTCAGGCACAGAATTTGAAGATTTTCGGGCCAGCAAAGGCTGGTTCGAAAAATTTAAGAAAAGAAGCGACATTTTCATTGTTGTTAGGCATGGTGAAGCTGCTAGTGTTGATAAGGAAGGGGCAGCAAAGTCTTTAGATGAATTTAAAGAACTGATGGAAGAAGAAAATTATCTTCCACAGCAAGTGTTTAATGTGGACAAAACTGGGCTGTTCTGGAAAAAGATGCCCAAAAGAACATTCATCACCAGAGATGAAGCCTCTTTACCTGGGCATAAACCCATGAAAGACCGTCTCACTCTATTGCTTGGTGCCAATGCTTCAGGGCATTTCCGACTGAAGTCTATGCTTGTCTACCACTCTGAAAACCCCAGGGTGTTCAAGCAACAAAAAGTGGTAAGAACAAAGCTTGGAGTTTATTGGAAGTCCAACCGTAAGGTATGAGTGACAAGACAGCTCTTTAATGAATGGGCTGTTGATGTGTTTTGCCCTTCTGTCAAGAGATACCTAACCACCAATAAACTCCCTTTAAAGGCTCTTCTCATGGATAATGCTCCTGGTCATGACCTTGAACTTACCAGAACTTTGGAGTATCAATTTGACTTTGTGAAAGTGTTGTTTTTGCCTCCCAACACTACATCACTCATACAGCCAATGGACCAGAATGTGATCAGCAACTTCAAGAAGTTGTACATGAAGAAAATGTTTAGGAGGTGTCATCAGGCAACTTCCAATGATCCTGAACTAACACTGAAACAGTTCTGGAAGACACAATTCAACATCCTGGAGGCTGTAAAATTGATTGTGTCATCATGGCAAGAAGTCTCCACTAGATCCCTCACTTCTTCATGGAAAGCACTGTGGCCATCAGTAGTCCATGATTTTGAGGGATTTCAGGATGACACAGAAATGGACCAGGAGATTGTGTCCATTGGTCAGTCATTGGGCCTTGAAGTGGAAGAGGAGGATGTCGAAGAGCTTGTGATGTCTCATGAGGAGGAACTTACTCCTGATGACTTGAAGCAACTGGATGAGATGTTAAGAGGCTGACAATGGTGAGGAGGAAATTGAAATTGATGACCATATGTCAACTAAAGAGTTGAAAGATGTGATTTACCACTGGGAGAAGTTCAGGGAACTGGCTTCAAAGCACCCAGAAGTGGAAAAAACTGAACTAACTTTGTGTCATGTTGAGGACTTAATGGTCTCCTTCTTTAAACAGAAGTTAATGGTGAGGACGAGAGATGCCCCACAGACCACAATTGACACTTTCTTCAATAAAAGGCAGAGGGAACAAGATGCTATCCCTCAGCCTTCCACTTCAAGAAGGAGAGAGGATGTTCATGGTGGAGAATCTGTCAGTCCAGAGGTTCCTGACATTTTCATGGAAGGTGACTCACCTTCCAAGAAACAGTAAAATGCTTCTCCTCCACCTCCACTTCCTTCTCTTCTCCCTTCTCCTCCTCCACCCCCCACTTCAAATTCACATCAGCATCATCATCCAGGAGCCTTCTACATACACACCTCAAGGTAAGTGTCAATTTCTAACATTTTTATTGAATTTGGGCAATTTTCGGTGAGCTGTAACCAATTACCCAAAAACCCATTGAAACAATGGTTTCGGTTAGCGAGTAACCTGCTGGAATGGATTGTGCTCGTCAACCGAGGGACCACTGTACCCAAAAATAAGAGTCGAAAAACAACCATACCACCTCACAGCTTGGCCCAGTAGCCTGGTGGTTACAGTGATGAGTCTAACGTGGCTACAATGCTGCCAGCGATGTTAACAGATGCAAATGTGAAAAGAATGTTATCTGTAAATCTTCATTTGTATCAGGTATTTGTAGATTTAAAAATAAATGTTGCAGGCATGACATTAATAGATTGTAATGCTTGTAAGAGTTCAGAAATGGTTACTGCTTAGCTTTGAAGAGTTGGGAGTCTGCCGTACGGATGTTAATCGTCTCACGTTACCATCATCAGTACTGTACAGTAGTTATAAATCCAGTTTTTATATTTACAATAAATATTATTTTAAATTAATAAAAAATAATTAAATAAGCAATGACATATTTTTATTCTAGAGTTGGGTTAGGTAGAATTTAGCCTACTGGAGACAGCAACTGGGAGGATTCATTAGCTTATAGGAGAACACAACTTTACCTATAGGACACAGGCTGATTTTTTTTAGCTATTTTTCAGACAAAAATGTGCATCTTATATGCCATAAAATACAGATTACAAATTCCCAAAGTTAAAATCTGTTGACAATCTGTGGAGGAAGGAAAGAATTACCTGTACAGTAATTGCCATGATTCATAAAACCAAGTCTTTAATAAGAGACATAACCACTTACTTATAAACTATCACACTCTCCATTTGGCAGTTCCCTTCAATAGTGCATTTACAGGGGCCTGTCAGGTTTTGTGTAGTGTGGAAGCCCTGTGTTTGTATTTATTTGACAAAAGGAACTAGCAATAGTAAACCTACTATGGAATCAATGTAAAACAATATTAAAACAAATATCTCAATGTAATTATTCATGGAATGTTTATATGACTAGCCCCTGTAAACTGACTAGTGAAGGGGACCGTACCTAGTAAAAATAATATGTGATCTTTAATGTCATAATTTTCTCAGACAACAAATTTTAATGCCTGGGTGAAGTCTAACACTATACTGTACTGTACCATACTGTACTGTGCTGTACTGTAACATACTGTACTGTGCTGTACTGTAACATACTGTACTGTACTAGATACTTTTATAAAGTTTCACTCATTAACAGATTATTGTTGATCATCAGGTCCAGCCAGGAGGACCTTGGGTCCAGCCAGGAAGACCTCGGGTCCAGCCAGGAAGACCTCGGGTCCAGCCAGGAGGACCTCGGGTCCAGCCAGGAAGACCTCGGGTCCAGCCAGGAGGACCTCGGGTCCAGCCAGGAGGACCTCGGGTCCAGCCAGGAGGACCTCGGGTCCAGCCAGGAGGACCTCGGGTCCAGCCAGGAGGACCTCGGGTCCAGCCAGGAGGACCTCAGGGGAGAGGCTGTGTTATAACATTTGTGCTTTAAGTGTTTACTGGGCCTCTTGCATAATACTGATTGTTATACAGCCATCACTTTATACAATGTCAAAACATCGTGGACACGTAGAGTACCAGTATATACTGTACTCTGCCACCACTGCTTATCTGTGAGGTAGCTAGTTAATATTTGGATAATAATTATTTAACATTGTCAATCACATAACAGTTTAACTTCCTATGTTTTCAAAGTTCAGATCAACTTCACCAACTTTCAGCAATACAGTAACTCTCCATATATTCATTTCTGACATCTTCAAAGTTAAGACCAACCCCAACCCCAGAGATGTACAGTACAATATTTCTGATGATTTAGGCTACAATTTTAACAAAATAATTTGTCTTTGAACAAATTATTACGTAGATCAGTTGCCTCTGTAAGCTGACAGAAGCACCATCACAAAACAGCGCCTTAAGACGTACTCTACTGTACTGTACATACATTCTTCAAATGGTGGTTCTCCTATTTTCCACATAGCTACAGTGGCACCACTTTTAATTAGCCACACATTACATTGTATTTAAAGCCATACTAACTATTTAATAAATGTTTCTGTCTTCTATGTATTTCTTGTACATTTTTCTTTATCTTTCCACATTATCAATACAGTAATTCATCTTTTGTGCATCCTTTTTGTCATTTAAGTAATTTGCATATGAGATACATTGTTAAAGTCTTCACCATCATGTAAAAATATGGAAGAAAGTTCTACGTACACCTCCCTGCTAAATAAGTACTACACATACACACACACACAGGGAAATACTTTTAATACCAAGAGTTCTTTTTTACCCATATTAAATAGAATGTTAAAACTAATAAGTAGAGTAAAGTAATATTACAAGAACTCCTCATCTTTCATCGCCACGACTATCCTGACTGGCGCTCGAGATAAAATTAATGTTTCTGGGTAATAAATCTGAATTAATAGTTTTCCTCTTCCCCTCTTTATTACACGATTTGGGTTGCTCCGAATTCATTATCCGCGCACCATTAAAATTTTGGAGCTGTAGACCCGTTTCATTCCATATAATCACTTTATCACTTCCTACATCGACCTTTTTCTCATTCTTGTGGTAAAGTTCATAACCTTGTATGGAACTCTTTCCATTTTTGACTGGCTGAGTATTCTTGGACTTAGTGCTGGCATGAATATACAGCCTCTTGTAAGTGTTTTTCTCCTTCTCTTCCACGAGTCGTTTTCGTTTCCCATCTTCACTACGACTTTTATCTTGTCTCTCCTTTGCACGATTGGCAGCCAATGCTCCTGTCATTATAAGATAAGAAAAAATATAAGTTTTGTAATGATATTGTCTTTAAAAATAAATAAAATTTCAAAAGCTGGAGGAATGTCAGTAGACATTCCCTTGATTCAAAGTTGTACAGTAAACTATTGGACAGCCTTATGTGTAGGAGTGGTGAGCAGTGTGACTGTAAGAGGTGAAACAGCAGAGCGTCATTTCAGGTAAGGGAATAGCCACCTGTAAGTCGAGTGTTGTCACCTAATTAAGACATCTGTGACCTGTTATTAGTGGTGCAGTCTCCCGCTACCTTAGCCTATGGCCTGTGTCAGGACCTGACAGTTACTGGTACATTAAATGCATTAAGCTGCAGCCAGGTGTTGCTGCCCATCTCCCACACCATAATAAGGACTTATTTCTGGGATCGAAGAAAATATAAAATCTCTAAAATTGCCGGACAAAATTACTGTGGAGGGGGGGGGTGTCAGTTGAATAGGGTTATTTAATAAGAACATTTGCACGAATATAGTTTCCTTGACACTCATATCAATATGATACTAAATGACCACAATGACTCAAGTTACATCTTCCATGCTAGTGGTCGACCTTCAGGCCCAATCCCACTCCCTATGTTTTAACTTAACATTGTTCTCATTGAGTCAAAATAAGTTGTTTGCTCATTTATCTGGTGTATATCACCATAAAGCTGCTAAATTTTTATCACAGAGATCAGTACTTGTAGGATATATGGTGACTGGATCTACAGACTTTATTACAGTAGTATAAGTGTTGTGCTGGCTGGACATACAGTACAGTCCCAGACCAAAGTTTGATACAGTCAAGGCGGAGGGTGTAAAGTCCGCCCCCGCCCTAACTGGACGGCAGGCCCGCTGTCCAGTCATCGCTCCCACCACACAAACAACCCTCACAGTTCAACAATCGAGCTCTGATACTTCCATATCTCAATAATGGCTGGGAAAGGATGTCATTGTTTTGCTGAATAAATGCACAAAACAATTTACCCAATCAAGTTTTACATTATTTAACATAATAGGTTACATCATTATTAGATAATTATGACAGAGTGGAGCGTGTGTGTCTTGGTGGCTGGAGTTAATAACGATAATATCAGAAAACTTCAAGCTATATTGTCCCTCAGAATGGTTGTGAGTATAACAAGCATGAATGTGAGGAATAATATGGTTCATAAGAGAATGTTTTATCACCCTCTGTGATAATGGTCTTATCATAGAGTCTACTGTATGTAACCTTGGCTTGATCCTTACAAAGGATGGCATGATGGGAGCATGACTGACATATGAGTGACACAATTAATATAAAAGGGTGTCAAAACTACAGTGCGTTTTTTCCCTACTGAGAAGAGATGCCCCGCCCCCTCCTCAAGAGTTACAGCTGATTGGTTGTTGCAAATCTGTCTGATTTCGTCCTGAAGTAATGATGTATTTCTAAATGAGTTTATGTATAGCTGTTGGGATGACCGTTTTTGACGAGAAAGATATATTGCTAAATTATATAAAGATACATACATTCATTATTTCAAACATGAGCAGGTAGGAAGTTTATCAGAAATCTCATACATGAATTAACTGTTGAACTCTGGTATAAAATTCGCGCTTTCGGAGGACGCATTTAATATATACTATACAGTCAACCCTCACTTTACGCGGTTAATTCAACCCACAGGATACCGCGGAAAGTGAGAAACGCGTAAAGTGAACAACATAACATATGGGATTAATTGAAATAGAGACCGGGCCGACCCCCAAACTCCACTTTTTCAGACACAATACCTACGTTGTAGTAAAAATAACTTTCTTAATTTTATGATGGTATGCACACACAATTAATAATTAAGAGAAATATCAATAATATTAGGTTTTTTAACACTTACATTAGTAGAAAAGATGGCTGGGCACACGGGGATGGGGGGTTGGTTCTGAGGCAGAGGGCAGATTATTGGCCCTCACCTGTATCACTTGTATCACTATCCACCACAGAGGCTTGCAGGGCCTCTTTGTCAAACCCCTCAAAGTCCATATAAGTCCATATCCTCACTATAATTATCACTATCACTGACTTGGGCCGGCTGTGGTGGGTGGCGGGTGAAGAACTCGGTAATGTTTTGATGACTGGGCGACCTTGTGCGCACCCTGCTCGCGCCGCTTACACAACATGGCGGATGGCGGGAGGTTTGGATCCAAAAATGGCGCGGCTCGCCAGCCGCTCTCCGCATAAAGGGGTACACGCACCGCGGGATGTGAGCATTCCGGTTTCGGCAGGGTACCGCGTAAGCGTGGAAACGCGGAATGTGGGACCGCGTAAAGCGAGGGTTGACTGTACAAGTAATATCTCCGTTAGCCGAAATCTCTCAAACCCGGAGCTCTCCAATAGCTGGAATTGAAATTTTCTCGGAAAATCGTACCCAAAGACAAAATTTTCCGAAAAATTACGGCTTTGGGAACGATTTTCCAGAAAATCCTGAGAAATTATTCCCAATATCCGGAAAATTCCGTAGGTGGGTGTGTTTTTTTCCGGATTTGAGATACGAAAATCATGCCCATTCTCCAGAAATTCCGAGAAAAATTTTCCGTTACCTAGAAAATTCCGGGGATAAGGGATATTTTTCTGGGTTTGAGAGATGATGTACTGGATTATTTCTGAAACTTCTGAAAACATTTTAACTTTACCCGGAAAATTCCGGGGATGAAGGGATTTTTTCCGGCTTTGAGAGTCGTCTCATTACCGGAAATCTCTCGTTCTCGGAAGTTCTCTGCACCAATTGTTCCGGCTAATGGAGATATCACTGTACTGTACTCATTTTTACCCACAATAAGACATAATACTAAGACAAATTACGCATCAGTTGTTCTCAGTCGTATTTCCCACCTCTGCTGATGGCCGTGTAATATTTCAATGTGATTCTGATCTTTTAAAATGTTAGTTTTTGCATAATGTAGTGTTACTGATATGTAATCTGTCTTAGTATGCTTTATTGTGGGTAAAAATAAGCATATATTAAATGCATCCTAAGAAAGCGTGAATTTCCTCCCCGAGTTTAACAGTTAATTCATGTACTATAATATTTTTGATAAACTTCCTACGTGCTTATGTTTGAAATACAGTGGTCCCTCGGTTAACGAGCACAATCCGTTCTAGAAGGGTGCTCGTTAACCGAAAAACTCGTTAACCGAAACCATTGTTTCAATGGGTTTTGGGGTAATTGGTTCCAGCTCACCGAAAATTGCCTAAATTCAACAAAAAAGGTAGAAAAGTACACTTACTTTGAGGTGTGTATGTAGAAGGCTCCTGGATGATGATGATGGGAATTAGAATGGGGTTGAGGAGAAGAGAAGGCATTGGGGTGGAAGAGAAGTCACCCCATGGCACCATTTCACCCATAAAATTTCAGTTCTCTTGGTGTAATTCAAGATTATGTTCTTTAAATCAACACTGCACTGCATTATATATTGTAAATATGTAAAATAAATTTCAAAATGACCAATAATTTGCTTGGAAACACAGAAAAAAAGCATTTAGATGAAGAGAGTCTCAAGCAAGATGTTACCTCCACTGAAAAAACACAAAGACTGATGCCTGTATGGTGTGTTGGCAGGCTGGATGGCATGTTCAATAATTGTTAAAATTACTAAAAAATTTAATATTAAACATTTAAAATTATTGAATAGTATAAACTTCTTGATATTTACTAAAATGGTAAGGAATTTAAATCCTAGAACTGTTTACTGTACTGGCGGACTAATACTACAGCTGGTGGACCGCCAAATGCAAGCGAAAACATGTTCAGGTCAGCTCGCAAGAAACTCGTTAACCGGAGTTAAGAATCTTATGGAAGGTAACTCGTTAACCGAAATCTCGTTAACCGAGGGACCACTGTAGTTAAAGTAAAGTATGTATCTTTATATAATTTAGCTAAATATCTTTCTCGTCAAAAATGGCCATTATGAATAAAATAATTTAGAAATACATCATTACTTCAGGACAAAATTGGACAGATTTGCAACAGCCAATCAGGTGTAACTCTTGAGGGGGGGGGGAGGCGGATCTCTTCTCAGCTGGGAAAAATGCACTATAGAAGGTCACAACACCATTCATTTGGGTTGGAGGGAACAATAAGGTACAAACAGCATGACCATATTTTATTATTAGTTGTCTAGGTAACCATAAATGTTCTTAGGTGTTGTTGTATAGGCTCAGTATCTTTGTTTACAGTTAAAAAAGGTAAAACAATGGTTCAAACAATATAAATTCTTTAGATTAAAGAAAATAAGCATAAAACACAGTCACCAAAATTATTCATTCAGTAGCCAGTCCAGCTGCTCCGCTTTTCAATGATGAACTGTAGCCTGTCCAGCATGGGTGGCCTCCACCAGCTCTGGTCTACCCCTGTAGTATTCCCACTGTCTGTTAATGTGCACCATTATGTCAAATAATGTAAAAATTGATTGGATAAACTGTTTTGTGAATTTATTAAAGAAAACCATGACATCTTTCCCAGTCCTTATTGAGAAATGGAAGTATCAGAGCTAAATGTTGAACTTGCTTGTTTGTGTGGTGGGAGGATGACCAGACAGCTACCAGAGGTAACTGCTTAAAATATCTTGCCAATCTTGAAAATCTTACCCCAAACGTAAAGGCTTGAAATAAATTTTTGAAACCTCCCATAATTTGAAAAATTATATACATTTGTTCTAAATTTCTTTTTATTTTTTTTATTTTAGAATCACAGTTAATTTAAGATATGAAAATGTTCCTTTGGTATTTAATTTGCCAAGTAATTTGGCACCCCTGGGCCCATGATTCGCCAATTATGCACCTCTCAACAACGTGAATCTTCCATAATTTATTTTGAAAGAAATGTTAAATATATTTCTTTAGTTGCTGCAGTGTGGAAGCAACAATGAAAAGTAATTACTTGTAGACTTCACTAAGCTAACATTACAGTACAAATCTACTTGTTTAAATATTTAGTAAAGGCTCTGCTTTGATATACTCGGATACAACTTTAGTTTGGTCTCGTCTCAAACCATCCAATGAATAGATTTTGTTTTGTTTTGTAATGTAGAATACCGAGTGTCTATTGTCATTCAATTATCAATTATTTTTGTGTATATTTTATATAGTCGTGTCGTATCTTACGCACATTCAACTTTACAGACTTGATTAGGGAAAAAAAGACCCAGTGAGTGTAGGAGCGTATGGCTGGGGGAGATGCTTCCACCTGCACCTCTCTCGGCCTAAATTGTGATGCAGTGTGTGCACTATCTTGTATAACTTTACCTTTCTTATGCTTTCATTATTTTTCCTAAATATTCTCTGCTGAAATCAACTTGACAATCAGTAATAAAGAAGATGAAGGAAACTTACAGCACAGGTGGTTGTGGTGGGCATCTAAACTGAAGTAGTCCTAACCAGCCAAGTTGCCAGATGGACTATTGACAAACTGCCCACTCCTTCCACACTTATGATCACCTCCCACACAGAATACACACTCATGCTCTTCATAGTTCTTATTTTAAAGTTTGATAATATATTATATTTGTTTCCAAGTCACATTAGAGTATTGAAACGACTTTTCCACAACCTTTATACAGTCTGACCTCGCAAATTCTTGTTTCAAAAGTCCATTTTTTCTGCAAATCCGTGCATTTTCATGAACTTGTCCATGTTTGTATGAGAAAAAGAAATAATTTCAATACTTTAATGTGACTTAGAAATAAAGAAAATATAAAATAAAACTAAAAAAAAAAAAAAAATGAGGAGCATGTGTGTGTGAAGTGAACGTAAAGGTTGAGGCAGTGGGCTGTAACTACACTGCGAGCCCAGCCATGCTCCCTGACACACTCCTACAATGTGAAGTTGTGGCAGACACACGTTGTAGGAATTCGTGGTATAATGTTGTCTAGCACTCAGGATGGATGGAAACTCTAAGGTGGTTTTCTTGTATAATATAAGTTATATGATAGACAGTCTGGTGCTGGAGGTGCCGTGTGGTGAGGAGCTGCTCAGTAGAGACGTTCGGTGAGTAGCGTGTTGAAGGAGGTAGATGTGCAGGAGCTTCGTTAGAGAAGATGTTGCCTGTTGCTGGCCTCCTGGTTGAATGAATGCTGACAGCGTGGAGCTTGCTGGAGGAGGTGTTGCTTGTTCAAGAAGAGAGACCAGAATGAATCTCAATGGAGAGACAGAGCTTATATACCCAGCAGCCGTGAGTCCTCTACGAGTCATGTTGGGAAAACCCGAGAAAGTCGCCGGTCCCTGGTTCCGTTGCTAAGATATGGTAACATCTGTTGTCGCCGCTCGCTTGGTTGCTAGGATACGGCGGCGCATCGGAATGCGGATACGCAGTTGTAGGGGAGACGTCCACTACAATACTCCCCCTCCCCTCCCGGCGCGGCGGGAGGCTGGATGTTGTCCGGGTTGTGTCCCACACATAACACATACCGGGCAGGTGTATGTACGACTCGACCGCTACGTGTAACAACTCCGTCTAGTGACACAAAACCTGTGGGAGAATTAGGAGGAGAAAGAGGGTTTGGGATTAGAGGAGGTTGTACAAGCAATGGTTGTTGTGCTCCTGCTGCTGCAGGGGCTGCGTCAGGAGGAGGGTCCATGGCAGGAGCAGGTTCTATGATAGAAGGGAGGTCTATTACAGGTTCAGGTTCTATGACAGGAGCTAGACAGGAGCAGGTTGTACATGAGGGTGAAAAGAGGGTGCCCAGAAATGTCGTGGGCGTGGTGTTGCTGCCGGTGGTAACTGCGGGTAGACTGGTGCAGGCGTAGTTTTGTTGATGGTGCTGCTGGGCTGGGGGCCCGACGGGTAAGGCGGCCGGTTTGACTCGGTCTATGCTGACGGTGTCATGTCTGCCATTCCGGATAATTGTCAGGAACTTTGCTGAACGGGTAACCACCTGGAAGGGTCCATCGTAGGGGCGTTGTAATGGGTTGCGGTGAGCATCATGCCTGACGAAAACATACTCGGCTGTGAGTAGTGCAGGAGGGATGTGTTCAGGGCGCCGAGTAGGCTGGCGTGGAGCAGTAGCTCTGAATGCAGAAACTGCTTGTCGTAGCTTTTGGAGTAAGTCGTGACGAACGGCTGGAGTGGTTTGGTTGGGATCAGGAGGGAGTGAGAAATCCCCGGGTAGCCGAAGGGGCTCGCCTAGTGTCAGATCTGCTGGGCTACAGTCCATATCCTCCTTGTGTGACGCACGGATGCCGAGGAGCACTAAGGGAAGCGCATCAGTCCAGCTGTAAGGGTCGTGCTGTGCCTTGAGTGCGTCCTTCAGCTGCCGGTGAAAACGCTCTACCATGCCGTTGGCTTGAGGGTGGTATGCTGTAGTGCGTTGTCTAGACGTGCCGAGGAACTGTAGGAGGTGCTGCCAGAGTTGTGACTCAAACTGTACTCCTCGGTCAGTGATTACGGTTGCGGGGGGGCCAAAACGGGAAACCCAACCGGACATGAAGGCGCGGACAGTAGTCTCTGCTGTAGCGTTGGGCATGGGAATTGCTTCTGTCCACCTGGTGAAACGGTCGATGCAGGTGAAGATGTAGGTGCTACCGTAGGATGATGGTAGAGGTCCCACGATGTCGAGGTGTACTACTTGAAAACGTCCTTTGGGAATAGGGAAGGCTTGTAAGGGGGCCCGTATGTGACGATGTATTTTGGAGGACTGGCAGGCCAGGCACTGGGCAGCCCATTTCTTAGTATCAGACTTGATGCCGGGCCAGACGACACGTTGCGTGAGGAGGCGCTGGGAGGCCCGCACACCCGGGTGGCTGAGACCATGGATGCGGTCGAAAACAGCGCGGCGGTGGACGTGAGGCACGAACGGTCTAGGCTGTCCACAGGATACGTCGCACCACAATTTTATCTTTGTGCCAGGAACAGGGAGTTCTTGGAGTATGAGGCCTGAGGGGGATGTCTTGTATGCTGCCAGGTCTTCGTCTTTCTCTTGAGCCGCGGCTAGCTGCCCATAATCAATGGGTGGAGATGAGGGAAGAATGGTGGATATACAACGAGAGAGGGCGTCGGCGATCTCGTTGTGGCTGCCTTTAATGTGTTGGACGTCGCTGGAGAACTCCGAGATGTAAGCAAAGTGGCGCAGGACACGAGGTGTATGTGACTGGGAAGCTGAAGCGAAGGCGTGGACGAGGGGCTTGTGATCAGTGAAGATGGTCAACTGACGGGCCTCGAGGAAGTGCTGGAAATGTTGATAACACGTCTTCAAGGCAGCCCGCAGGGTAGCGAATTTGTCGTCATCTGGAGGGTTGGAAATGGTTTGTGAGACCCGCGTGGCCATTTCCGTGGGCAAGGCACAGAGCAGGGCGCAATACTTTTGCTCGTCGGTCGCTCGTGAGCCGGCGAGGGCTGCTTCCACATGGTCTAGCCAGTCCTCGACGTTGTGGTTGAAAGTCGGCAGAGAGATCCGTCCGTCCTCCATCCTGTGTGAATGCTTATCTCAGGGAGTCACCATTTGTAGGAATTCGTGGTATAATGTTGTCTAGCACTCAGGATGGATGGAAACTCTAAGGTGGTTTTCTTGTATAATATAAGTTATATGATAGACAGTCTGGTGCTGGAGGTGCCGTGTGGTGAGGAGCTGCTCAGTAGAGACGTTCGGTGAGTAGCGTGTTGAAGGAGGTAGATGTGCAGGAGCTTCGTTAGAGAAGATGTTGCCTGTTGCTGGCCTCCTGGTTGAATGAATGCTGACAGCGTGGAGCTTGCTGGAGGAGGTGTTGCTTGTTCAAGAAGAGAGACCAGAATGAATCTCAATGGAGAGACAGAGCTTATATACCCAGCAGCCGTGAGTCCTCTATGAGTCATGTTGGGAAAACCCGAGAAAGTCGCCGGTCCCTGGTTCCGTTGCTAGGATATGGTAACATCTGGTGTCGCCGCTCGCTTGGTTGCTAGGATACGGCGTCGCATCGGAATGCGGATACGCAGTTGTAGGGGAGACGTCCACTACAATACTCCCCCTCCCCTCCCGGCGCGGCGGGAGGCTGGATGTTGTCCGGGTTGTGTCCCACACATAACACATACCGGGCAGGTGTATGTACGACTCGACCGCTACGTGTAACAACTCCGTCTAGTGACACAAAACCTGTGGGAGAATTAGGAGGAGAAAGAGGGTTTGGGATTAGAGGAGGTTGTACAAGCAATGGTTGTTGTGCTCCTGCTGCTGCAGGGGCTGGGTCAGGAGGAGGGTCCATGGCAGGAGCAGGTTCTATGATAGAAGGGAGGTCTATTACAGGTTCAGGTTCTATGACAGGAGGAGGGTCTATGACAGGAGCAGGTTGTACATGAGGGTGAAAAGAGGGTGCCCAGAAATGTCGTGGGCGTGGTGTTGCTGCCGGTGGTAACTGCGGGTAGACTGGTGCAGGCGTAGTTTGTTGATGGTGCTGCTGGGCTGGGAGCCCGACGGGTAAGGCGGCCGGTTTGACTCGGTCTATGCTGACGGTGTCATGTCTGCCATTCCGGATAATTGTCAGGAACTTTGCTGAACGGGTAACCATCTGGAAGGGTCCATCGTAGGGGCGTTGTAATGGGTTGCGGTGAGCATCATGCCTGACGAAAACATACTCGGCTGTGAGTAGTGCAGGAGGGATGTGTTCAGGGTGCCGAGTAGGCTGGCGTGGAGCAGTAGCTCTGAATGCAGAAACTGCTTGTCGCAGCTTTTGGAGTAAGTCGTGACGAACGGCTGGAGTGGTTTGGTTGGGATCAGGAGGGAGTGAGAAATCCCCGGGTAGCCGAAGGGGCTCGCCTAGTGTCAGATCTGCTGGGCTAGAGTCCATAGCCTCCTTGTGTGACGCACGGATGCCGAGGAGCACTAAGGGAAGCGCATCAGTCCAGCTGTAAGGGTCGTGCTGTGCCTTGAGTGCGTCCTTCAGCTGCCGGTGAAAACGCTCTACCATGCCGTTGGCTTGAGGGTGGTATGCTGTAGTGCGTTGTCTAGACGTGCCGAGGAACTGTAGGAGGTGCTGCCAGAGTTGTGACTCAAACTGTACTCCTCAGTCAGTGATTACGGTTGCGGGGATCACCGGCGCGCATCGGCGGAATGCGGATCACGCAGTTGTGAGGCGTCCACTACAGCGTCAATATACTAACCTTGTGCTCACTAAATTGTTTAACTGTGAACATCATCATTTATATAGAGGAATAAGTGTTAAGAACTGTCAATAAATATGACATTGGAGTGTAAGTTTGAAACAAAAGATTTATGTTGTGCAATTAGAGTTAACTTTTTTAACAAATGATTACTGCTATTTTTACATGGCATATAAGACACACTATTTTGTCTGAAAGGGGGCTAAAAAATCAGCCTGCGTCCTATTTGTGAAGTTGTCTCCCGTAAGCTAATGAATTCACCCAGTTGCTGTCTCCAGAAGGCTAAATTCTACCTAACCTAACTCCACAATTAAAAATGGTTTTGCTTACTTTACACATTATTTTTAATTAATTAAAAGATAATTGTACAGTAACCCTCAGTTAGAGATTTGGTTAGCGATTTACCTTCCATAAGATTTTTTAGCCGGTTAACGAGCAATCCCTCGATTCTGAGTTTCACAAAGCGGACCTCAACATGTTTTAAGCTTGCATTTTGGCGGTCCACCAGCTGTAGTACAGTAATGCCCGCTTTCTGCAGTTCTCGTTCTGGCGTTTCTACATTTACGCGGTACCCTGCCAGAACCGGAATTCCCACTTTACGCGGTGCATCTACTCATCTACGCGGGTGAAGTATAATTTTTTTGTTTAGCTCATAAAATTCATACAAATTATCCGGCCAGAATATAATTTACATTGGAATTCTTACAATATGATGATCATTTGAATAAAGCATCATATGGATTTTTTGCATTAGACATACAAATGTTAGTCCCAAGTAAAATTTTGTTTACTCGGAGCAAATATGTTACCTTTGTGCAAAATATATGACGTGTATATTCAAAATATTCCTGGTCTTGCAAGGAATCCAGCAATGTCAATTATATTATCCTAACTTTAGTCTGAGGTATTATTTATTACTAAAAATGTAAGCCTACTGTTTTCACCCAAACTTTTCACTGGTCGGGAGGGAAGGTGAGGGGTAGGGAGGGAGGGAGGGAGGGACCCAGCGAGCGTGGGAAGAGGGGGGGAGTGGAGGTGGGGTATTTTGATTGACAGATAGTGTCTGGGTGAAGTATAATTTGTTTATTTACTGAAGATATTTGTTTTAGCTCATAAAATTCATACAAATTACCCGGCCAGAATATAATTTACATTGCTGGAATTCTTATAAGATTGTGATTATTTTAAATATAAACATCATGGAATTTGCATTAGACATACAAATTTTAGATCTAATGTAAGAATTTTGATTAGAAAGAGCCAAAATTTTATCTTTTGTGCAAAATATATGACGTTTATATTCAAAATATTCCTGGTTTTGCAAGGAATCCAGCAATGTCAATTAGAGGGATCCTAAATTTAGTCTGAGGTATGATTTATTACTAAAAATGTAAGCCTTCTGTTTTCACCCAAACATTTCTCAGAGAGGGAGGAGCCAGCGAGCGTGGGAAGAGGGTGGGGGGGTTGAGTCCATTATTTGAATGGACATTAACCGGTGACTGTATTTCTCTTAAATATTAATTGTGTGCGCATACCATCATAAAATTAAGATGTTATTTTTACTACAACGTAGGTATTGTGTCGGAAAAAGTGGAGTTTGGGGGTCGGCCCAGTCTCTATTTCAATTAATCCTATATGTTCTGTTATTCCATTTACGCGGTACTCCGCAGGTTCAATTGACCGCGTAAATGAAGACCCAACTGTGTGTGTGTATGTATATGTATATATATGTGTGTATGTATATGTATATATATGTGTGTATGTATATGTATATATATGTGTGTATGTATATGTATAAATGTGTGTATGTATATGTATATATGTGTGTGTATGTATATGTATATATATGTGTGTATGTATATGTATATATATGTGTGTATATATATATATATATATATATATATATATATATATATATATATATATATATATATATATATATATATATATATATATATATATATATATATATATATATATATATATATATATATATATATATATATATATATATATATATATATACCGTATATCACGGCCTATAAGACGAAATTTGAACATTAAAAAAATCTGCCCAAAGTTAGGGGGTCGTCTAAACCACCAAGTTTAAAATTCTTACCTCTTAAATATTGTGGTTTAGTGTGTCAAGAGTGGTGATGAAAACATCGTAAGCCACTCACAAGGTCTTACCACTAATTATTTTATACTGAAACTTACGTTTGGCAAGCTGGATTCAAATTAAGATTATCGGTATATTAAAATAATAAAAATGTATTATAAACCTGTCTAACATACCGTAAAAGAGAATTATACCCCTGTAATAAACACAGCTATCATCACACACCCCTCCCCACGCCCCCCCCATTTGCCAGTGAGGAGACAAGAAAGGAAAAGTGACCGCGAGATTGGGCTATTTTTAGCCATGGAGGTGGTCAGTAATGCATATCGGTATATTTACTGATAATAATACTTATCTCCTATAAATAATTAATTTAAAATTATTTTTTTACAAGGAATATTCAGTAAATGACTGCATTAATTCTTGAAACTACTGACAGTTAAATACAGACGCTTAAAAGACGTCACTAGTGTTTTCACTACACTAGCTGGTAACATTTGATGCCATTACTTGAAGTGAATTGGCCTTATTTTAAGAAACTATTTATCACTACACGTCAAAGAGTACATTACAAATCATACTTGCATAAAAACACACTGAGTGATGCTCTGTAATTATCGCAATATTAAGTAACACTAACCACCGATTTCGAAGCATAACTCACGGGACAACATATGGGGATTGGTGGTCACACTGGACGGTGCGAGGCGGGTGAGGCGTAGTTAAGTGTAGTGGGGAAGAGGCGAGGCGTGGTTGATCGGGCCAGGCCGGGGCTTTGCGGGGCGGGGCACGGAACGGCGGAGCGGGGCAGGGATGGGAGGAAGGGTAAGGTGGGTGAGGTGAGGATTAGGACAGGGAGGAGGATGTAGGTTAAAAGACATGTTAAGTTATAACAGTTAGTACAGACACCGCTTTCATCACTGAAACATTCCTTTGTCGCAAAACAAGTTTATAAATTAAAGAAAATAATTACAGTGTGTTTAATATATTACAGTATATTATAAATAAATAAACAAATAATTCGGTAAATCTATTTCAAGTAAATGGAAAATAAGCAAACAAATGTTATTTACCAAGACGCTTCCCTCTGGCTCAGGGTGAGATGTAGGGGTAGATAACAAGGCTATTTATAGCCCGTCTTTGTGTCTGAAGTGGCCAGTACCCTAATGCACCATAAATAATTCATTGAACATTCATTTTTTGTACATAGTATATTCAGTACATATATATATATATATACAGTGACCCCTCCGTTAACGAACTCAATCCGTTCCAGAAGGTCGTTCGTTAACCGAAAAGTTCGTTAACCGAAACCATTGTTTCAATGGGTTTTTGGGTAATTGGTTCCAGCTCACCGAAAATTTCCTAAATTCAACAAAAATGGTAGAAAAGTTCACTTACTTTGAGGTGTGTATGTAGAAGGCTCCTGGATGATGATGATGATGATGGGATTTAGAATGGGGGTGGAGGAGAAGGAAGAAGAGAAGGCATTGGGGTGGAAGAGAAGTCACCCCATGGTGCCATTTCACCCATAAAATTTTAGCTCTCTGGTTTAATTCAAGATTATTTTCTTTAAATCAATGCTGCACTGCATTATATATTGTCAATATATAAAATATATTTCAAAATGACCAATAATTTGCTTGGAAACACAGAAAAAAAGCATTTAGTTGAAGAGAGTCTCAAGCAAGATGTTACCTCCAGTGAAAACAGAGAGAGACTGACGCCTGTTTGCTGTGTTAAGAGGCTGGATGCCGCGCATTAAACTAGTCACTTTACCTTCAATTTCGTTCAATAATTGTTAAAATGACTAAAAAATTGAATATTAAACTTTTAAAATTATTGAATAGTATAAACTTCTTGATATTTACAAAAATAGTAAGGAATTTAAGCCCTAGAACCGATTAATGTATTGGCGGACTGATACTAAAGCTGGTTGCCCGGTCAGTGCAAGCGAAAACATGTTGAGGTCGGTTCGTAAGAAGTTCGTTAAGCGAATTTTTTTTCGTTAACCGAATTGAAGATCCTTATGGAAGGCAGTTCGTTAATCGAAATTACGTTAACCGAGGTGTTCGTTAAACGAGGGGTCACTGTATATATATATATATATATATATATATATATATATATATATATATATATATATATATATATATATATATATATATATATATATATATATATATATATATTTATATATATATATTTATATTTATATATATATATATATATATATATATATATATATATATATATATATATATATATATATATATATATATATATATATATATATATATATATATATATATATATATATATATATATATATATATATATATAAAAATATATATATATAAAACTGTACTGTGCAATACTGTAATGGACAGTACTGTATTATACTGTATTGTGCAGTACAGGGGCCCCCAAATTCGCGGGGGTTAGGTTCTCAAAATGACAACGAATCACAGTATATTCCCTTGTGTGTTTTGCCTTAGGATAATTATTTCTTTTACACACAAAACACATACAAATATATAATTATGGGAAAATTCTCTCAAAAATAATCAGAAACAAATTTATTATAATTGTGACTTAACCAGAGTGATGCCGAACATTACAGAACACGGCCAAACCTTGACCCACGCAGGTGTGAGGCGTCAGTTGTGTCTCAGCAGTAATATAACTTACATTTCTGGAATCCTTGCAAGACAGTGAATAATTTGAATATATACATCATACATTTTGCACAAGGTTCCAAAATTTTAGTCCATTTAAGTATTTTTCGATAGATACAGTGGGGTATGCTATAACGAATGGATTCTACTACGAATATTCCTATAACGAATGGTTTTACCTATAAAATTGAGAATGCTATAACAAACGAAACTCCTACAACGATTTTTTTTTTACTAATTTTTTGTTTTTTTATTACAAGTATTAATGATATTCTTTATTTCAGGGGTTTAGATGCACATTTATGCACTTTTTTACAATTTTATATTATATTTTTCAGTGTTAAGTGGTTGTATTTGGGGGCCTGGAACGGATTAATCCTATAACGAACAAGGTTCTAGAACCAATTAGATTCGTTATACAGTAAAGCCTAAGATAACAATGATTCAACCAACAACTTTTCATATTTAAGACCCTAGTTAATTTAGGACCCAATTCAATTTAAGTCCTTACTTCATTCATATTTGTGACCAATATATAATAAAAATAAAATTACATTTTCATATAAATAATAAATAAATCCCGATATGTATTAAAAAAAAAAGTACGAGCGCCTTGCACAAAGAAGCTGCCTGGTTAATGAGTGGTAAACAAAGGAGCTTGGCGGGCCTTTTGTTTTCAAGCATCTGGAACAGGAACAGGAGAAAAACTTTCTCAAGTTTCTTACAGCATTTTTGCATCCCTATTCAACATAAGCAAGAGAGCAAGTGATGGTAGTGTTGTTTCAAAAGCTAATAGAAAGTGTATAAGCTTAGCCGAGAAACTAGATGTGTTAAAACGATATGAAAAAGGTGAGAGGTCTGTGGATACTATATGGAGCAAGCAATGAACATATTTTCTGAAGTGGATCCATTAACAGAACAAAGCATTAAAATTTAAATAAATGCAAATGACCTCTACATAAGGATGTATAATGAGAAAAGAAAGCAGCTGTGCAAGGTTCTTTCAACAGCTTTATTATTCAAAGGCCTAAACCATCAAATTCAGCATCATAAGCAGCTTCAACATCAACTTCAGGCTCAGTAACAGTTTCAGCAATAGCTTTATGGAAAGCTATAGCTTCAGCCAGAGTTGGACCTACAGCTTCAGCCAGAGTTGAACCTGATGACTTCGTCATCTGAGTAAAAAGTCGCACAATATTCATTGGCTGTCCATATGTTTTAGACTCTACCGCCATTGGTGAGCAGAATTTTTGTTTTACATTTGTAAATATTATTTAAAACGTATATGAACAGTTGCTTTCATATTCATATGTAGAGAAATGACGATATGTTTTCACATGTACGTACTTACTGTTCATACATTGGCGTTCCTAATCGTCTCGCTTTATTTCTTTACCATTAGTGTTAGCTACTTCTAGTGTTCCATTTATTAACATTAACTATCATTACTTAAAACAAACACTACAAATATTCATTTTTTTTTTAAATTAAGTTCACTTCAGCTACAACCAGGGTCTCATTTTCTTCAGTTTCTTATGTAGAACCATCGTCACTCACAAAAACAATGCCGTCTTGTCTCCTCTTGTGTGTTTTAATATTCTACATATTATTAATGAATTGCATTGTTCATTTCACACATATATAAACATTAATTCAATCAAATACATATTCAGTAATAAACAATAATGAATCTTTTGTACATATTCTTAAGATAAATGACTATGTTTCCTTGAGTGTGTTGTGTTGGTGACAGCTTCCACACCTTAAACAAATTCATATCTAGGTGGCCATCCTCGTTACACGAGGGGCAACCATTATTAGTGTAGTGTATTGTCCAGAAGAGGTTTTAACACTAAGTGCCTGGAGGATCCAGTGGTAGCACATGCTTTCAGAGAGCAACTCGAACATAGGACAATAAACAACCCGACAACAAACAACTCTAAATCCCAGTGCCGAATGAAGTATTATCGACACTGTAATGACAAAAACCTGCAGAGAGACCCTTGGCCAGATCGAAAGAATACACCAGGACTAATTTCATGAAAATGACCCGGCAATCAATGTACTCGTCAATGGTAAATGTGCTGCTTTAATTGATTGGCAAAACAACCCTCAGTCTCAGACCAAAGCTGATACCTTCCACAAGAAGAAAGAGGCGGCCCAGCATTAACCTCGCAAACTAAAGGACGACTGGTTTAAAAATAAAGCATGTGAAACACAAAAACTTGAAGATGAACATAAGATGCAAAAATTTTTCAATTCCACTAAAACATTTTACGGGCCAATCACTCATGGCACAGCCCCCCTCTGCTCATCTGATGTTAACTCCCTGATTAAAGACACATCCATCAGCAGTGAAAAGAGCACTACCACTTGCTCCTCAACCGAAACACCAATGTGGTTGTCCTGACTTCCCAGAAGGTCCCTCAGCATCCAGAGCTGACCCACCTCAACAATCCTCCATCCCTGGGTGAGGTAGCTACTGCTATCAAACAGATGAAAAGTAACAAAGCCTCAGGGCTTGATGGAGTCCCAGCCGAGGTGTATAAAGCAGGAGGACCTCTGCTTACCAGTCGCCTCCACTCTCTCCTGGAGAATATATGGGAAAAGGAGGAAATCCCCCAAGCTCTTAACCCTTAAGCCCCGGATTAGGGTGCTGTTGGCAGTACCCTCCCACCCTCCCCTCCCCGGGACAAATCAAGAAAAAATCAACTTTACCCCCAAAAAATAAATAAATAAATACATGGTGGAAATAAGCGGATGTTCTGGAACGTCACCTGGGGCCTAAGGGTTAAAGACGCCTCCATTATCAATATTTATAAGAACAAGGGAGACCGGTCAGACTGTATACATTGGCATTCCACTATCAGTCATTTTTTCTTTAATATCAGTTGTTACTTCTACTGTACATTAAATAACATTAATTAAAACATACATATTTTTTACATTAATTTAACTACAATAACAACCAGAGTCTTATTTTCTTCAGTTTCAGGTGGATAACTGACATTATGGGTGTAAACACTGACAATAATACCGTCTCTTATCCTCTTGTGTGTTTTAATATTCTATGTAGTATTATTAATGAATTGTATTGTTCATTTCACGTATATAAAGATTAATTCAATCAAATACATATTCAGTAATAAACAATAATGAATCTTTTGTACATATTCTTAAAAAGACAAATGACGTGGTATCCTTAAATGTACACGTACATATATGTTGGTGTTCCCAATCCATCTCTTTTTTCTTTTTTGCCATTAGTGGTTAGTTACTTCTACTGTTCCATTTATTAACATTAAATAACATTACTTAAAAATATATTCCTTTTTTTACATTAATTTCACTACAGCTACAACCAGGGTCTTATTTTCTTAATTTTCTCGTGTAGAACTATTGTCCCGGACTCCTGGGTATAAACACAAACAAAAACAATGGCGTCCCATCTCCTCTTGTGTGACCATATTATTATTCATTCATATTGTATAAAGTGCATTCAGAAACATTATTTAAAGAATATAGTTTCCACTTTTCATTAATTGTTTTGTTTTGGGGGGGAAAGAGGGTAAAAAGCCACACAAAAGATATGAAAAGGTCACACTTGGGAACACATCTCATAATTATTGCTTTATTTTAATGGTAATTAAAGATTCGCAATAAGACGATTCACCTTACACTGCAATATTGGAGGACACATTAACGTCATTATTCAAGGCTTTACTGTACATAACTTTCTTAATTTATTTTTAGCCATTTACATGCACACACCATCCTAAATACATAATTGTGAAAAAAAGTAAAAGAAATAATTGTCCTAAGGGCAAACCTGCAGTACTGTATACCAAAATGCAATAATTACTAAAAATTTTGTCTTACAAGGATTCCAGCAATGTTATATTCTCCCAAGTCAATTCAGTGACATTTTATAAGCTAAAACTTTTACTCTCTGTATGACTGATATCGACACACTGGGTAATGACCCCACGCTGGTCAATACCTCACCCTCCTCCCAACTGGCCTGAACCTTCGCCTCTATAACCTCCTCCCCTACTCCACCTTTGGTCACAGAAGTCGCCAATGAAAGTGTTATTTAAGATGTATTTACTTTTGTTTTTTCTTTATTAATGATAAGGTAAAAGAATATTATGACAGTTATATGGTTTTTTCCCAAACCCATTCATTTTATGTATTTTATGGTAAAATGTTTAATTTTGCCTTGAAACATGCGGTGATTAAGAACGAACCCCCGGCCAGAAACGGGAGGGTGTATGTGTGGTGAAATGGCTCCCTGTCCCAGCCACGAAAATGCCGGCAATTTTAAAATTACCCGCAGACATTCTTGGGTACATCCAGGGTATCATCCGTTAATAACCGAGAACCGCGAAACCATGCTGTACTGTATTGTGCTGTACTGTAATGTATTGTGCCATACTGTGCTATACTGTACTGTAATGTGCTATACTGCACTGTACTATGTTATACTGTACTATACTGTATTGTGCTGTCCTGTACTATACTGTACAGTACTGTGCTTTACTGTACAGTACTGTGCTATACTGTACAGTGCTGTAGTGTTCTGCACATTACAGTACAGGCATGTTCTTAGTGCATTCTTTTTATGGGTATTGTTAGTGTAGTGTAACAATACCTATACAAACATCATGTGGATGCTCTGTTTGTCTGTGTTATCTTATTAAGGCATCAACCACATGTACAAGAGCAGCATAACCCCCATGGGTAGTGGTACAAAGAGGAAACATCATAAATTATCATCTAAGTTTTAGGGTCATTTTCCACTCTTGCATGAGTTAGGCTTCACAAATACCTGATGACAGCTTTCCACGCCTGCACCCTGCATTGCTAGTCTTCTCTCTGGGATAATTTCTCACAACCATCTCCCCATATCATTCTCGCCTCCGCTGGCTCTCTCCCTCCACATTTAGGCTCGTGCCTCTCTTGACCCAGTTGGTTTTCTCCATTCTCTCCACATACCCTAACCACCTCAGTTTACCTCACCAATACTCTCAACATCCAGTTGCCTGCTTAGCTCTTAACATGGTTTCCTATCCCTCAACATCATAGCACCGACTATATACAGAGACAGTGAAGTAAATCCTTTAAGCGAGATATTAGTGACTAGTAAAGATGTTAATAAACAAATACACCTGTAGATAAACTAAAACCTAATAAGTCACCAGGTCCTGATGAGATATTTTGCCAGAGAATTAAAGGAATGTAAGGAAGAGCTTAGTATGCCCTTGGCAGACTAGTTTATCATGTCATTAAAAACGGGTGAAGTACCAGAATCCTGGAGGATAACGAATGTGATACAGATTTTCAAGAAGGGAGATAGATCACTATTCTCTAACTACCGTCCAATCAGTTTAACATCTATTATAGACAAATTGATGGAAGCAATAATTTCAAACTCAATTTTAAATTACCCAGAGAAGCACAAATTAATCACTGATTCCCAGCAATGGCTTCACAAGTGGGCGTTCATGTCTGACTAATCTCTTAACATTCTTTTCAACTGTTTTTGAATCGGTGAACGACGGACATGATTATAATGTAGTATACCTCGACTTTAGCAAAGCCTTCAGCAGAGTCCCCCCCACAAAAGATTAATAAGTAAAGTGGAGGCTCATGGAATTGGAGGAGATATTCTAAAATGGATTAGGGCGTGGTTACAGGACAGGAAACAGACGATTTCCACTCTATCTCTCCTACTCCTGCTCCTCCTACTGAACCTATGCACTTTCCTATAATCTCCACTCACAGGGTTGTTGGTGTGTTATCCAGGTTGGATGTGAGTAAGGCGCATGGACCAGACGGAATACCCCATCGTGTTCTGAGGGAGTGTGCTGAAGCTCTGGCCCCTGTGCTTGCTTGTCTCTTTCACCTCTGCCTCAAAACTCAAACTTTTCCTTCTTCCTGGAAGCATGCCTTGGTTCAGCCCATCCCGAAGAAGGGTGACCTTTCTAATCCCTCCAACTATTGCCCCGTTGCCCTAATTTCACCCCCCTCTAAGATTTTCTTAACTATCTTGAGCTCCCATTTTCCCCGTCACCTTGAACGCCATTCTCTTTTGTCGGATCACCAGTATGGCTTTCGCCAGGCGAGATCTACTGGTGATCTGCTCTCCTATTGCACCCATCTATGGTCATCCTCTCTTAGGGATTATGGGGAAACTTTTGTCATGGCCCTCGACATCTGCAAAGCATTTGACAGGTTATGGCACAAGTCTTTTCTTTCTAAACTTCCCTCTTTTGGTTTTTCTTCCCCACTTTGTTTTCTAATCTCTAGCTTCCTTGAGAACCGATCCATGGCAGATGTTGTCGAGGGATCGATCTCTTGCTCTTTCTCTACCAATAGTGGTGTCCCACAGGCTTCTGTTCTTTCACCTACTCTCTTCCTTCTTTTTATTAATGATTTACTTCACACTACAACTAATTCTATCCATTTTTATGCTGATGATTCTACTCTTCACTCTTCTTCACATTTTACCCTTCCTCCTAAATCTCAAACTAGATCTGTTTCTAGAGCTGATATCATTACTTTTATCAATGCGGAACTGTGCAGCATCTCTGAATGGTGAGGTACAAACTTGGTTAAATTCAATAGTAATAAAACTGAGTATTTACTAATTACACTTTCTAAATTAATTGATATCCCACCAATTACATTTCAGGATGCTATCATTCTGCCAAATTCTTATATAAATATGCTAGGCCTCACCATTTCTTCCAATATGTCCTGGAAATCACACATCCTTAATATAGATAAAGCTGCCTCCCGAAAGTTGGGAATGCTGTACAGATGCCGTAGCCACTTCACTCCTGAGCAGTTGCTTCAAGTATATAAAGGATTCATTCGTCCTAACTTGGAGTACTGCTCTCATATCTGGGGTGGCTCTTCTTCTGTCCAACTGTTAGATAGGGTGGAATCAAAGGCATTTCATCTTATTAACTCTCCTCCTTTAGTCGACAATCTCTCTTCCCTTTCTCTTCGCCGCAATGTTGCTTCACTCTCTCTCTTTTACAGGTACTTAAACGGGCAATGTTCAGTGGATTTGGCATCCTGTGTACCGCCAGCAAGGCCGAGGGCTCGTAACACACGTCTTGCTTGCTGTGCCCAACGTTTCTCTGTGGATGTCGGTCACACGAGAATAACCCATTATAGTACCTCCTTCTTTCCTCACACAGCCAAACTGTGGAATGCTCTGCCTTCTTCTATGTTTTCATACTTATACACTCTGTCTCACTTTAAAAAGCTGGTTTTCCAGCATCTTTGTGGTGTAGATTAATACACTATAACCTTTTCCTTTTCTATTTTCAATTTCTTTGTTCTTATTTTTTCGCCCCCCCCAGGCCCCGTTGTGGGTCGTTTGACCTGTGCCCGGTTGGGATAATCCCCGTAAAAAAAAAAAAGGCATCAAATCCGATTGGGGTAATGTCACTAGTGGAGTACCCCAAGGCTCAGTACTTGGACCATTACTAATTATTATATATATATAAATGACAGATATAGGCACAGACAGCAACATAAGTAAATTTGCTGATGACACTAAAATAGGGCGTGTCATTAAATCTGACGAGGACTCGGCAAATCTACAGGAAGATCTAAACACATTTTTCGTTTGGTCTGAAAAATG
Source organism: Homarus americanus (assembly GCF_018991925.1). Classification (NCBI taxonomy): domain Eukaryota; kingdom Metazoa; phylum Arthropoda; class Malacostraca; order Decapoda; family Nephropidae; genus Homarus; species Homarus americanus. The sequence continues at coordinate 1,945,046 of NW_024720773.1, read as the reverse complement.
GAAGATGGAATTTAATGTAAGTAAATGTAAAGTATTTAGCCTAGGAGATGTAAACAGAGAAACCAGATATCAGATGAACAACATTGTTATAGAGAAATCCAACTGTGAGAAAGATATAGAAACAATGATAAATAGGAATCTTAAACCAAGTCAATAATGCATATTTGCTCAAAACAAGGCTAACAAAGTACTTGGGTTCATACAAAGGAGTTTAGTTACAAGACTAGTGAGGTCATCCTTAAACTATATCTTGAGCTTGTGAGAACTCACTTGGATTACGCAGTTCAATTCTGGTCACCGTACTACAGAATGGATATAGAATCCCAAGAAAGAATTCAGAGAAGAATGACAAGACTAATCCTGGGCATAAGGAACCTTGAGTACAGAGACAGGTTAAAGTATCTTAATTTGCATGCCCTCGAGAGACGTAGAGTGAGGGGCAATATGATCTAGGTGTATAAATGGAAGTCAGGGCTAAACAAAGGTACTCAAACTATCCAACCAGGAACGAACTCGAAGCAATGGTTTTAAATCTGACAAATTTAGATTTAGGTGAGAGATAGGTAAACATTGGTTTGGAAATAGAGTAGTGGATGAGTGGAACAAGTTACCAAACATCATCATTAACTCGAACACGCTGGATAGCTTCAAACATAGGTTGGATGAACATATGAGTGTAAACAGGACTGCCTAGTATGGGCCAATAGGCCCACTGCAGTTTCCTCCATTCTTTATGTTCTTATGTACATTACAGGCCTGTCTGAGCTCAGACAAGGGTTCTGTTGCTCAATGCAGGTGAGATTCACGTCTTGGTCCATGGTCTCCAGTAATCAACACCTTAAAAATTGTACAATGCTACAAACTACATCAGACAGTCCCACTAGTTGAAACCATCAATTGGGTGGTAAATAAAGTTCAAACATCCTTATAATAAGGCATTATTTTGTAAAATTTGCCATTTACACCAAAACGGGACTGTGTACCGTACAGTCTCTCCATCAGATTAGCTCCATGATACAGGAAGATAAAGCGAGTACAGTATTGTTAACCAGGCAACACTGGTGGGTCGAGCCAATATTAGTAAGGTATAGAAGCTGACAGCTGCTGGTCATGGTACAGTACACCTACTCCAAGACTTATGGTACACCTCTTGCTTTTGATGGCAACTATTACACAGAGATGACTGTTATGGAGAGGAATTAACTATTAATTTGATTCCTAATTCTACCAATCATAAGTCCAGCCAAGACTACCTGTGAGCTGTGTCATAGAGTTACAAACACTAGTACTGCACTGCATTAATATACACAGTATTTGGCAGCCACACTACATGTTCACCCTGGACATGTACAACGTCCCCATTTACCACAATATTTTCATCAGTGTTGTTATTCCAGCATTGTACTATTGTGTTCAGTATCACTTCACCCTCACAACTTACTGGATGTTCACGCCTCCAGTAATCCAACATGTTGTCGTACCAACACACAGATGAGGGCCACATTTAGTCTTGGGTCCTAACACTGCCAACTGTACAGTACAGTAAGAAGACATTTTTAATAGGGAATTAAGTAAAGTAAGAGCCACAGTTGTCAACACACCATGGAGAGTATTATGAAGGAAAGTCTTGTTGGTGGAAGGAAGTCTGCATCTGAGCCATCCAGAAGGACCTGAGATTTCAGCCCTTTGAGCACCTCTCTTGGCTTCCCTCAGTATGGCTTGTTCAGCTAACCTGTAAAAGGCATAACATTATAAAAATATTTTTTTTAATTATCATTGTGTTTACATTCTTAAATTATTAACTATTCATCTAAAATGGTCTATAGATCCTCATTTACCAAAAAATAAATAAAAAATAAATAAATCCCACTTTGATTTACAAACCAAACCCCAAAAGTTACTGTACAACAATTTAGGTACCGGTAATTATTATAAAATTTTTTTCACTGGTACAAGTGAAAATATGCTAAAACAGTGCATTATTTTTTATAACCAGTACAGTAGCTATGCTTACTCTTTTAATGTGGCCAGTACTGTACAGTAACATTAAAATGTTGACTAAGAACAGTACAGCACTGTACCCTAGAGCCACACTAGCCAGTGATATCCCTGGACTGGGTGATTTTTAGGCTGGGTTGAAGCCATCCACTCATCACAGCTGGCCACAGTCAAAACAAATCTAGTGTTACCATGGATGGAGGTTATGATAAGTTAGGTACCCTGTATACAGAATTGTACTGTACAGTAATTAGGTAGGGATGGTGTACACAAGTTATGTTACAATACAAGTTATTCTCATATTTGTAATTATTATTTTTATTTATTTTTTAATTCGAAGTTGTTCTTTGTTAGTAATACTTTACAGTAAAGCCCCCCCCCCCCAGTCCAGTGTTTCTCAACCTTTTTCACTCCATTCCTCCCATGAGGAACACTCAACATGGCTCCCCTTCAGTTCTCTCCCAAGTCCCACACAAATAATTTTGAAAATAAACTGTTTTGGTTCCCTTCCTTTATTTTAATGTTTACAATCATCAAACAGAATGCATATTTCATTACAGTTCAATAGGATGGATGACATTGTTTCCTTTCAGTCAGTCGACTCATTCGAGGTCGAGTCCCTGATAAAGCATATCTCATGTCAGGGTTTACATGTAACCGGTTTCAGCTTTTATTCTTTATTTGAAGAAGAGTGGAGAAACCAGATTTCACATAAATAGTAGAAAATAGCAAGAGGACTCGAAGTGCAATCTCACTAACGTTTGGATATGACTTGATACATTCAGCACCAGAATACAGTCAGAGATATTTCTTCATAAAGGTCTCTGGCAGCAGATTCGTTCCCGAGATCAAGGAATTCGTCCTGACCATTGTCGGGAACGGCAGCAATATCAAGAGTGGCAGAGAAAGGATTCCTCACCAATTTCCCTTCTTCCTCCTCGAATTCTGGGAAGTACCTTTTGAGTTCACTTTCCAAGGATTTCAAGTGCTGAATTATTTCATTTTTGAGTAATGGGTCGAGTAGATGATCCTCTTCAATCTCGTCAAGAACAGTTGAGATATTCTCAAACATGGCAACATTTCCTGCACTGACTTTCCTTTGCCAGTTCTGGAGTTTGTCAAGAAATGGACGAATACAATCCATGTGGTGAAACATTTCTTTCCTTGCCTTGTAGCTTGAGATTCAGCCTGTTTAGCTGCTCAAATATGTCTGTCAGGTACACAAGACGTGGCTCCCACAACACCTCGTTGAAGTGACTTAGTAGATCATCCTTCCCTTTCATTTCCAGGAACAACTTAAGTTCTCCCCGAAGTTCAAACACTCAATTCACAACATTACCCTTGGAAAGCCATCGCACTTTGGAGTAAAAGAGGAGAGTTTCATGCTCTGAATCCATGCCTCTACAGACATTCTAGAAAAGGAGAGTTCAAATCTCCTGCTTTCACATAGTTGACTCATTTTACCACTGCCTCCAGGATCTTGCAAAGGGCATCAGGGAGGGTTTTTGACGCCAGTGCAAAACGATGGATCATACAATGAACCCCTTTGGCACTCGAAGCTACTTTCTTGACGTGTTTCTGTAAACCTGATTTCGATCCCAGCATTATCGGAGCCCCATCAGTACAGACTCCACAAAAATTTTCCCAGGCGATTCCTTTAGTTGTGAAGAAAGAAGTCAACTTTTCCATCACATCTAAAGCTGTTGTGGTAGTTTCAAGCTATGTACAGAACAGATATTCATCCTTGATGTCACGCAAGAATACATACCTAACAAACACGAGTAGCTGTGCACAAGAACTCACATCCATTGACTCATTCAACTGTATTGCAAACATACCAGTTGGAGATGATTTAATCTCCTGTAACACTTGTTCCATGATATCATCTAACATTTCACTAATTCTGTTTCACAGTGTCGTCTGACAAGGAAATCTGCTGAATCTTACGTTCACTTGCCTGTCCAAGTACCCACTTGACCATCTTTAAAGCACATGGGCCTTCTTCTTTGCTATTTCAATGGAAACCTCATATGATGCCTCAACCACACTTAAGTTCTGTTGTTGGAAGGCACCACTCTCATCCAGTCTGTTTTCCCAAACTCAGTTCATGGCACTTGAAGAAATCAGGGTTTCTCTCCTCATACTGGGGGTGGATTGTCGTCAGATGATGCTTCAGCTTACTAGGCCTCATGGAATCATTCCCCAGCATTTTGAAACAACACACACTGAGGTTTCTCAATGCCATCAGCGAGGAATGATGTAAATCCGTTAATGTATTCATCATTGTACTTCCGCTTCTTAGCAACGCTGGCAGCCATCACAAATCTAATGAAATTAAAAAAGCAATGCCAAACAGACAGAAACAGACGAATGATAAAGACTAAAAATAATATTAAAAAACAAAAATGAGACGATAATCGAAATGGCAAACACAAACATGCATAAAGTACAGTAAAGTCTCAAATAACGACGGTAATGTGTCCTCCAATATTGCAGTGTAAGGTGAATCATCGTATAATGAATCATTAATTACCATTAAAATAAAGCAATAATAATGAGATGCGATCCAAAGTCTGAACCTTTCCATATATGTTGTGTGGTATTTTACCCTCTTTTCCCCCCCAAAAGGAAAATTAATGAAAAATAAAAACCATAGTCTTTAAATAATTTTTATTAATGCACCTTATACAATATAAATCAATAATAATATGGAATCACAAGAGAAGATGGGACGCCATTGTTGTCATCAGTGTTCACACCCGGGACGATGGTTCTGCATCTGAAACTGAAGAAAATAAAATTTGTTGTAGCTGTAGTAAAAATACAGTGAACCCTCACTTTATTCAGTCAATTGAACCCACGGCGGCCCGCGTAAAGCGAGAAACACGTAAAGTGAACAACATAACATATGGGATTAATTGAAATAGAGACCGGGCCGACCCACAAACTCCACTTTTTCAGACAATACCTACGTTGTAGTAAAAATAACTTCTTAATTTTATGATGGTATGCACACAATTAATAATCAAGAGAAATATCAATAATAATATTATGTTTTTTAACACTTACGTTAGTAGAAAAGATGGCTGGGCACATGAGGATGGGGGGTTGGTTCCGAAGCAGAGGGCAGATTATTGGCCCTCACCTGTATCAATTGTATCACTATCCACCACAGAGGCTTGCAGGGCCTCTTTGTCAAACCCCTCAAAGTCCATATAAGTCCACATCCTCACTATCATTATCACTATCACTGACTTGGGCCGGCTGTAGTGGGTGGCGGGTGAAGAACTCGGTAATGTTTTGATGACTGGGCGACCTTGTGCGCACCCTGCCCGCGCCGCTCTCCGCGTAAAAGAGTACACGCACCGCGTAAAGTGAGCATTCCGTGTTCGGCAGGGTACCACGTAAACGTAGAAACGCGTAAAGTGAAACCGCGTAAAGCGGGGTTTCACTGTAACGTAAAAAAAAAATGTTATTTAATGAATGTACAGTAGAAGTAACCACTGATGGTAAAGAAAAAAGTGAGACTGCAGAAGGCCAACTTTCATACGTGCACAATCGTGTAAACAGCGTCATTTTTCTTATGGGCAAAAGATTCATTATTGTTTATTACTGATTGTCTTTTTGATTGAATTAATGTTAATGTGTGCAAAATGAACCATACAATTCATTAATAATATGTAGATTATTAAAACACACACGAGGAGACGAGACGCAATTGTTTTCGTTAATGTTAACACACGTGACTGACTGGTTCTACTATAAAACTGCCAACGTATGTAAGTGCGCGCATGTGAAAACATATCGTCATTACTCTACATAAGAATATGAAAGCAACACTTAATACTGTTCATATATGTTTTAGTTAATGTTTCTGAATTTATAAAAAATTCTACTCACCAATGGCGGTAAAGTTGAAAACATAAGGACAGCCAATGTTGTTGTGCGAGTTTTTACTCGGATGACGAAGTTGACAAGTCATCAGGTTCAACTCTGGCTGAAGCTGTAGCTTTCTATAATGTTGCCATAGCTGTTACTGAACCTATAGTTGCTGAATTTGATGCTGTAGCTGATGTTGATGTAGCTGAAGTAGATGCTGTAGCTGTAGCTGAAGATGCTGATGTTGATGCTGTAGTTGATGTTGATGGTGTAGCCAAAGTTGATGGTTTAGTCCTTTGAATAATAAAATTGTCTGAAGAACCTTGCACAGCTGCCTTAGTATTCTCATTATACATCTTTATGTAGAGGTCATATGCATTTTTCACGTCCGTGTATTTTAATACTACTTCGTTCTGTTAATGGATCCACTTCAGAAAATATGTTCATTCCTTGCTCCATGTGAGCAAATGCTTCTGCCAAACACTTAGTCATACATTTGTGAGATGAGGTAGGGGGTATCTGTTGGTGTGTTTGTGGTCCGGTCGTGTCGTTCAAGTTGTATAAGTTCTTCGTTGGTTAGGTCTTCTTCGTGACTGTTTAACAGCTCCTGAACATTTTCTTCATCAACTTTTTCAAATCCTACAATGTGCTTGGCAAGCTCAACAATATTTCTTTAAGTGTTTGGCATGGTTTCCTGAAAACCTTTGAAGGTTTTTACACATTCCGGCCACAATTTCCTCCACACATCATTCATGTTGTCGTCTGTTACTTCCTTCCATGACTGTCCAATGTTTTTAACAGCCTTTAGAATATGATATCTACGCCAAAATTCTTTTATGGACGGCATTCCAGCACCAGCTGTTCCTCCAATCAGTTGAGACATAGCACGGCATAAATAATAGACCTTAAATGATGAGATAACGCCTTGGTCCATTGATGAGATAACCCCTTGGTCCATAGGTTGAAGCATGGACGTGGTATTCGGTGCAGGAATAATGACTTGTACATGTTCAGACAATTCAAGTAGGTGAGCTGGGTGGCCTGGAGCATTATCTAATACAAGCAGTGCCTTGTGTGTTATGTTTTTCTTGGCACAATATTCCTTTAACGCTGGGCAAAAATATTTTTTGAACCAATCAACAAAAAGAGTCATTGTCATCCATGCTTTACTGTTTGACTGCCAAATTACTGGTAAAGTTTGTTTACACACACCTTTGAATGCTCTAGGATTCTCAGAGTGATATACAGCGAGAGGTTTGAGTTTAAAGTCACCTTCTGCATTACCACCCAAGAGGAGTGTGATATGATCTTTGGCTGCTTTGAATCCTGGGGCAGCTTTTTCATCCATGGAAATAAATGTCCGGGAAGGCATTCTCCTCCAATACAGGTAGTCCAGTTTCATCAACGTTAAAAACTTGACTGGGCAAGTAGCCGCATTCCTCGATTAATTTGCATAGTTCTTCTGGATAAGCATTAGCAGCAGATGAATCACCACTTGCGGCCTCACCAGTGACTTTTAAATTATGTAATCCGTGGCGTTCTTTAAACCTAGCATAACAGCCTTGACTCATACTGAACTTTTCTGTTTTAGCGCTTCCCCTTTTACTTGAATTTTTAATATCATTAAACAATGCTAGGGCTTTTGTTTGAATAATTATAGTGCTCAATGGAGTATGCTTCTGATTTTTGTCTTCAATCCATATACAGGGTACAGGTTCTTAAAAGTCTCTCCATTTCTTCCACAACCCCACTCCTGCTTTGACAAACTTTATTTGCACTTAACGGAGTTGTAAACAGAGCACTTTCTTTAATTTTTCCCCATTTCTACGGATAGTTTTCACTGTTGATTCCGGCATCCTCAAAGCACGCGAAATATCCAGACCTCTCGCCTTTTTCATATCATTTTAACACATCTAGTTTCTCGGCTAAGCTTATACACTTTCTTTTATCTTTTGAACCAGCACTACCATCACTTGCTCATGTTGAATAGGGACTCAAAAATGTTGTAAGAAACCTGAGAAAGTATTTCTCCTGTTCAGATGCGTGAAAACAAAAGGCCCGCTAAGCTCCGACTGTTGTTTACTGGTGATGCGCATTACCACTCATTAGCCAGGCAGCTTCTTTGCACAAGGCGATCTTTTTTTTTACAGTATTTTTTTATAATACATATCAGGATTTAGTTATTATTTATATGAAAATATTATTTTATTTCTATTATATTTTCGTCGTAAACACGAATGAAATAAGGACGTAAATTTAATTGGGTCCTAAATTAACTAGGGTCTTAAATATGAAAAATTGTTGGTTGAACCGGTGTTATCAGAGGCTTTACTGTACATACATACTGTATGTAAACATACATAAAATGCCTATGCAATCACACATACAGTCCACTCACATATTTTCCTAATGATATCTTGAACCAGACTGAGAACATTCGGTCTGATCACCACTTGTGAAGCGATGACACACAAACATGTAAAGAACATGTGAGATCAGTGACCCAGTCCAGTGCCCTTCACCCTGCTGACAGGAACTAGAATCGTGCAATCTGAGCGAATCCGTTGGAAATGAAAAACTAGCCGCTGCACCATACTGTGTAAACTGTACCGTACGGGTATTATGATTACACACAATGACAAAAAATAAAATAATAACAATAAAATACTTCTCCCCTAACACGGCCAAGTAAAAAAAAAAAGTTGAATCGGAATTTCCACATTTTCTCCAAACATATACTACTTACACTAGCCCGCCATGGCCCCACTAAAATATTGCCGTGACCCCCAGTTTGAGAAACACTGCGGCCTAGGGTCTGTGGGTTTGCCATCATTCACCCAACACCTCAGTCAGAATTGGTGGTAACCCCTGACCTGTCACCTCACATCCTCAATTCTGACTGATTACAACAAGAAATAAATGCTTGATTTAAGTGTAACTGTACAGATAAATATAAACTAAATACAGTGATATCCCCATTAGCCGGAACAATCTGGGAAGGAGATAGTAAGGTATTTCTGGGTATCGAGAAGATTCTCTCAAAGCCCAAAAAAATCCCTCATCCCAGGAACATTCCAGAATGATGCATTATTTCATCTCAGAAAGCCGAAAAAATCCCCCACCCCCAGAATTTTCCGGGTATCGGGAAAATTGTCCAGAAAATCATTCCCAAAGCTAGAATTTTCCAGAAAATTCTAGATTTGGGAATGATTTTCCGATAAAATTTCAATTCCGGCTATAAGAGAGTTCCAGTTAAGGGGAATTCCAGCTAACAGAGATATTACTCAAAGGTCATCAGGATTCATCTGCTACAATGTAAGTACAGTAAAGCCTCGATTAATGACGGTAGTGTGTCCCCCAATATTGCAGTGTAAGGTGAATCATTGTATTGCGAATCATTAATTACCAATAAAATAAAGCAATAATTATGAGATGTGTTCCCAAGTGTGACCTTTTTATATCTTTTGTGTGGCTTTTTACTCTCTTTTCCCCCCAAAACAATACAATTAATGAAAATTGCAAACTACATTCTTTAAATAATGTTGCTGAATGCACCTTATATAATATAAATGAATAATAATATGGTCACACAAGAGGAGATGGGACGCCATTGTTTACATTAGTGTTTAAACCCAGGAGTCCGGGACGATAGTTCTACATAAGAAACTGAAGAAAATAAGACCCTGGTTGTACCTGTAGTAAAATTAATAAAAAAAAATGAATATGTATGGTTTAAGTAACGTCATTTAATGTTAATGCAGTGGTCCCTCGGTTAACGAGATTTCGGTTAACAAGCTGCCTCCCATAAGATTCTTAAATTCGGTTAACGAGCAACCCCTCGGTTAACGAGTTTCTTACGAGCCGACCTCAACATGTTTTCGCTTGCACTGGCCGGTCAACCATCTGTAGTATTAGTCCGCCAATACATAAATCGGCTCTAGGGCTTAAATTCCTTACTATTTTAGTATATATCAAGAAGTTTATACTATTCAATAATTTTAAATGTTTAATATTCATTTTTTTAGTCATTTTAACAATTATTGAACATAATTGAAGGTAAAGTGACTAGTTTAATGCGAGGCATCCAGCCTCTTAACACAGCAAACAGGCGTTAGTCTCTCTCTGTTTTCACTGGAGGTAACATCTTGCTTGAGACTCAACTAAACGCTTTTTTTCTGTGTTTCCAAGCAAATTATTGGTCGTTTTGAAATTTATTTTACATATTGACAATATATAGCGCAATGCAGTGTTATTTTAAAGAAAATATTCTTTATTTACAACAAGTTTAACTTTGAAAAACACGTGATGACATTGTTTGAATCCAGCATGGAGCCTAAGAGATCAAGAAAAGCTATTTCAATCCAAACCAAGCAGGAAATTATAAAAAAACATGACAAGGCATTAGAACAAATGCACTATGCAAAGAATATGGCATGTCGACATCAACTGTGTCGACAATTCTTGCACAGAAAGACAAATTTAAAGAAGTGAAAGTGAGAGACAAATCTACAAGTGTTTAAAAGTAGATCCCTAATCACAGAAACTGAGAGGTTACTTATCATCTGGATTAGGGAAAAACAGATGAAAGGTGATTCAGTTTCTACTGAATTCATTTGTGAAAGAGCCAGGGAGATTTACGAACATTTAAAGACAGATCAACCTGGTTCTTCAGGCACAGAATTTGAAGATTTTCGGGCCAGCAAAGGCTGGTTCGAAAAATTTAAGAAAAGAAGCGACATTTTCAGTGTTAGGCATGGTGATGCTGCGAGTGCTGATAAGGAAGGGGCAGCAAAGTTTTTAGATGAATTTAAAGAACTGATGGAAGAAGAAAATTATCTTCCACAGCAAGTGTTTAATGTGGACAAAACTGTGCTGTTCTGGAAAAAGATGCCCAAAAGAACATTCATCACCAGAGATGAAGCCTCTTTACCTGGGCATAAACCCATGAAAGACCGTCTCACTCTATTGCTTGGTGCCAATGCTTCAGGGCATTTCCGACTGAAGTCTATGCTTGTCTACCACTCTGAAAACCCCAGGGTGTTCAAGCAACAGAAAGTGGTAAGAACAAAGCTTGGAGTTTATTGGAAGTCCAACCGTAAGGCATGAGTGACAAGACAGCTCTTTAATGAATGGGCTGTTGATGTGTTTTGCCCTTCTGTCAAGAGCTACCTAACCACCAATAAACTCCCTTTAAAGGCTCTTCTCCTCATGGATAATGCTCCTGGTCATGACCCTGACCTTGCCAGCAATTTGGAGTATCAATTTGACTTTGTGAAAGTGTTGTTTTTGCCTCCAAACACTACATCAATCATACAGCCAATGGACCAGAATGTGATCAGCAACTTCAAGAAGTTGTACATGAAGAAAATGTTTAGGTGTCATCAGGCAACTTCCACTGATCCTGAACTAACACTGAAACAGTTCTGGAAGACACAATTCAACATCCTGGAGGCTGTAAAATTGATTGTGTCATCATGGCAAGAAGTCTCCAGTAGATCCCTCAATTCTTTATGGAAAGCACTGTGGCCATCAGTAGTCCATGATTTTGAGGGATTTGAGGAAGAAACAGAGTTGGACCAGGAGAGTGTGTCCATTGGTTAGTCATTGGGCCTTGAAGTGGAGGAGGAGGATGTGGAAGAGCTTGTGATGTCTCATGAGGAGGAACTTACTCCTGATGACTTGAAGCAACTGGATGAGATGTTACAGGTAGAGGCTGACAGTGGTGAGGAGGAAATTGAAAGTGATGACCGTATGTCAGCTAAACAGTTGAAAGATGTGATTTACTACTGGGAGAAGTTCAGGGAACTGGCTTCAAAGCACCCAGATGTGGAAAAAACTAAACTAACTTTGTGTCATGTTGAGGACTCAGTGGTCTCCTTTAAACATAAGTTAATGGTGAGGAGGACAGATGCCCCACAGACCACAATTGACACTTTCTTCAGTAAAAGGCAGAGGGAACAAGATGCTATCCCTCAGCCTTCCACTTCAAGAAGAGAGAGGATGTTCATGGTGGAGAATCTGTCAGTCCAGAGGTTCCTGACATTTTCATGGAAGGTGACTCACCTTCCAAGAAGCAGTAAAATGCTTCTCCTCCACCTCCACTTCCTTCTCTTCTCCCTTCTCCTCCTCCACCTCCCACTTCAAATGCACATCATCATCATCATCATCCAGGAGCCTTCTACATACACACCTCAAAGTAAGTGAACTTTTCTACCATTTTTGTTGAATTTAGGCAATTTTCGGTGAGCTGGAACCAATTACCCAAAAACCCATTGAAACAATGGTTTCGGTTAACGAGCAACCTGCTGGAACGGATTGTGCTCGTTAACCGAGGGACCACTGTACCTGTAAATGGAACAATAGAAGTAGCTAACCACTAATGGCAAAGAAAAAAAGCGAGATGGATTGAGAACGCCAACATATATGTGCGTTTTTAAGGAAACCGCATCATTTATCTTATTAAAAATATGTACAAAAGATTCATTATTGTTTATTGCTGAACATGTATTTGATTGAATTAATGTTTATATCTGTGAAATGAACAATACAATTTATTAATAATACATAGAATATTAAAACACACAAGAGGAGACAAGACGGCATTGTTTTCGTTAGTGTTTACACCCGTGACGATGGTTCTACATAAGAAACTGAAGAAAATAAGACCCTGGTTGTACCTGTAGTGAACTTAATGTAAAAAATTTAATACCTGTATGTATGTTTTAAGTAATGTTATTTAATGTTAATAAATGGAACAATAGAAGTAGCTAACCATTAATGGTAGAGAAATAAATCGAGACGATTGGGAACGCCAACGTATAAACAGTAAGTGCGTACATGTGAAAACATATCGTCATTTCTCAACATACGAATATGAAAGCAACACTTATTTACTGTTCATATATGTTTAAAATAATATTTACGAATGTAAAACAAAAATTTTACTCAACAATGGTGGTAAAGTCTAAAACATAAGGGCAGACAATGAATATAGTGCGAGTTTTTACTCATATGAAGAAGTCATCAGGTTCAACTCTGGCTGAAGCTGTAGCTTTCCATAAAACTGTTGCTGAAAAAGTTGTTGTTGAAGCTGCTTATGATGCTGAATTTGATGGTGTAGCTGAAGTTGATGGTTTAGGCCTTCGAATAATAAGGCTCTTGAAAGAACCTTACACAGCTGCTTTATTTTCTTATTATACATCTTTATGTAGAGGTCATTTGCATTTATTTAAATTTTAATGCTTTGTTCTGTTAATGGATCCACTTCAGAAAATATGTTCATTGCTTGCTCCTATAATATCCACAGACCTCTCACCTTTTTCATATCGTTTTAACACATCTAGTTTCTCGGCTAAGCTTAGACACTTTCTATTAGCTTTTGAAACAACACTACTATCACTTGTTCTCTTGCTCATGTTGAATAGGGACACAAAAATGCTGTAAGAAACCTGAGAAAGTTTTTCTCCTGTTCAGATGTGTGAAAACAAAGGGCCCGCCAAGCTGCGAGTGTTTATACTAGGGATGCTGGCGTCACCACTCACAAGCCCAGCAGCCTCCGTGCGCAAGGTGGGTTTATTTTTTATATTTTTTTGTATAATACCCATAGGGATTTAATTATTATTTATATGATTTTTTTTATTCTATTTTCGTCATAAATACGAAGAAAATAAAGGCGTAAATTAAATTGGGTCCTAAATTAACCAGGGTCTCAAATATGAATCGTCATTACCAGTAGAACAGTCGTTATGGGAGACTTTCCTGCACACACTAAATAAATATTATTAACTTTCATTTTATTTTTGGATGAGATTTTTTTCAGCAAAATGGTGGTTGAAATTAAGGGCAGCATATAAGTTGGACTAGCCATATAGTCCACCCCATGAAGGTCTTACTTTATATAATTTTTTTAACAATTCAGCCACAGTAACTATGAGTAATTTGACACCAAAATATCTTCCTGCCTAACTTACTAAAGCAAACCAAGTACAGTACTGTCTCTTAAGACTAAGAAATGTGTTGCTCCATGATAAAATGTTTGTAGCACAACACAAGCTGGCCACTGTGGGTGTTGTTTATCATCAACGGTTAAGTGAGTGTTGCCCGATAAATTAATGCTTAACAATAGATTTGTATTTCTAAATATTAATTTGGCATACCAGTACATTTATTATTATTATCATGTACCTGAAAATTTTTTTTTTTTATTTTAATAGGGAAGGATACTAAAGTTTCTCATTACTTTTCAGCATCCACTGGTAACTGTCCAGTGAAGGCGGAGTAGCAAAACCCTCCCAAATCCACCAATACTGATGGACCAGGCTGGTGTGACCACTGCCGCTTAACAGTGGAGCTCACCCTTCTGTAAATGTTTGTTATGATGTACAGTTATGATGCCAGTCTCAACCACAGTGGTGTTGTGTATGTACAGTTATTGCACCTCTGTGTAAGGTACAGTACACAATTTACAATGATCAAGTTACATGAAAACCTGTGGCTACACATTTTACTATCCCAGGTTTTGATTTACACAAACTAAATACCAAGTTACAAATTTTGTTTTTCCTTTTCTAATTTTATTTTTACAACATGAGAAGATGGTAGGTGCTGACGCAGGCATCTAAGAGTTTAGAGTACAGTACTGGTGGGTGCTGAGAGTTTACTGTACAGTACAGTACTGGTGGGTGCTGAGAGTTTACTGTACAGTACAGTACTGGTGGGTGCTGAGAGTTTACTGTACAGTACAGTACTGGTGGGTGCTGAGAGTTTACTGTACAGTACAGTACAGTACTGGTGGGTGCTGAGGTTACTGTACAGTGAGTACTGGTGGGTGCTGGGAGTTTACTGTACAGTACAGTACTGGTGGGTGCTGGTTTACTGTACAGTGCAATGCTGGTGGGTGCTGGGGTTTACTGTACAGTACAGTACTGGGAGTTTACTATACAGTGATACCAGTACTGGTGGAGTGCTGAGGTTTGTACAGTACAGTACTGGTGGAGTGCTGGGGAGTTTACTGTACAGTACAGTACTACAGGTGGGTGCTGAGAGTTTACTGTACAGTACAGTACTGGTGGAGTACTGAGTTTACCTACAGTAGTGATACAGTACTGGTGGGTGCTGAGAAGTTTACTGCTTCAGTACAGAGTACTGGTGGGTGCTGAGAGTTTTACTGTACAGTACAGTATAGTGGGTGCTGAGTTTACTGTACAGTACAGTACAGTACTGGTGGGTGCTGAGAGTTTACTGTACAGTACAGTACTGGTGGGTGCTGAGAGTTTACTGTACAGTACAGTACTGGTGGGTGCTGAGAGTTTACTGTACAGTACAGTACTGGTGGGTGCTGAGAGTTTACTGTACAGTACAGTACTGGTGGGTGCTGAGAGTTTACTGTACAGTACAGTACTGGTGGGTGCTGAGAGTTTACTGTACAGTACAGTACTGGTGGGTGCTGAGAGTTTACTGTACAGTACAGTACTGGTGGGTGCTGGGAGTTTACTATACAGTACAGTACTGGTGGGTGCTGAGAGTTTACTGTACAGTACAGTACTGGTGGGTGCTGGGAGTTTACTGTACAGTACAGTACTGGTGGGTGCTGAGAGTTTACTGTACAGTACAGTACTGGTATATTGTTCTCATGTACTAATGTATATATAAGGGATGTAATGCTTTATGGATAAAGAATTTCTGTACTGTACTATCATTCTGCCTAAATGTTCCATCTGTGTTTCAGTATTCTTTAATCAAATTTTGTTGTATCGATTTGTTTCAAATACTATTGTACAGTATTGCTGTAGGACAGTTATAAGAACTTAGTTATGTACTGGCAAACTCGGTTTCATTACACACATAACACAGTGTTTGGTTAGGTTAAGGTATGGCTCTTGGACATTGTTTGGTGATGAGGAAAAGGTCAAAATAAAATTATAATACAACCATTACCTTCTATAATAATACAAATTATGTTGAAATTCCATTAAAAACATTATTATTATTGTAAGTACATTATTGTTATTAGTTATTATAAAAATAATAATAATAATTATTATTATTATTGTTGTTTTTACGTTCAACATTATAATAATTATTTGGTCACTTTATATTAGTGCGCCATTCTATCTAACCTAACCTTATCAAGTAGACCTCCCTGATTAGGTTAGGTTGGATTTTTACCCATATTTCTAATACCCAAAGAGAGAACGGTTCACTATTATAAATTTACCCTGAATTGAATTTATTGAGTGAAGATTAATGGAGGCTTAATACAGAGACTTATTACTGTATATGATAACACATGCTGTACCAATAATTGGTGGTTAATATATAATAGGACTAACCCGCCAGGGCTGCATACTGCCAATGTGGCCGTATCATCTCACGTCCAGAAAATGCTTCAAATTTCACCATGTCATAGTAAGTTCTTTGTTTAATATACCGGAGAAGTTAGGTAAGGTTAGGTAGGTTTGTTTGTTCTCCATACCCACTAATGTTAAATAGCGTTTATTTTTATAATATTCATTTTTTAATATATTTCCACAAACTACAACAGTGTCCACTATAATATAACAATGAAAATCAGACGTTTATATAATTGCTTTCAATCAATTTCGCTTGCGGGTTTGTCCTATATTATTACCAAATTCAGAATCAATGGAGTATTATGCCCGATAATTACCTCACTCGATGAGGTTTATGCAGTACAGTTTTTGTATTAGTTCACACAACTTTCCTACCCCCAAATCTATTATCATATTCGAAAAAGATAATTTTAAGATAATTTTCTTCTATTACATTACCATCGCAAACGTATAATAACGGAGATAACACTTGCCAAATCTTTATCTATTTTATTCCATTAATCTTCCACCATTATCCCCTACCTCACCTCCCACTCTGCCTGTTCCCTTCATAAATTGTCACTCGCATGCGTTCCCATACACGTCACGCGGCCAATCAAAGGCGTTTTTTTTCCACCAATCAAAATGAATTGTGGTTTAATTCGTGGTATTTTTTTGCCCGGTCAGATTCGATTGTGATTTTGGGTTTCTCATATTTCAAAATTCAAATTTATTTCCGACCATGGAAGTCTGTGATGGGTGTCACTTCAATTATGTGGAGCTGATTGAGAGTTTTGGGGAAAAAACTAACAAGCTATAGCATTTATTAGATTTCATGGTGTTCTCCCGACATCAGTTAAGTGTCCTAAGTGTAAGAACGAGTGCATATATCGTCAAGACCACCCAAGGGTCAAGAGGTACCTGGCACTCCTCTGGGAGCAGCCAGGTCAACTGTTAAGTTGGCCCATACCAACTCCCTCCCCTGAACCCTCCTCCCCATCGGAATATCAACAAGTTCTCGCCAGAAGTTACAATTTCATTTAGGAAAGGAACGGAACCAGTGTTGAACAGAGGTGAACAGTGCAACTCAACAGTAACAGCCGAGCCATAACACACGAGACAGTTAACCTTCACACACTGAGGTCCCAGGTACCCAGTGATAACTGCCTGTGAGACCCAGCAACAACCAGCGATGTGTTAATCCGTCTACGATAGGAAGGCCTGGGACCACACCTCACTCATATAACACCATCTGTGAGGGAATTACTACACCACATCAGTTCCCTCATAACACCATATGTGAGGGAACTACTACACCACGTGAGGTCCCTCATAACACCATCTATAAGGGAACTACTACACCACGTGAGGTCCCTCATAACACCATCTGTGAGGCAATTCATACACCAAGTGATGCCCCTCATAACACCATCTGTGAGGCAATTCATACACCACGTGAGGTCCCTCATAACACCACCTGCGAGGCAATTCATACACCAAGTGATGCCCCTCATAACACCATCTGTGAGGGAACTACTACACCACATGAGGTCCCTCATAACACCATCTGTGAGGCAATTCATACACCACGTGAGGTCCCTCATAACACCACCTGCGAGGCAATTCATACACCAAGTGATGCCCCCTCATAACACCATCTGTGAGGGAACTACTACACCACGTGATGCCCCTCATAACACCATCTGTGAGGGAACTACTACACCACGTGAGGTCCCTCATAACACCATCTATAAGGGAACTACTACACCACGTGAGGTCCCTCATAACACCATCTGTGAGGCAATTCATACACCAAGTGATGCCCCTCATAACACCATCTGTGAGGGAACTACTACACCACGTGAGGTCCCTCATAACACCATCTGTGAGGGAACTACTACACCACGTGAGGTCCCTCATAACACCATCTGTGAGGCAATTCATACACCAAGTGATGCCCCTCATAACACCATCTGTGAGGCAATTCATACACCAAGTGATGCCCCTCATAACACCATCTGTGAGGGAACTACTACACCATGTGAGGTCCCTCATAACACCATCTGTGAGGGAACTACTACACCATGTCAGGCCCCTCATAACACCATCTGTGAGGGAACTACTACACCACGTGATGCCCCTCATAACACCATCTGTGAGGGAACTACTACACCATGTGAGGTCCCTCATAACACCATCTGTGAGGGAACTACTACACCAAGTGATGCCCCTCATAACACCATCTGTGAGGGAACTACTACACCATGTGAGGTCCCTCATAACACCATCTGTGAGGGAACTACTACACCACGTGATGCCCCTCATAACACCATCTGTGAGGCAATTCATACACCAAGTGATGCCCCTCATAACACCATCTGTGAGGGAATTACTACACCACGTGAGGTCCCTCATAACACCATCTATGAGGGAATTACTACACCAAGTGATGCCCCTCATAACACCATCTGTGAGGGAACTACTACACCATGTGAGGTCCCTCATAACACCATCTGTGAGGCAATTCATACACCAAGTGATGCCCCTCATAACACCATCTGTGAGGGAATTACTACACCACGTGAGGTCCCTCATAACACCATCTGTGAGGGAATTACTACACCACGTGAGGTCCCTCATAACATCATCTGTGAGGGAACTACTACACCACGTGAGGTCCCTCCTAGCACCATCTGTGAGGGAGTTACTACACTACGTGTTTGGTGTTCAACACCTCAGTGCACATGATCTACGTGACCTCCACTGTAAACATTAATCTGTATGTTCACTGTATGTTCCTTTACCTTTCTCTAATGAAGGCTTTCCTTAAACCACCAATGTATGTAATAAGTCATTTATGTCCAATGTATATTTTCAGCCTTCGGGCTGCAGAACTTTTTCAATAAACTGTTAATTATTATTATTATTATGTGGCATTGTGGTAAATCCGACAACGAACCATAACCAAGCTAGCAAGGTAAGAAATAAGTGGTTCCATCATATGGTGAGTTAGGTGAGGTTATTTTGGTTAGGTTAGGTCACCCCATCCCCAAAAAGGTTCAGTTTATGTGCCTGTTTTTCTAGTATTTTTTGTGTATTTTGTATTCGCTTGGCCATGATTTTTGTTGGAAAACGCCCCACCCAAAACCCCCGATAACAAAAAAAAAACCAGGAAATTTCCGACGGAAATGAAGGTCAAAACCAATCAACACACAAAAATACAATAGAAAAATATAGTTTTGACTTTCTAACAGAGTTGTGTTAACTAATGCAAATTTACCGTTTATCCACACAACATATAGTCACAGTAATACACAGTATACATAATAAAATATTCTAACACTTAACCTCCAGGTACAAGTTATTGTTATTCCCGTAAAAATATATACAGTATATATATAACAATAGAGATGGCTGACTTTAGACACCATAGTGGAGGTTGAAGAGAAGTTTAACCATATAGTAACACCAAAACGGCCCTAGTAACTTTGGTGAAAGAGATAATATTACCTGGAGAGTTCATCATCTGTCACCATGTTAGTGTGAGTGAGGTGTTAGCGTGGTGCTCGGGCTTTGTGTGGTCCTGTAGTGTTGTGGCTCAGCAGCACCAACACTGCCAGGACACTGAGGCTCATACACTAGTTTTGGATAGTCTGTTGCGTCTTTGTATAATTTGAAGCGTTGATCAAAACGAGTCTACCTAATTATACATCTTTCATATCTTATTTAAATAAATATTACATAAATTTCTTCATTATGAATACTCCTTAGTGTTAATTTAAATATTGAGTTATATATAATCTTTTAATTTTGTCAAATGGTTAAGTAATATACATCTTTCATATTTAATTAAAATAAATATTATATAAATTTACTCATTATAAATTATCTTTTATATAATTTTAAATATTAATTTAGATATAATTTATTCACTTTAAGAGGTATTTAAGGAAATAGATAATAATAATAATAGTATGTATACAGGCGATTTACGAAGGTGTATAACCGTGACAGTAGAGGAAAAATGGCGTCGGGTCGGGTGTTCGAGAAGGTCACAGTGTATATTTGGCACGAGGAGGGCAACCGAACAAATAAATACGGGGAACCAGTGACAATAAAACTTGAATATGATCCCCATGGACTCGCCTGTAAAGTTAGACGAGGTAAATATAAGCTAGAAGTTACGGAGGAGAGGGAACCATTGTCCTCCCTCTTGTCCGCCTTGTCAACAACTTCCTCCTCTAAATAACTCTACATCTCCCTCACTACACAACAACCAGGTCTTTACTAACAACTACATAACCTTATAGCTCACATAACAATACTAGATCACCTCAACAAAGCCAATTAACTTGTGATCAATATGTTTATTTTAGTGGCAATGTTTACCTGTTTATTTTACTCATTAATTGTCTTTATATTTATTAACCTCCATTAATATGAAGCAACACATTTTTAAACTATTATCTGGAGTTGTTTTAATATTATCGTTGTTTAGAATTATTACCTGTCTCGTGTGTTACCTGTCTCGTGTGTTACCTGTCTCGTGTGTTACCTGTCTGGTGTGTTACCTGTCTCGTGTGTTACCTGTCTCGTGTGTTACCTTTCTGAGGTGTTACCTGTGTCGTGTGTTTCCTGTCTCGTGTGTTACCTGTCTCGTGTGTTACCTGTCTCGTGTGTTACCTGTCTGATGTGTTACCTCTCTGATGTGTTACCTGTCTGATGTGTTACCTGTCTCGTGTGTTACCTGTCTCGTGTGTTACCTGTCTGGTGTGTTACCTGTCTCGTGTGTTACCTGTCTCGTGTGTTACCTTTCTGAGGTGTTACCTGTGTCGTGTGTTTCCTGTCTCGTGTGTTACCTGTCTCGTGTGTTACCTGTCTGGTGTGTTACCTGTCTGATGTGTTACCTGTCTGATGTGTTACCTGTCTGATGTGTTACCTGTCTGATGTGTTACCTGTCTCGTGTGTTACCTGTCTCGTGTGTTACCTGTCTGATGTGTTACCTGTCTGATGTGTTACCTGTCTCATGTGTTACCTGTCTCATGTGTTACCTGTCTCGTGTGTTACCTGTCTCGTGTGTTACCTGTCTGATGTGTTACCTGTCTGATGTGTTACCTGTCTGATGTGTTACCTGTCTGATGTGTTACCTGTCTGATGTGTTACCTGTCAGATGTAATAATAATAATAATAATAATAATTAACGGTTTATTGAAAGAGCTTGGCAGCCAGATGGCTGAAAATATACAGTTACATATTTGGGGAATGGGTTACGAATTACAAATAATATACAAGTAACATAAGTGACACAAATAAGATATATAATAACTAGATGGGGAAAAGCTCAAACTACAGTTCATTTCAACATAGTGACAGTGTAAGGAGCAGTGTTTACTGGGAGTGAATACACTGATTTATTACAAGTTATTGATAATTTATACAATGGTTGGGACTGGGCTGTTCTTATAGCGATCAGTTCGTGCACGTATGGGCTGGATGCGGTTGTGGTGTCGTGCTGTCTCGTGTGTTACCTGTCTCGTGTGTTACCTGTCCCGTGTGTTATCTATCTGATGTGTTACCTGTCTCGTGTGTTACCCGTCTCGTGTGTTACCCGTCTGATGTGTTACCTATCTCGTGTGTTACCTATCTCGTGTGTTACCCGTCTCGTGTGTTACTTGTCTCGTGTGTTACCCGTCTCGTGTGTTACTTGTCCCGTGTGTTACCTGTCTCTTGTGTTACCTGTCTGATGTGTTACCTGTCCTGTGTGTTACCTGACTCTTGTGTTACCTGTCTGATGTGTTACCTGTCTCGTGTGTTACCTGTCTCATTCATTGAAACAGTTGTATCAGCCCAAAGGTTGAAAATAAAGAATGAAGAGAAATAATTTATTACATATAGAGTACAGTGACGTGTTGGTGTGTCATAGTTGGTCCCTGTCTTGTTAGTATGATGCAGTGTACTATAGTGTTGCCAACAACTTGTGTCACTGTCACTTTACAGTAGTAGTGAAGGACAGTCTCCCGGGCAGTACCTTGTGTCTCCGTCACTGTCAACACTCTAGGGTGCCATTGAAGTCGGCCCTTGGTGACTTCGGCCCGGTTACAGTGGTGACTTCGGCCCACATAGGATGTGGGCCGAGGTGAACAATGATATTAACGGTCAGGATTTAAATATGAGGCCATTTTTTCCAGTTACAAGGAAAGATAATCTTTTTTTTTTTTTTTTATACAAGTCCCATAATATACCATTATTGTGCAGCCATTCATTACACATATCACACTTTACGTAGTGCTTCTTGTCGGTTTCAAACTTCCGATTCACAAAATTCAAAGTTTATTTGTTTTAATATTTCAACTAGATCCACAATGGAAATGTGGGCAGGATTTAAGAGACTCAACTAATGGGACAAGTTCGTTGCGATAAGGTAGTCAAAATATTCTTAAATGTAGGGACTTGTCTAGTGTGAGTACAATAAAGGGATTCTTTTACCCCTTTTAAGACAATGATCAACACACATGCTTGTCATTTTTTTCTGCTATGTTTTTGAGATGTTTGCATATATGACCCTTTATTTATTGAAGAACTGTAACACATTGTCCATTGCACAATAACCTAGCTACCCTACATTGTTTGTTGATCGTTGTCTCGTTAGTTCAGCCCCTTAAATTATTAATCATTGATGTTGTTTTTAAGTATGACTCAACTATTACTAGTATGTTAATTAAGAACAGCCACACCTTGAAAGTAAATGGAAGTGTTTACTGTATTTCATGTAGCAATTGTAATGGAAATTATGTAGGACAGACTGGGAAAGCATTACAACTTAGAATAACACAACACAAGTATAATATTAGAACAGTATCTTAAAGCAGTGCACTGTTCGTTCATAGAAGGAACAATAATCATCACATGGATTTGGAAAACTGTTTAGAAGTGTATAAATCATCATGTGTCACAGAAAGACTTGTGATTGAAGGGAGTTTGATTAGGGAAATGAATTCTATAAACCTTAGTGGTGGTCAGTACAAAACTGGTAATATGTTAAACAAAATTATTTGTCAGTGGCCCAAGGTTAAACCCTACCTGGTGCTGGACGGGGCTCTTTTAGCCCCTCTCTCGGCCTATTTCTTGGTACATATTTACCTAAATGCATACAGGCTTCCTTAATTCTCCTACAAAACTTATGAAAATAAAACTTAATTATTTAATTATCATTGTCCTTTCTGTCCAATGAATTCTTTTTTATTGGATATATGGTAAAAAATAAAATAATGAACATGAAACAATATAAAACTTGGACGACCATTTGTGAGAGCTTATGGTGGTGTAAGAATTTATGGCAGTGCATATTGTAATTTCACATGAATTTATAAAAAGAAAACGTACGTGAAATGCATTTGATTGGGGGTGGAGGGAGGCATGGTTGACTCGGTTTTTTCTGTCGGTCTTTTAGAATACTTCGATGTTTCATGATAAAAGATTCAAAATTCTTCCTCCACTAATAGTTCCAGTTCATAACTTTGACATAGATATTCAGAACTAAAAGCCATATATTCTCTCAAAACTGCTATAATAATCACATTGTTCCATAGTAACAATACTGTACTCTGATATTTAAAAAAATAAATAAAAAATTTTCCCTCAGATTTACCCCATTCACATTCTAATGTTCTTTATATATTTATTTAACATGTGCACTCTCCCCAAAAATTATCGGCCCCTTTCCTAATTGATACAATGTGTCACAATGGAGGAATATTTCTGATCACTAATTGTGATTCCTGCATTATGTTGATAGGTCTGCCTTCCTAGTAACTGTGAGGTAGCCAGTTATTATTTCTGGCATTTGTTGTAATTATGGTGAATCACTGTGCTCCATCTTTAGTACAATAATATATTGATATTAACGTAGCGAAAAAATAACAGTGGTAGTCAAATAGTGGGCTTTTCTGCTGGAAATCCATGACCAACAATAGTACCCGAGACTCATTGGAAAACACAACTTGCACCGACAGACATGGAGAAATGTTACTTTCTGAATAATAGCATAGCTATAAATCAATGATTGTTAGCATTTTATTTACCTCATTGTAACTGTAATAGGTATAAGTATAATAGTCATATAGTGCCAATGACTATTAAATAATAACACTATGTTAGGCAATGACAACACATTCCAGGAAATGAAAACAATATTGATAGAGATCTTTTTTTTTACTTTTTAATTTTATTATTAGAGTTTCTACCTGTCAATATTTAGTATATCCACCCCCTCGTTTTACCTGTGATGTTTCCATAGTGACTGTCAATCCTATGGGAGGACTTGACCACATCGTCTCGTAGTGTGTATCGGATAATGTTCCGTTGCCAGCACCAGTCATGAGATGATACGTTGTATTACCTCATCAATTGACGTAGAAATAATATCAAAATGCATTGAATCATAATGTCATTGTAATTGGATTTGGCAAATGAATGTAATATCGGATCATAGTGTTTCAAATTTCGTTCAAAGCGATTCCATCATAACTTCCTTTCATGAAAACACAATAACGTTATACGGTGGTCCCTCCACAGAGTCGTTCGTTAACCGAAAATTTTGTTAACCGAATCCATTGTTTCAATGGGATGTTGGGTAATTGGTTCCAGCTTACAGAAAAGTACATACAAAGTAAAAAAAAATGCAGTAAAGTACACTTGCTTTGAGGTGTGTATGTAGAAGGTTCCTGGTTGATGATGATGATGAGAATTAGAAGTGGGGTGGAGGAGAAAGGAGAAAAGAAGGAAGTGGGGATGGTGGAGAAGGGAGATGAGAAAGAAGTTGGGATGAAGGAGAACTCACCTTTCAGGGGACCCATGCTTGATGCCGTCATTTCACCAATCAAATTTTAAGTTCACTAAGTGTTATTCAAGATTACTTTATTAAATCAACACTGCACTATACAGTATATTATCAATATGTTAACTAAATTTCAGAATGACCAATAATTTCAATGTAAAAATGCAAAAATATTCAGGACACCAACAAAATCGATGTTCACTCCACTGTCAACAAAGCCAAACTGACGCCTGGAGGGTGAGTCATGCGGCTGATGGGCGCACAAAAAACTAGTTCCCTGTACTGCATATATTATCAATATGTTAACCAAATTTTAAAATGACTAATAGTTTTAATATAAAAAATGCAAAAATATCAAAGAGCACAACTTTCTTGATATTTACTCCACTGGAAACGAATGCAAACATAGAACGGATTACTGAATTGGCAGACTGGCCCATCAGCTGATCAACTGATGCTCACAACAAAACGTGTTGTTCGTAAGGATTTCGTTAATCGAAGTTTTATTCTTTAACCGAATTGAAGATCCTTATGGGAGGTAATTCGTTAACCGAGGGACCACTGTATTCCTATTTGGCGACCCATCCCCTGGGGGCTGAAATGGTATCTAAGGTGCCATAAATCAGCGGAGTTACTCGTGACGTTATTGGTTTAGCATATGGTATCACAATTCATCCTATTTCTTTACATGATGTAGAGAATATGTGGTATACTGCAGATATCATGGTGATATTCAGGTGCAAGAAGAACGAACGAAAGGTGCAACTCACGATCAGAAACGCAAACCTAATCGAGACTGTTGTGTACGTGTTATTGTGTTCATTTCCAAGTACAGTAAAACCTCGATTAACCGACCACATATGGGGGGAAGGGGCCGACGGATAATCCGAAAGGTCGGTTAATAGTACATAAAGTCTACGGAATAAAACATACATTTTCAAAGTACCTATCCCTAACCTACCTCATTTAATTCCCTCTATTCATTTTTGTTCATTTGCCATTCATATTTCAATAGAATTTGCTTTAAAACATTAACCACTTTAGTAAATAAATATGAACCAGCACAGAAACCGTGAATAAAAAATGGAAAAGTCAGAGAACATGTGTCATCACAAAAATTGTGACTCAAGTCCCAGGTGGGTCCGACTAATTACCCAAATGTACCCAAATGTAGCCGCAGTGAAGTCAAATAATGGTCCTACATGAATAAATCGGACTGCCAATCACTTCTCGACTTGTATTTGGTGTCACAAAGTCACAAAAAATTGGAAAACTTAATTTAAACTGAGTTAATAGATCGCGTGCATGTACCGATAGAACGTTGACCGCCATGTAACTAGGGGAGACAACTGTTGTCGTTTCTCAGCAAATATTTTTTCTATTCAAGTTGTCTCCCTTGATTTCCAGTATATTGGTAGCGATTGTGTCATGTTTTTTCGCCATGGTTGATTTCATTTTTGCACTAAGTCAATAAGCTAAAAAAAATTGGCTTAAAAAAAGCAGGTGCAAATGATGTAATTTCACTTTCACTTGTGTACATTTGGGTACATTGTACAAATGTATATACATTTGGGTAATTTAATCTAATTTAGCCGAGGTTCCGGCTGCTATTGGTTGCTGGTGCAGGCTTCACAATCTGTTCTCGATAAATAAAAAATCTACCAACAAAGAAAATACGTTTTTGTTGACAGTTAAATACATTTATTTACACAAAAGTTAAGTACATGTTCAAAATATCAATGTTATACAATGCACATTTATAATACAGTTGTCAAAAAGATACACTAATACAGCTATTAACATGCAAGTACAATTACCTAACCCGCTCACTACGGCTACGTTTTCTTTGACCGGGTTTTTTAGCAACTTGGCTTGTATTGGGGACTGTAAAGTTAACACATGTGGCTTCTATCTTATTTGAAATACAGGTTGACAACCCTTTATCCGAAATTCCGAAAACCGAAAAAAAATTTGTGGAGCAATTTATTTATTTATTTTTTTAATGGGTATTAGCCCACCCGGGCACATGTCACTGACCCACATCAGGGCCTGGGGGGTGAAAATGTAATAGTAATAATAATTATAATAATACAGGTAATAATAATAATAATGATAATACAGTAATAATAATAATTATTCATAGTAAATAGAATTTTTAATAAAAAATACACAAAAATAAAATAAGAATAACAATAATAATAACAATAATACTGTAATAATGAAATAATAATAATAATAATAAAGAGATGCAAGAATGAAAAAAAGATCAAAAGTGAGAAACATGACCTAGACCTATGAATTATTATTATTATTATATTTTAGCCCCCAGGCCCCAATGTGAGTCAGTGACCTGCTGTGCCCGGGTGGGCTGATCCCTGCCAAAAAAAAAAAAAAAACCTAACCATTCTGAAATCCGAAAAAATTCCAATAACCGAAATGCATCTGGTCCCAAGGATTTCGGATAAGGGATTGTCAACCTGTACGTTTTTTCCTGCTCAAAAAATCAAGTAAATATTTTGCTTTCTCATCTTCACTCTTTTTTACCCAAACCTCTTTCTTTAGGACATACTTTCTGTACTTAGGCAGTAACATAAAATTACCATTTCCATATAATGCCCTACGCAAATTTAACATTTGTAGCCTACTCACGCTACACAGCTTCTCAACCAATTCTGGAAGTTTATGAGGTCTCCAGTTCACAGTCAATTTCAAAATATTATTTACAGATTCAGTTATTATTTGTCCAGAGCTTTGCAGAAATGCCTTTCTGGTGAGGCTCACATACATATGAATACAATAATGGCTTCAATTTATTAAAACATGTTCTAAATGTGGGGTTCTAATTCTAAAAAATTTTCCTCAAAACTAAGCAAATCATTACAGCTAGCTAACCCCCTTCACCAAAAATCTTATTTACAATGGCAAGTCTCTCGTGTGTGTTACAACCAACAACATCACACAGATGCCTGGAAACATTGTCTTTCATGTGTTTACTACACAGAATATACACTGCCTTTGGAAAACAACTCCTAATGGCTTTCATCATGGCCAGTTCCTGATCACTACCTATGCATATTTCAATAGAGTCAATGGAGTCTACAAGTTTTGCTTTCAGGTGTGCAAAAAAGGAATGGTAAGTTTCGAAAGCACCGTCCTAGTGTAAGTACATTGGTCCCAGAAAAATTGGAAAGTCACCTGACTCCTTATGTAGCACTGATTTGTTCTTGTAGACTGTTGTTGTTACAAAGCACACACCCAAGTTAAATGTCCTATCCACACCTATAACACTACCAACACAAAGATTCCGCTTCAAATCCTCCATCTGTTCTTCGGAATATAGAATAACACAAGGTGGCTTCCCTTTCTTGTGAACAATCTCTTGAACACTTGCATTATCGTTTAGCATGGACAACACGGGACAGCACATCATCCGCGATATTCGCTCTCTGTGGTCTGTCCTTTCTCGACTCATTGTATATCTTATTGCGAATCTGTTTAAAGTCTCTTGGTGCCTCCAACGAATTTTCTTCAACCATTGTTTGATACACCTCGTGGGGTGTCTTGCTTTTCACCTCCTCTCTAATTTTCTCTACCACAGTAGGATTACTCTGTACGTACGCCTGGGTAGAAGTTTTTGCATTACCATGTAACACTGTTGTGTCCACATAGACAACCACTGTACTCCACCACAGACAAGCCATCAAACACACCACCCGACACACATGTTACCCGCTTCTTAAATGAGGCGTTACCTTTCAGGGTGGCGTAGTAACGGTGAAGCTTCATCACATTCTGTCCGTGTGGCTGTGGAGCTAGTGGAAGCCGCTTCGACTTCCCTCCCACGCGACTCTCTGTACAATACACATTGTTCTTCAAATAAATTACCCTCGATCCACCATCACTATTTAGCAGAACGTAACTATTAACCGTGATATCTTTGCAACTGTCCCATACACCACAGTCATCAACATAATCACTTCTCCCCTTCATCTTTCGCTTGGCAACGTTCGCGATATTCGAGATGAGGAAATATACGTTGTTCTTAACGCCCATTGGGACACAATCGAGTTCAGAGCCAGATTTTAGAACGTCTATAAGTTGACACAATGTAAAAAATTTGCCGGGAGATGAAAGTGTAGGAAAGTCGCAAATGCCATCTTGGTCGTCAACATGGATGCGGACGCATTCCCGTGGACTGGATGTGTTAGGTGTCTCTTGGGGTAAAGACGTGTCCGATACATGTCCCTCCTGGCGGTAATAATCACACATGGGGTCGTCCTCAATTGGTGAAAGGGGTATCGGTGGTAGGTTTTCGTACGGACTGTTGGAGCTGGTCTGTAATGCAAAAAATACACGTAATTCGTTAATTAGGACACAAAACAACTTAAATCCAAAAATTTGAATAAAATAAGCAAATGTATGGTATGCATTAAGGAAAGTTAAGTTGAGACATGTAACTTACATGAGATTCGCTTTCGGATGATATATCCAGTACTGGTGGGGTTGTTGTCGGCAGTAGTGGAACGAAATGGTTGGGAGTCCAAGTTGCCGATGTGTTGTCTCCTACCCTTGACCACATGATGTTGATAGGTGAAAGGGTTTCATGCACTCTGGGTCTAAAAGTGGTGTTTAGAATACTGAAGCACCGGTCAAGAACACCATTGACAGAAGGATTGGTGGAATCTATCAGTCTGTTCATAGCGGTTGCTGCAGCTTGGATCGTCCATGCTGATGAATAGTTACCCAGGGTTGCACTGGCTATACAAGCTTCCTCGTAATCTGGAGTAACGAGGTGAATTTCACTAGGTGTCAGCTGTTGAACATGGTACTCCTGGTAATTCACCAATTCGACCGTAGTCTTAACCCTGATCTCCACAGAAAGACTCTCATCACCAACGGATGCCACGGACAAGGCGTTGAACAAACAGTTCCCGTCTGCTGATACGGTCACTGGTTTTCGGTCAGCTGCTCCACCCATCTTCTGTAGCAGCCTTGCTGCCACGGTGTCTATTGACCTGGCCTCACACATAACATCGGATGCACTTTTAGGACTTTCTGCATTCCTCAGGATGATGGCTTCGAGTTGCGCTGCACTCCGCAGTTTAGATAGACTGGCTTGGGTAGCTGCTGCACCTAGCCTAGTCAGCGATGCGCAATAGTCGAATGACCCACCAAAATATGTACAAGAAGTACAAAGAAATTCCAGTTCGATTTCTCGTGAGGCCGTCATTTGATCAGGTGTCAAATTTTGGCAGCGATCATGAAACCATGACTGACTAAGATTACAAAAGACAGACCAGTCTTCCTCTTTGCAGTTCTTCTTGCAAGTACCACAAGGATACCGACGGACTTTTCTGGGAGCCATTTCACAGTTTTGGAAGTAACACTGATATAGCTGTACTGACGTTCAGATAAGAATGTGTGAACAAGCTAGATTGTACAGACCTAATATATGTTTCTGACTTAATTCACTCCAAAGTGACAGAAACAACTTAACCACGTGGGATAATATGTCAGGCAAACATAATAATAGTTTAATCCGCTGATCACTTTGAGGTCTCTCCCCCGGGCGCAGGAGAGCCTTTTAAATCCTGGGATTAATTGGTGAAAAGATTAAGAAGATTAAAGATACGGGTGGAATTATAATCCGAGGATTAAATATAAGACACTGAGATCAGGTTATCATCATGGAAGACTAACACAAACAGTCAAGTTTCAACATATGAACTAATATCAACAAACCTGTTTTGTTTTTACCGAAATCAGAATGAGTGCATCTCAGGCATACGATTCCTTCATCTCGAGAGTAAAACTGCCCCATTTCCTTTGATGTTTTTGTCTTTATGCTAATAGGCATGTCAGGTTATTAACATTAACTTGGATTAAAAATGAATAGCGGAATGTAAGATGTTTTAAGGAAATTATACCCCTGAGAACAATGTCTATACAGTCAACCCTCACTTTACGCGGTTAATATAACCCAGAGGGTACCGCAGAAAGTGAGAAACGCGTAAAGTGAACAACATAACATGTGGGATTAATTGAAATAGAGACCGGGCCGACCCCCAGACTCCACTTTTTGACGACACACAACTATGTTGTAGTAAACATTTTATCTTAACTTTATGATGGTATGCACACACAAGTAATATAGAAGAGGTTAGGTTAGGAAAAATATAGGTTAAGTTAGGAAAAATAAAGGTGAGGTTAGGAAAACTAAAAGTTAGGTTGAACACTTACGTTAGTAGAAGAGATGGGTCGGCGTACGGGGATGGAGGTTGTTTCCGAGGCAGAGGGCAGGCTACTGGCCCTCAGGTGAGTCACCGTCACTGTCATCCACACTTGTCAGGGCCTCCCTGACAAATCCCTCAGTCATCTTCACTGTCTCTACCTCTGTCACTATCACTGGCTTGGGCTGGCTGTGGTGGGTTACGGGAGAAGAACTCTGTTATGCTTTGCTGACGGCTGGTGTTTATGTTATCGTGATAAACCTTGAAGTAGGGCTCCATAGTCTGCAACAGCTGGGTAGTAACAATTTCATACCTGTTTGTGTCATGGTCGTCGGAAAGGAGGAGCTTGATTTTCTCGACACACTCGATGGCACCCCTAACATTACTGTGGGATAAGCGGTGTTCTTCTTGGGATGACGCACCACCTGCCTCTTCACTGACGTCATCATCATCTACTGTCTCGTCGGTGTCATCGGATCCTTATCACCTCCAGGAACATGCGTTGTTGGTGAAAGGTCTTTCGGGAGAAACCTACTGCTTCTTAACACTCAGCGCAGCTCTCATAGCAAGGTCCACTGCTACTGTAACAGTCTGAACACAGTCAGATGACTCTGCCTTCGCCCGAATGCCTTGCAACACATGTCTCCATGCGTCTGCGAACAGTTGCTGAACAGCTGATCCCATGCCTCCACCAAGAGGGTCACAGCTTTCTTGATGTAAATATTCTCAGAATTGTTTGAAAAGAATATTTTTGCTCTGCCAACTGTTGATCCTCGTCTTCGCTCTTGCTATCGGTGGTGGTGTCACTCAGATTCGCAACTCTTCCCTGGTGGTGTAATGATGGATTTCAGGAGCTAGATTTTTTTGTTGAGAATGCAGCTTTTTACATTGCAGATTAACTCTTGGTCATGGGCTGTAATATAGAGCGTAGTCGGGGGAGGAAGAAGACCTGCACTTTTACGTTGGGGCGATCCTAACGGTAAGGCGAGAGTGTCTGAATGCGTTGTCCAGCAGCAACAAAATATTAGATAGCATTCTGTTGCTCTGAATTTCTTTATCGGGAACAGAAACAGTCATCAAACCTGGAGAGGGACGGTGTAGAACATCCACGCGCTTCGTCTTGGTCAGCCAGTGGACATTAGCTGGTCATGTCCATGTTCTTGATAAGCGTCGCGGCTTGCGGGCTGTGTGGATCACCGATAGCAGGTTTACAGGTACGGAGGCATTGGTGGTAAACAGAGACTGATCGCGACTCCTTCTGCATCTTCAGGCCCAGAATCTTGCTGACGAGTCTTCTGTGAAGGTCTTGGAAGGTAGCTTTTTCCAGAAAGACCAGATTCGTCCATGTTAAACACCTGGTCGTCGGTGTACTGTCCTTCTCCGCAATCTCACGCTTCAAAAATGGAGAAATTCCCCGCCATAACCGCAGTCAGCTGGCTTCTTCACCACCAATGTTTATATTGGTGATCTTGTTCCACATCTTAAACCTGTAACCGCAGAGGAAGCATTAAAGAGTTTGAATGTAATTCCCCATCTTTTCGTGACACTGCAGCACTTCCACAGTTCACGTCATTCACTCATAACTGTAGGCGGCGTGTCCACCGCCACCACCATGTTCGTCGCGCCTGGCGCAAAGTAGCTCTAGTAATTTTCTTGTGTGAGAAGCACCTGGTTGTGAAAATACTTGATCATAGAAGCACCTGTAGACTTTGTGATCTTCATGTGCTCCTTTATCTTAACTGCATCCTTCTTTGTTGTTAGAATCGTAGATTCATTCACACCATGTAGTAGCATCATCCAACCTGTCTTGTTCGCTTTCTCTAACTCTCGTAACAAGGAATGTCGTGTCTTCTTGGGCTTAGGGCGGCTGGGTCAGGCAAGGAAGGTTTCTCTCCTGGGGAGTGGTGGTCGGCGGGGAAGCCATTTCTGGGTTTTAATGGATGCGATTACCGCAACGCGTGTGGCCTGGAGGATGAAACTGCGTGGCTAGGTCAAGCGTCGTCTTCCTCCTCCTCCCTCCTCCCCTGCTTTTTGAAGTCTTTTTAGCTTATTGACTTCAGGAAGACAATTTGAATAGAAAAAATATTTGCTGAGAAGCGACAACAGTTGTCTCCCCTAGTTACATGGCGGTCAGCGTTTTATCAGTACATGCACCCGATCTATTAACTCCAATTAAATTGCCCTAACTTCATCCTTCTCTAAGATTTTCAAAACTATCTTAAACTCATTTTCTCCATCACCTTGAATGCCTTTCTTTTTGTCAGATCACCAGTATGGCTTTAGCCGGTAATCTACTGGTGATCTACTCTCTGCACCCATCTTTGGTCATCCTCTCTTAGGGATTATGGGGAAACTTTATTCGTGGCCTTCAACATCTGCAAAGCATTTGACAGGTTATGGCACAAGTCTTTGCTTTCTAACTTCCCTCTTATGGTTTCTCTCCCCCACTTTGTTTTTTAATTTCTAGCTTCCTTGAGAACCAATCCATGGCAGTTGTTGTCGAGGGATTGATCTCTCGCTCTTTCTCTACCAATAGTGGTGTCCACAGGGTTCTGTTCTTTCACCTACTCTCTTCCTTCTTTTTATCAATCATTGACTTCACACTACTACTAATTCTATCCATTCTTCATGATGATTCTACTCTTAACTCTTCACATATTCCCCCTAACTCAAACTAGATCTGTTTCTAGAGTCGATATCATTTCATCTATCAATGCAGATCTTTGCAGCATCTCTGAATGGGGTAGTAAAAATTTGGTTAAATTCAATAGTAATAAAACACAGTATTTACTAATTACACTTTACAAAATTGAAGATCTCCCACCAATCGCATTACAGGACGCATTCATTCTGCCAAATTCTAAAACCGATATGCTAGG
This sequence comes from Homarus americanus, assembly GCF_018991925.1. Taxonomy (NCBI): domain Eukaryota; kingdom Metazoa; phylum Arthropoda; class Malacostraca; order Decapoda; family Nephropidae; genus Homarus; species Homarus americanus. The sequence goes on along the minus strand of NW_024720773.1, from coordinate 1,910,893 downwards.
CCTCACCATTTCCTCTAATATGTCATGGAAGCTGCACATACTCAACATTGCTAAAGCTGCCTCGGCTGGGAATACTGTACAGATGTGCTACTTCACTCTTGAGCAGTTTCTCCAAGTTTATAAGGGATTCATTCATCTAACTTGGAGTACTGCTCTTATATCTAAGGGTGCCTCTTCTTCTGTCCAACTGTTAGATAGGGTGGAATCAAAAGCATTTCGTCTTATTAACTCTCCTCCTTTAGTTGATAATCTTTTCTCTCTCTCTCTCTCTCTCTCTCTCTCTCTCTCTCTCTCTCTCTCTCTCCTCTCTCCCTCTCTCTCCCTCTCTCCTCTCTCTCTCCTCCCTCTCCTCTCTCTCTCTCCTCTCTCTCCCTCTCCCTCTCTCTCTCTCCCTCCCTCCTCTCTCTCTCCCTCTCTCCCTCTCTCCCTCTCTCCCTCTCTCTCTCCTCTCTCTCCCTCTCTCTCTCTCTCCCTCTCTCCCTCTCTCTCCCTCTCCCTCTCTCCTCTCCCTCTCTCCTCTCTCTCTCTCTCTCTCTCTCTCTCTCTCTCTCTCTTCCAGGTATGTTATTGGTTGGCATCCTGTGTACCGCTAGCAAGGCCGTGGGCTCATAACTCTCGTCTTGCCCGCGGTGCCCACCGTCTTTGTGTGGATGTCGGTCACACTAGAATAGCGTTATAGTACCTCCTTCTTTCCTCACACAGCCAAACTGTGGAATGCTCTGCCTTCTTCTGTGTTTCCATACTTATACAATCTGTCTCACTTCAAAAAGACGGTTTTCCGGCATCTTCGTGGTGTAGATTAGTATTGTCTTTTTCTCTTCTATTTTTAATTATTAATGTTATTGTTGTTATTAATTTTTTACGATTATTGTTGTTATTGTTAGTGTTTTTACTTTATTATTATTATTAATGCTAATGTTGTGGTTATTTTTTATTATTAATGTTCTTTACATTGTTATTATTGTTATTGTTGTTGGCACCATTGTAATGGGTCCCTGTGACACCATTGGCATCATTATAGTGAGAGTTATAGGAGGAGGGATTGTGACACAAGTTTATATCATTAATATGATCTAAGAGGTTACCTTGTAAACAACTATTTATTAGTTAACTGTAGGAACATGGCACACAGTAACACACATTGTTGTTACCAGAGACAGATTATGACCAGAGAATGACACCCGGACATAAACATGACGTAGATACACTTCCTACTACAGTATTCACCCTATGGATAGCTCTGACAGTGAGTCAAGTGTAACATGTGGGAGGCTCAGCAGAGTGGAGACTGTGACCTGCCAGCTCACAGCTGCGGGAGTGGTCCTCATCTCAACCCGGGACTCAGTCCTGCATGTGACCCCAACTATGGCTGGATTCTGTCTCCCGAGAATGAGCTGTTGGCCTCTTATTTTGTTTTTCTGGGTCTCAGTACTTTCACAAATCAGTGTTATGTGTGTTAGCTTATGGTGGTACAGTACTGTTTACTGGCACGACCACAGGGCAGCGTTTATGGATCCAGGGCATAGAGCGTATTCTCTCATAAACTTGAAAGTTTCTTTTTGGGTCAGATCTTTATCTCGTTTATTACTGTAGGTGGGTGTACACCTGCTCCTGTAGGTGGGTGTACACATGCTCCTGTAGGTGGGTGTACACATGCTGCTGTTCTGGGCTGTAAGTGGGTATACACCTGCTGCTGTTCTGGGCTGTAGTTGGGTGTACACCTGTTGCTGCTGTTCTGGGCTGTACGTGGGGTGTACATCTGCTGCTGTTCTGGGCTGTAGGTGGGTGAACACCTATTCCTATATGTGCTGCTGTTCTGGGCTGTAGGTGGGTGTACATCTGCTGCTGTTCTGGGCTGTAGGTGGGTGTACACCTGTTGCTGCTGTTGGGCTGTATGTAGGTGTACACCTGCTGCTGTTCTGGGCTTTAGGTGGGTGTACACTGCTCTTCTGGGCTGTAGTTGGGTGTGACACCTACTGCTGTTCTGGGCTGCAGGTGGGTGTGCACCTACTGCTGTTCTGGGCTGTAGGTGGGTGTACACATGCTGCTGTTCTGGGCTGTATGTGGGTGTACACCTGTTGCCTGTTCTGGGCTGTAGGTGAGTGTACACCTGCTGCTGTTCTGGGCTGTGGGTGGGTGCACCTGTTCTATATGTGCTGCTGTTCTGGGCTGTGGTGGGTGTACACCTGCTGCTGTTCTGGGCTGTAGGTGGGTGTACACCTACTGCTGTTCTGGGCTGTAGGTGGGTGTACACATAATGCTGTTCTGGGCTGTAGGTGGGTGTACACCTGCTTCTGTTCTGGACTGTAGGTGGGTGTACACCTATTGCTGTTCTGGGCTGTAGGTGGGTGTACACCAGGGCTGTGGAGTCGAAGACAAAACCTTCGACTCCGACTCCTCAAATTTTTATGCTTCCGACTCCGACTCCTTGGCCTATTTGTAACAACTATTTCTACCATCCTAATTGTAATTTGTATGTTGTAACCTGCGTAGGTAAAAAGTAAAACACCGTGGCTATACTGCTACAGCTTTATTAATGATCTGGACGATATTTAAGAACTACAAAAGATGATAGGCGACTTTCAAGTTTCAATCAATAGAAAATAAATTTATTAAGAATTCAAGATATTAACTAGAAAACACCATTTACATTGTATCTAAAGTTCGATCTCAGCATATGAATTTTGTTTAAGCTCATAATCTGATGTGGATCTAAATGATGATCCTACAATTCCTTTTAAAGTAAAGTTATATATTTATGTACATTAAAAATGAATACCTTATTAAGGAAAATGGATAAACCTTACATGATTAAGTTATTAAATTAAATTTGTAATCTCACCAAACAGGTTGTAGCTAATTGTTTTTGTAGCTGAGCCTCTGTGCAGTTTTCACAAGAAACAAAATTTGATATAATTCAAAATTTCAAATGGTAAAGAAGACTATGTCCAAAATTATAGTGCTATACTGTGTGTACAATAAATTCATAATAATGCTTATAAAATGGAAATAAATTCTTTTAATAATTTAAGAAAATTAGTGGGATCAGTGGAATCACTGCAATGAATATGCCTGAGTTCATATATTTGTTCTTAGGAACAGAATAGCTTCAGTTGAGTCGGAGTCTGGACAATTTTACCGACTCCAAGCCGAAATTTCCTCCGACTCCTCGACTCCGACTCCACAGCCCTGGTGTACACCTGCTTCTGTTCTGGACTGTAGGTGGGTGTACACCTATTGCTGTTCTGGGCTGTAGGTGGGTGTACACCTACTGCTGTTCTGGACTGTAGGTGGGTGTACACCTGTGCTGTTCTGGGCTGTAGGTGGGTGTACACCTACTGCTGTTCTGGACTGTAGGTGGGTGTACACCTATTGCTGTTCTGGGCTGTAGGTGGGTGTACTGTGTTCTGGACTGTAGGTGGGTGTACACTGTGCTGTTCTGGACTGTAGGTGGGTGTACACCTGCTGCTATTCTGGGCTGTAGGTGGGTGTACACCTGCTGTTCTGGGCTGTAGGTGGGTGTGTACACCTGTTGCTGTTCTGGTCTGTAGGTGGGTGTACACCTGTTGCTGTTCTGGGCTGTAGGTGGGTGTACACCTACTGCTGTTCTGGGCTGTAGGTGGGTGTACACCTGCTGCTGTTCTGGGCTGTAGGTGGGTGTACACCTGCTGCTGTTCTGGGATGTAGGTGGGTGTACACCTGCTGCTGTTCTGGGCTGTAGGTGGGTGTACCTGCTGCTTTCTGGGCTGTGGGTGGGTGTACACCTGCTGCTGTTCTGGGCTGTAGGTGGGTGTACACCTGCTGCTGTTCTGGGCTGTAGGTGGGTGTACACCTGCTGCTGTTCTGGGCTGTAGGTGGGTGTACAAATGCTGCTGTTGTTCTGACTGTAGGTGGTGTACACCTGCTGCTGTTCTGGGATGTGGGTGGGTGTCACCTGCTGCTGTTCTTGGGCTGTGGTGGGTGCACCTGCTGCTGTTCTGGGCTGTAGGTGGGTGTACACCTGCTGCTGTTCTGGGCTGTGGGTGGGTGTACACCTGCTGCTGTTCTGGGCTGTAGGTGGGTGTACAAATGCTGCTTTTGTTCTGGGCTGTAGGTGGGTGTACACCTGCTGCTGTTCTGGGCTGTAGGTGGGTGTACAAATGCTGCTTGTTGGGGCTGTAGGTGGTGTACAAATGCTGCTGTTGTTCTGGCTGTGGTGGGTGTACACCTGCTGCTGTTGTTCTGGACTGTAGGTGGGTGTACACCTGCTGCTGCTGTTCTGGGCTGTAGGTGGGTGTACACCTGCTGCTGTTCTGGGCTGTAGGTGGTGTACACCTGCTGCTGTTCTGGGCTGTAGGTGGGTGTACACCTGCTGCTGTTCTGGGCTGTAGGTGGGTGTGCACACTGCTGCTGTTCTGGGCTGTGGGTGGTGCACTGCTGCTGTTGTGGGCTGTAGGTGGTGTACCTGCTGCTGTTCTGGGGTAGGTGGGTGTACACCTGCTGTTCTGGGCTGTGAGGTGGGTGTACACCTGCTGCTGTTCTGGGCTGTAGGTGGTGTACACCTGCTGCTGTGTGGGCTATAGGTGGGTGTACACCTGCTGCTGTTCTGGGCTGTAGGTGGGTGTACACCTGCTGCTGTTCTGGGCTATAGGTGGGTGTACACCTGCTGCTGCTGTTCTGGGCTGTAGGTGGGTGTACACCTGCTGCTGCTGTTCTGGGCTGTAGGTGGGTGTACACCTGCTGCTGTTCTGGGCTGTAGGTGGGTGTACACCTGCTGCTGCTGCTGTTCTGGGCTGTAGGTGGTGCACCTGCTGCTGTTCTGGGCTGATGGTGGTGTACACCTGCTGCTGCTGTTCTGGGCTGTAGGTGGGTGTACACCTGCTGCTGCTGTTCTGGGCTGGGTGGGTGTACACCTGCTGCTGTTCTGGGCTATGGGTGGGTGTACACCTGCTGCTGCTGTTCTGGGCTGTAGGTGGGTGTACTGCTGCTGCTGTTCTGGGCTGTAGGTGGGTGTACACCTGCTGCTGCTGTTCTGGGCTGATGGTGGGTGTACACCTGCTGCTGCTGGTCTGGGCTGATGGTGGGTGTACACCTGCTGCTGCTGTTGTGGGCTGTAGGTGGGTGTACACCTGCTGCTGCTGTTCTGGGCTGTAGGTGGGTGTACACCTGCTGCTGCTGGTCTGGGCTGATGGTGGGTGTACTACTGCTGCTGCTGTTATGAGCTGTAGGTTATTATTATTATTGTTGTTATTGTTATTATAAATATTATTAATGTTATTATTATTATTATTATTATTATTACTACTACTACTACTACTACTACTACTACTACTACTACTACTACTACTACTACTACTACTACTTACTACTACTATGTTTTTTGCCCTGATTTGGATTATTGACCTGTGCCCTGGTTGGTTAATCCCATAAAAAACCCCACAATGATAAAGATAGTTTTTGGAGTATTGTATGTAATGGCTGCCTCTTGCAGTTCACTGAGAAGAGTTATGCCTCTGTGGTGAATTAATGGCTTAGTTCAATATTTACTTTCTCTGCAGGTGACGTTTGCGTGCTGGACATCCCCGTTGACGCCAAGACAGAGTGTTGTCGGTTGGGAAAAAAGTCTTATCTATTTGCGTCCAGCCACGAGGACCTTCTCTTTACCTTCCCAACAGAATCAGGTAATTCACCTTAAAGTTACTTAATATTATTTATCTCTTATCTCTGCCAGAGTATTAAAGGAATGTAAGGAAGAGCTTAGTATGCCCTTAGCAAAGTTGTTACCAGAATCCTGGAGGATAGCGAATGTAATACCGATTTTCAAGAAGGGAGATAGAGCACTATCCTCTAACTACCGTCCAATCAGTCTAACATCAATTGTAGGCAAATTACTGGAAGCAATCATTTTAAACTCTATTTGAATTCACCTGGAGAAGCACAAGTTGATTAAGGATTCCCAACATGGCTTCACAATCGGGTGTTCATGTCTAACTAATCCATTAACATAATATTCATCTGTTTTTGAATCAGTGGACGAGGGGCACAATTATGATGTGGTATATCTCGACTTTAGCAAAGCCTTCGACAGAATCCCCCACGAAAGACTAATAAGAAAAGTGGAGGCTCATGGCATTAAAGGAGATATTCTAAAATGGATTAGGGCGTAAATGAGGCAGAAAGTCAGATCAGCAACCTGGGACTTGGTCACAATTTTTGTGATGACATGTTCTCTGGCTTTTCCATTTTTTATTCACGGTTTCTGTGCTGGTTCATATTTATTTACTAAAGTGGTTAATGTTTTAAAGCAAATTCTATTGAAATATGAGTGGCAAATGAACAAAATGAATAGAGGGAATTAAATGAGGTAGGTTAGGGATAGGTACTTTGAAAATGTATGTTTTATTTCCGTAGACTTTATGTACTATTAACCGACCTTTTGGATTATCCGTCGGCCCCTTCCCCCCATATGTGGTCGGTTAATCGAGGTTTTATCGTATATGTACTGTACTATATGTACAGTACTGTATGTACTGTACCATATGTACTGTACTATATGTACAGTACTATATTACTGTACTGTACTACAGTTAACCCTCACTTTACGCGGTCCCACATTCCGCGTTTCCACGTTTACGCGGTGCCTTGCCAGAACCTAACGTGCTCACGTTACGCGGTACGTGAACCCCATTACGCGGAGAGTGTCCGGCGCGACGCTATTTTTAGATTCGCCCCACCCGCCACCCGCCCGCCTGCCTGCCTGCCTGCCTGTGCTCCTCGCTTCTCCCTCCTCCTCCCTCCGCTTGGGCAAGCCGCGCGGTAAGGTTGCGCAGTGTGTGTCTTTGTTGCGTTATCACTGACGTCATATGATGTATCCTACTGTGATTGGCCATGTATCCCTACCCCCCTCTGCTTCTAGCTGTAATTGGCTTAAAGTATTATGACGTGTCCACCCTGGGGAGGGAGGGAGGGAGGAAAGACGACGCTTGACCTAGCCGCGGCAGTTTCATCCCTCAAGGCCACACCGTGTAATCGTGCATCCATTGTTCAGTAAAATGGCTTCCGCCGGACCACCACCCCCAGAGAGAAACCTTTCCTTACCTGGACCCAGCGGCACTAAGCCAAAGAAGACACGACGTTCCTTAAGCTACGAGGTGAAGTATACCATCATCCAAGAGTTGGAGAAAGGAACAAGGCAGGTTGATTTGGCGCGCCAGCATGGTGTGAATGAATCTACGATTCGAACAATAAAGAAGGATGCAGCCAAGATAAAGGAGCACATGAAGATCACAAAGTCTACAGGTGCTTCTATGATCAAGTATTTTCACAACCAGGTGCTTCTCAAGACAGAAAAATTACTTGTGAGGTACTTGGTGCGTCAGGCGCGACGGAACATGGCGGTCGACACGCGCTCTGTTAAGGACTACGCACGTGAACTGTACATGGCAGTGGCACAAAAGATGGGAATTACAGAGCCCAAACCCTTTAATGCTTCCTCTGGGTGGTTACAGAGGTTTAAGATCCGGAACAAGATCACCAATATAAACATTGGTGGTGAAGAAGCGAGTGCTGACGGTGCTGCGGCTAGGGAATTTCCTCCGTTTTTACGTGAGATTATGGAGGAAGGACAGTACAGTGACGACCAGGTGTTTAACATGGACGAATCTGGTCTTTTCTGGAAAAAGCTATCTTCCAAGTCCTTCGTTGTAAAGAATGCCAGCAGGATTCGGGGCCGGAAGATGCAGAAGGAACGCATCACCGTCCTGTTTACCACCAATGCCTCCGGTACCTGTAAGCTCAAGTTATCGGTGATCCACACAGCACGCAAGCCGCACGCCTACAAAACCATGGACATGACCAAGCTAAATGTCCACTGGCTGACCGCACGTAAGGCGTGGATGTTCTCTACACTGTCCCTCTCCTGGTTTGATGACTGTTTTGTTCCCGATGTAAAGAAATTCTGTGAGCGACAGAATGTGCCATTCAATATTTTGTTGCTGCTGGACAACGCACCAGGACACTCGCCCCTACTGTTAGATCGTCATCCCAACGTAAAAGTGGTCTTCCTTCCTCCCAACACTACGTCTATATTACAGCCCATGGACCAAGAGTTAATCTGTAATGTAAAAGCTGTATTCTCAACAAAAAAATTCAAACTCCTGAACGACTACACCAACACCAGGGAAGAGTTGCGTAACATGAGTGACACCACCACCGATAGCAAGAGCGAAGAAGACGAGGATCAACAGTTGGCAGAGCAAAAAATACTGTTCAAACAATTCTGGAGAGTATTTAACATCAAGAAAGCTGTGGACTTCTTGGTGGAGTCATGGGATCAGCTGTCTATTGCTACAATTCGTCACGCATGGAGACATGTGTTGCATGGAATACCAGGTGAGAGGAGGAGTCAATCTGTGACTGGTGAGGTTCAGAATGTTGCAGTAGCAGTGGACCTTGCCAGAGAAGCTGCGCAGACTGTTACAGTTCCAGGCTTCTCCGAGACCACCAACGACGACATCCTGGAGGTGATCAGAGATCCTGAAGTGACTGCCGACGAGATGTTGGAAGAAGATCACGTCAGTGAAGAGGAGGAAGAAGGTGCGTCATTCTCCGAAGAACACAGTTTAAGTCATAGTGATATTAAGGGTGCCATGGAGTGTGCAGAGAAAATGAAGTCCTTCCTTTCCCGCGACAATGACGATGACCGCTATGAAGTCTTCCATACCCGGCTGGTGCAGGCTATGGAGCCGTACATCACGGTGTATCAAGACAACATAAACACCAGCCGTCAAAAAAGCATAACCGAGTTCTTCGCCCGCAACCCACCACAGCCAGCCCAAGCCAGTGATAGTGACAGTGAAGATGACTTTGAGGGATTTGTCAGGGAAGCCCTGACAACTGTAAGTGACAGTGATGGTGATGCACCTAGTAATGGTGATTCACCTTAGGGCCAGTAATCTGCCCTCTGCCTCGGAACCAGCCTCCATCCCTGTATGGCGACCCATCTCTTCTACTAACTTAAGTGTTCCACATAACTTTTAGTTTTTCTAACCTAACCTTTATTTTTCCTATGTTAACCTTTATTTTTCCTAACCTAACCTCTTCTATATTACTTGTTTTTTCATACCATCATAAAGTTAAGATAAAATTTTTACTACAACATAGTTGTGTGTCGTCAAAAAGTGGAGTTTGGGGGTCGGCCCGGACTCTATTTCAATTAATCCCATATGTTATGTTATTCACTTTACGCTGGACCCTGCGGGTTACATTAACCGCGTAAAATGAGGGTTAACTGTATATGTATTGTACTGTACTATATGTACTGTAATGTACTATATGTACAGTACTGTACTGTATGTACTGTACCATATGTACTGTACTGTACTATATGTACAGGAATGTACTGTATTATATGTACTTTACTGTACTATACTATATGTACAGGAATGTACTGTACTGTACTATATGTACAGGAATGTACTCTATTATATGTACTTTACTGTACTATACTATATGTACTGTACTGTACTCTATGTACTGTATTATATGTACTCTACTATATTTACAGTACTGTACTGTATTATATGTACTGTACTATTTGTACAGAACTGTCCTATACTTCTGTATGTACTGTACTATAGGGGGCAGTGAAATTTTGCTCAAAGCTGCACTCTTCAGGCATTGCTCCTTATACATATCTAAGACTCCATGCCAAATTTGAAGCTGATATGTCGAGGTTTAGTCTGCCGCATTTTCTACTGAAATTTTTAAATTTACCTACAGTACTAGCCAAACAGCCGCTGTGGCGGTGCAATGTTCTGTTCATTGTTTATCAACTTTTTTTTCATATCTCTTATTTCATTTAAGTTGTCTTGTTGCAGATGAGTATGGTGCTATGTCTATATTGATTATCAGCCTTTTCTCATTTCATTTCTCAATGTTGTGTTACTGTACTGTAATGTAGGGGAGACCTGGGTAAGTTGGCGCACTTGAAATTATTCAAATAGTTACCGTTAAGCAGTTCACCTGGCATGTAATTGTGTTATAAAAGTTCCCAAACGTGAGGTGCAGTTTCTCCTTGACCAGCGAGGTGATAGGAAGATGAAGATTGCAGGGGTTGACATGAAAGTGACAAAGATGTGGGACAGAGTGACGGCAAGAGAGAAGCATGATGCGGACAGAGTTAGGAGACAGCTTGAGCAAAAACATAGATATCTGGTAGCTGGAGATATTCCTTATGTTGAGGATAATTCAGATGATTCAAGAGATATTCCTCTCGTCAATACTGATGCTGATTTTGTCCCTGATCCAAGGGCTCTGACAGACACCAGTTCACAGAACCGGACAAGACTCCCTACACTGGCTGCCGCTTGTGACCGATACTTGATTAGTGATTATGCTGGAGCTGCCATTGCTACTGCCACCTTAACTGACTATGGCATTATCACAAAGGATGACAAGAGTCAGGTTATTGGACCACATAAGCTGCGGGATGCGAGACAAAAATACCGATTTAAGAGGCAAGAAATTGAGATGGCTAGTTTAGATAATTTGACGTCACTCTATTTTGATGGTAAGAAGACCGCCACTCGTGTGATGATAAAGAATGAGAAGACCGAGAAATGGAGTTCGAGGATGATGGTGAAAGATCATTATGTCATCATGGTTGAGCCTGGCAATGAATATCTCACACATGTGACTCCCAAGACTGGACACGGAAAGCAGATTGCCAAAACTATTCACGAGTTTCTGGTGGAGAAAAATCTAACCCAGCAGCCCATTGTGTGTGTTGGTTGTGATGGAACCAATGTAAATGTAGGATCAGAAAATGGAGTTATTCATCATCTTGAAATGTTACTTGGTCACCCGCTCCATTATTTCATATGTCAGCTTCACGGAAATGAGCTGCCTTTCCGCGCAGTTTTTTATCACAATGATGGTAAACCAAGTGGTCCTGAGCATTGGCGTGGTCCCATTGGAAAGCAGATCAAGGAGTCTTTGTCTGAGCTTCCAGTTGTCGCCTTCCAGCCAGTCAGTTTCCCTGATTTCCCTGTGTTTAATGATGAAGTGGAGAAAGATCTGTCCTGGGATCAGAAATACCTGTATAGGATTTGTAAAGGAGTTATCACAGGTGTTGTTGAAGATGACTTGGCTGCTATTGAGCCAGGTCCTCCCTGTGTGTCAAGGTGGAACACCTTATGGAGTAGAATCCTCAGGCTGTATGTAGCAACATCAAGACCCAGCCATGAGTTGAAAAGAATTGTCATTACAATAATAAAGTTCAGTGCTCCACTGTGGTTTTACATCAAGATACACCCTTACGTAACACACGGCTCAAGGAACGTATTCCAGTCCCTGCTATATATGAAACACCTGAATAGTGAGGAGGAGACGATAGTGAAGAAGGCTGTCCAGAGAAATGCATACTTCGCCCACACAGATCAACTTCTTCTTGGTATGTGTGCAGATGAGGACATGACTGTTAGAGAAAAAGCTGTATCAATGATAAGAAAAATTAGAGAGGAGAATCAGCAAAAGGAAGAATGCACTGGCAGATCTGAAGAGGAGGAGGAAGATTCTGATGCTGCTGTTGACGAGAATTTGTTAAACTATACTGATGAGGAGGGTAAAGATGGAGATGGGAATGAGGATGTGCCTCCTGTAGTCAACATGAGAAAGGTGGTGACTCCGAAACTAAAGTGGCAAGCAAAAAACTATCATTCCATGATTAACTGGAGGAATGAATTCAAGACTGAGCCTCCTTACATTGCTTCTCTGTCAAATCTACAGGTTAATGACATTCTTGAGACCATTAGTGGAGCCCAAGTGGCCAAACAGCACTCAGGCGGTCGAGAGAGGCATAAAAGTGATGACTGAAGCTTGCACTGAAATGACGGGATACGAATCGAGAGATGGATATATTAGGCAAAGATTATTGTCTAGGAAAATGATGCCAAGGTTCCGCACAAAAATGAATTTCAATATGAACTTGTAATGATTTTCTATACGGTGTACCTGTAAAATAACATGTGAATTAAATCGATGTCACCCATGTAAAATTTATCATTATCCTGGAAAACATTATATGACACCTAATTTTTGGTATACACTAAAAGTTGACAAAAAGTCGTTCGCTATGCGGCAGGGTAAGTATGCATGAAATGGCATGAAATTTTGCACAGGTGTTTGTTACAGCCATACAAACGATGCCTGAAAAGTGCAGCCTGCAACTCAAATAAAAGTGTTTTTTCCCTGCCCACTAGTGTACTATATGTTCTGTACTGTACTGTATGTACTGGACTGTACTATATGTGCTTTACTGTATGTACTGTTTACCATATGTACTGTACTGTACCATATGTACTGTACTGTACTATATGTGCTGTACTGTACTGTACCATATGTACTGTACTGTACCATATGTACTGTACTGTATGTGCTGTACTGTATGTACTGTACCATATGTACTGTACTATATGTGCTGTACTGTATGTACTGTACTGTACCCTATGTACTGTACTGTATGTACTGTTCTGTACCATATGTACTGTACTGTACTATATGTACTGTACTGTACCATATGTACGGTACTGTACCATATGTACTGTACTGTACCATATGTACTGTACAGTCAGCCCTTAACATACGCGGGTTTAATTTACACGGATTTGCAAATACTCGGATTGGCTCTGGAGGAATATACTGTACATTCAAAGGAATATACATTATTCAAATTGCGCGCGACACACACACACACACACACACACACACACACACACCGCCCACTCCACCCCGCGTTCCCGCACTCCCTCAGTCAGTCAGTCTCGCTGTAACCACGCTTGTGTTGACATCAGCATTGTAGTTGCAAAAATATTGCATTTCCGTGAATGTATTATATCAAGCACGGTATGAATAGAATATCACTAATATAAGAGTATTTTAACCGAAAACTACTAAAAAAACAAGTAACATATCTTGAACATCGGAAGGTTAGGTAAAGTCTTTTGTTTTCGTGTAGTTTATCCTAATTTACATTGAAATGCATTACGTTTCAGCAAAACTACTATTTATTTCTGAGAATATGGAAATGTAATATTTTGCTGAAATGACGTACGTATTACAGTGGAAAGTGACGAAAGCAATGACTCGCTTTCTTTCGTTCAAGAGATGTTACCGTAATCGCTTTTTGAATGGTTTTCAGTTAAAAAACTGTTGTATTACAATAATATTCTATCCTAATTCACTTGTGATGCAACAGCTTTTTAACTGAAAACCATTTGAAAAGCGATTACGGTAACATCTTTTGAACGAAAGGAAGCGAAAGTCATTGTTTTTGTCACGATTTTATCTTAATTTCCACTGTAATACGTACGTCATTTCAGCAAAAATATCACAATATGATTATCATTGTAATGTAATAGTATTTTAACCGAAAACTATTAAAAAAACGAGTAACGTCTCTTGAACATCGGAAGGTTAGGTAAAGTCTTTTGTTTTCGTCATGTATTTTATCCTATTTTACATTGAAATACATCACGTTTCAGCAAAACTACTATTTATTTCTGAGAATATATTCATTCAGACGCAGTTTAGGTAAAATATACATGTGATGTAACAGTTTTTTAACTGAAAACGATTCGAAAAGCACGTACCCTCTAGCCCTGTTCAAGAAGACTGGGAGGAGCTGCTTGGTGCTGAAGACGATGACAAGGAAAATGATTTTGATGGATTTTAATGAAAATATTCAGAAATATGGTATCGTAGTATTTATTCAAGTGAATTAGGATAGAATATTATTGTAATACAACAGTTTTTTTAACTGAAAACCATTCGAAAAGCGATTTCGGTAAAATCTTTTGAACAACGAAAGAAAGCGAAAGTCATTGTTTTCGTCATGATTTTATCCCACTTTCCACTGTAATACGTACGTCATTTCAGCAAAAATATTACATTTCCATATTTATTTCTGAGAATATATTCATTCAGTCACAGTTAAGGTAAAATATATTTGTGATGTAATATTTTAATGAAAATACCCTGTATATAGAAATACGGTATCGTAGTTTTCTTTTGTTTCAAATTTAATTAACAAAGATTGATGTTTCAAATGTAATGAAAAAAATTTATGTACATTATCTATAAATAAACTTTAAAAAATGAATACTTTGTTTTACATCGTCCTGTGCTACCATACCATGCATTTAGCTACTTTAGGCTTGCTATGATGACGCAAGAGATCTGCCCTGGCAACTGTACCGACACTCACAGCTGGTGGTGCGTTGGTGCATCGTTTCCATTGTTTACTTGTAGTTACTGGTAAATATTTTTCAACCTAACGAAACTATTACCCGTTTAGAGGTCGACCCCCAATTTTTTGCCAAATAATTTGGTCTTAAAAACTCGAACTATACACAGGTATATACGGTAAATATGGACATGGGGGGCCAGGGGTTTTTTAGGGGGGGGGGCAGCAAAAGTACATGGATTCTTAACATTCACGGGTATCTCTGTTACCTAACCCCCGCGTATGTTAAGGGCCGACTGAACTGTAGTATATGTACTGTCCTGTACTATATGTACTGTACTGTACTACATGTACTGTATTGTACTACATGTACTGTACTATATGTACTGTACTGTACCTTATGTACAGTTAACCCTCACTTTACGCGGTTAATGTAACCCGGAGGGTACCGCGGAAAGCGAGAAACGCGGAAAGTGAATAACATAACATATGGGATTAATTGAAATGGAGTCCGGGCCGACCCCCAAACTCCACTTTTTGACGACACATAACTATGTTGTAGTAAAAATAACATCTTTATTTTATGATGGTACATGCACACAATTAATACTTTAGAGAAATACAGTCGCCAAGTTAATGTCCATTCAAATAATGGACACGACTCCCTCCCCCTCTCACACTACACTGCTGGCTCTTCCCTCTCTGAGAAATTTTTGGGGGAAACCAGGTATAGTAATAAATAATACCTCAAACTAAAGTTAGGATAATATAATTGACATTGCTGGATTCCTTGTAAGACCAGGAATATTTTGAATATAAACGTCATATATTTTGCACAAAAGATAACATACTTACTCAGATTAAACATTTTATCTAAAAATTTTATGTCTAATGCAAAATATATGATGTTTATATTCAAAATGATCACCAAATTGTAAGAATTCCAGCAATGTAAATTATATTCTGGCCGGGTAATTTGTATGAATTTTATGAGCTAAAATAAATATCTTCAGTTAATAAAAAAAAAAATATTCTTCACGACACTATCTGTCAATCAAAGTACCCCACCTTGCCTCCCCCCTCTTCCAACCGCGTGGTCAGTCCCAACCCTCCCCCCCACCCCCCACCAATCCTCCCTTCAAGAGATGTTGGGTGAAAAATTTAGATTTTAACATTTTGTATTAAATAATACCTCAGATTAAAGTTAGGATAATATAATTGACATTGCTGGATTCCTTGTAAGACCAGGAATATTTTGAATATAAACGTCATATATTTTGCACAAAAGATAACATACTTACTCAGATTAAACATTTTATCTAAAAATTTTATGTCTAATGCAAAATATATGATGTTTATATTCAAAATGATCATCAAATTGTAAGAATTCCAGCAATGCAAATTATATTCTGGCCGGGTAATTTGTATGAATTTTATGAGCTAAAATAAAAATCTTCAGTTAATAAAAAAAAAAAATTCTTCACACGGTAACAGATGGTCGGTCGCCGGTCCCTCCCTCCCTCCTCCCCACCCCCACCAACGTCCCTACTAGATAAATGTGTGGGAATACCAGACTGTTTACCTTTTTAGTAATAAATAATAAATCAGACTAAAGTTAGGATAATATAATTGACATTGCTGGATTCCTTGTAAGACCAGGAATATTTTGAATATAAATATCATATATTTTGCACAAAAGATAACATATTTACTCAAGAGTAAACATTATATCTAAAATTTATATGTCTAATGCAAAATCTATGATGTTTATATTCAAAATGATCATCAAATTGTAAGAATTCCAGCAATGTAAATTATATTCTGGCCGGATAATTTGTATGAATTTTATGAGCTAAATTAAAAAAAATTATACTTCACCGTGTAAAGGGGTACACCCACCGCGGAATGTGAGCATCCTGGGTTCTGGCAGGGCACCGCGTAAACGTGGAAACGCGGAATGTGGGACCGCGTAAAGTGAGGGTTGACTGTACTGTACTACATGTACTCTACTGTACTATATGTTCTGTACTGTACTATATGTACTGTATTGTACTATATGTACTGTACTGAACTATATGTACTGTACTGAACTATATGTACTGTACTGTACTATATGTACTCTACTGTACTATATGTTCTGTACTGTACTATATGTACTGTACTATATGTACTGTACTATATGTACTGTACTGTACTATATGTACTGTACTGTACTATATGTACTGTACTGCTCTGTGCTATACAGTATGTACTTTATGGGGACTAGCCCACCCTGGCATAGGTCACTGACCCACATCAGGGCCGGGGGGAAAATGTAGTAGTAGTAGTAGTAGTAATAATAATAATAATAATAATAATAATAATAATAATAATAATAATAATTAATTGTAGGTAAGTCTGACTATAAAGATTAAGAAATACAGGAATGAAAAAAAAAGATCATGAGTGAGAAACAATATATGTATGTTGTGTTGTCAATGGTAAGAGAAACAATTGAGACCCTGCAATTGTGTGTAAATGAGGCAGAAACTCAGATCATCAACCTGGGACTTGGTCACATATGGCAGCAGGGTCTACCATTAGACACATTATGCTTCCAATATCTTCCCAGGCGGTAGTACCTCCCTGTTTGGTAGCTATATGTACTGTACTGTTCTGTACTGTACTATATGTACATAACTGTACTGTACTATATGTACTGCACTATATGTACTGCACTGTACTATATGTACTGTACTCTACTATATGTACATTACTGTACTCTACTATATGTACTGTAATGTACAATATATACTGAACTGTACTGTTCTGTACTCTACTTTATGTACTGTAATGTATTATATGTACTGTACTGCACTATATGTACTGTACTGCACTCTACTATATGTTCATTACTGTACTCTACTATATGTACTGTACTGTAATGTACTATAAGTACTATACAGTATATATAGTGCAGTACATATGGTAAAATACAGTACATATAGTACAGTACAGTACATGTAGTACAGTACATGTAGTACAATACAGTACATGTAGTACAGTACAGTACATAAGGTACAGTACAGTACATATAGTACAGTACAGTACATGTAGTACAATACAGTGCATGTAGTACAGTACAGTACATAAGGTACAGTACAGTACATATAGTATAGTACATGTACAATACAGTACATGTAGTACAGTACAGTACATAAGGTACAGTACAGTACATATAGTACAGTACATGTAGTACAATACAGTACATGTAGAACAGTACAGTACAGTACATATAGTACTGTACAGTACATGTAGTACAGTACATTTAGTACTGTACAGTACATATAGTACAGTACACTACATATAGTACAGTACATGTAGTACAGTACATATAGTACAGTACATATAGTACAGTACAGTACATGTAGTACAGTACATTACATATGGTACAGTACATGTAGTACAGTACAGTACATATAGTACAGTACAGTACATGTAGTACCGTACACATGGTACATGTAGTACAATACAGTACATATAGTACTGTACAGTACATATAGTACAGTACAGTACATATAGTACAGTACAGTAAAGTACATATGGTACAGTATAGTACATGTAGTAAAGTACATACAGTACACTACATACAGTACAGTAAAGTACATATAGTACAGTGCAGAACATAGTACATTACAGTACATATAATACAGTACAGTACATGTAGTACAGTACAGTACATATAGTACAGTACATGTAATACAGTACAGTACATATAGTACAGTACAGTGCATACAGTACCTATAGTACAGTACAGTAAAGTACATATGGTACAGTACAGTACATGTAGTACAGTACATACAGTGTGTTATCCAGGTTGGATGTGAGTAAGGCGCACGGACTGGACGGAATACCCCCTCGTGTTCTGAGGGAGTGTGCTGAAGATCTGGCCCCTGTACTTGCTCGCCTCTTTCCTCTTTGCCTCAAAACCCAAACTTTTCCTTCTTCTTGGAAGCATGCCTTGGTTCAGTCCATCCTGAAGAAGGGTGACCTTTCTAATCCCTCTAACTATCACCCCATTGCCCTAACTTCATCCTTCTCTAAGATTTTCAAAACTAACTTAACTCATTTTCTCCATCACCTTGAATGCCTTTCTTTTTTGTCAGATCACCAGTATAGCTTTTGCCAGGTGAGATCTACTGGTGATCTGCTCTCCTACTGCACCCATCTTTGGTCATCCTCTCTTAGGGATTATGGGGAAACTTTCGTCGTGGCCTCCAAAGCATTTGACAGGGTATGGCACAAGTCTTTGCTTTCTAAACTTCCCTCTAATGGTTTCTCTCCCACACTTTGTTCTCTCATTTCTAGCTTCCTTGAGAACCGATCCATGGCAATTGTTGTCGAGGGATTGATCTCTCGCTCTTTCTCTACCAATAGTGGTGTCCCACAGGGTTCTGTTCTTTCACCTACTCTCTTCCTTCTTTTTATCAATGATTGACTTCACATTACTACTAATTCTATCCATTCTTACGCTGATGATTCAACTCTTAACTCTTCACATATTCCCTTACCCCTAACTCTCAAACTAGATCTGTTTCTAGAGCCGATATCATTTCATCTATCAATGCAGATCTTTGCAGCATCTCTGAATGGGGTGGTAAAAATTTGGTTAAATTCAGTAGTTATAAAACACAGTAT
Source organism: Homarus americanus (assembly GCF_018991925.1). Classification (NCBI taxonomy): domain Eukaryota; kingdom Metazoa; phylum Arthropoda; class Malacostraca; order Decapoda; family Nephropidae; genus Homarus; species Homarus americanus. The sequence goes on along the minus strand of NW_024720773.1, from coordinate 1,891,995 downwards.
TTACTAATTACACTTTACAAAATTGAAGATCTCCCACCAATCACATTTCAGGATGCAATCATTCTGCCAAATTCTAAAATAGATATGCTAGGCCTAACAATTTCCTCTGATATGTCATGGAAGCCACATATCCACAACATTGCTAAAGCCGTCCTCCCGGAAGCTGGGAATGCTGTACAGCTACCGTAGTTACTTCACTCCTGAGCAGTTACTCCAAGTTAAGGGATTCATTCGCCCTAACTTCGAGTACTGCTCTCATATCTGGGTGGCTCTTCTTCTGTCCAACTGTTAGATAGGGTGGAATCAAAGGCATTTCATCTTATTAACTCTCCTCCTTTAGTTGATAATCTCTCTTCCCTTTCTCTTCGCCACAATGTTGCTTCACTCTCTCTTTTACAGGTACTTTAACGGGCAATGTTCCATGGATTTGGCAACCTGTGTACCGCTTGCAAGGTCGACGGCTCGTAACACTCGTCTTGCCCGCGGTGCCCACTGTCTTTGTGTGGATGTCTGTCACACTAGAATAACCCGTTAAAGTACAGCCTTCTTTCCTCACACAGCCAAACTGTGGAATGCTCTGCCTTCGTTTGTGTTTCCATACTCATACAAATTTTCTCACTTCAAAAAGCTGGTTTTCTGTCATCTTTGTGGTGTAGATTAATATTGTCTTTTTCTCTTCTATTTTTAATTTCTTTTTGCTCTTATTCCCCCAGGCCCAGCTGTGGGTCAAAGACCTGTGCCCGGGCAGGTTATTCCCCATAAAAAAAGACTACTACAGTACCAGCCGGGTTGACACGATTAAAATACTGTAGTGATATAAAGCCAGTTTTAATCATCATTTTCTGACACATAAAGAGCATCATAAATGTCATATTGAAGAGGATACCTCCTCCCCATTGTGATGACTGTCTGGTTCTAGTGACTGTTTGACACCTCCTGGTGGGGTGCCCCAGTCTCGGAGATTTTCGTCACATGCACCTCTCCCAGTGCCGGGAAGAGACGGGTCTTACCGTCGCTCTTTGGTTTTGGGGGGAGGAGTGGGTAGTGTGGGAGGGGACGTCCTCATCTTCGTGAAGGAAGCTGGTCTTCTACACAAGCTCTGAGTTTTATCTATTAACTTTTAAATGTTTTCTTATAAAAGTTGTGTTATTTATTACTTATGTTTTTTACATTACTGTATTTGATTTTAGTCTTTTAAGCCTTTATTTAATTTGGTGACATAGTACCTAAGCTGTTGTGTCCCCAGGGATGTAATTCCCACAATTAATGAACCATCAACCGTAATGCATACAGCTGCTCCCCGACTTACGACGGGGTTAGGGACCGACATCCAGGTCGTAAATCGAAATGGTTGTAAGTCGGAAATGCTTAAATAATTGATAGAAATTCGAAAATGGGGGTCTCTTTTTCTTCTCAGCCAGCCATTTTAAAGTGAATTACAGATGAAAATTTTGTCTGTGTACTGACTTTGGGACTAAAAAATACGTAATTTGACCTAATTTTGGTACGACTGAGGCAGGTCGTAAGTGCGGGTGGACGTAAGTCGGGGAGGAGCTGTATATTGATGACGAGTAATGACAAGAGTGAGCATTAATTAGGGGCTGCTACTATAGTATGTGGTCTACCAGGCTGTAGGAGTTCTACCAAGCTGGAACTCAGCGCAGTAGAGCGCATACTACAGTATTCATTTAGTTATCAGGATGTGTTCCTGAAAACCCGATCAGTAAGTGAAATGATCACTAAAGGAGGGAAGACGAGAAATATTATCAGTGGACCCCGGACCTGATCCTGAATACTGTAATCAAGAAGATTATCCCTAATCCCCATCCTACCTCAGCTCAGGAGACAGGTTAAGTGACCTGATTCCTTTGTTCTATGTCTTTCTCCCTTGTTTTGTTCTGTTAGTTGGCTGAAGAGGGTACTAGTCTACCACCTCCAACATTTTGTCTTTAATATCTCCAATGTGGGTTTTTACTTCATTTACCAGTGTGACCATTACACTTTCTGAACATCATCTACATATTATCAACTCAACTCACAATGTAAGTGTTATATTTATTTACTACTGTATTATTTACTTTTTTACTGTACCGGGTATTACTTTAAAATACTGTACTGTATATAGTGCTGTACTGTATTTTCTTTATTTCTAAGCCATATTACAGTATAGTAGACCTTTGCCATTTGCGAGGGTTGGGTTCCAAGAAATGGCGCGAATTGGCAAAACTGCAATAGCAACCTATACTACCTTAGTGCACTACTGTATACTTATACCAAACAACAGACCAACCGTGGCAGCACTCATCCCCTCTTTTAACTTATCTAACAATAAAACTTTCTTTGTCAAGGTCATCACTGACTTCTGCCTTTTGCATTTCACTCCACTAGCATCGCTAGCACTGACACTAGGCAGTCTTTTAAAGACCATTTCACACAGACACTTAAGTTTAGAGAGTACAACACAAGATGCTGCCTGGGGTAACTCGTTGTGCTGCGGGAAAAGGCTTGCAAGCTAGCCACCATCTGCTTACCATGAATTGTCAAACCCACAAATGGCAAGGGTCTACTGTGTTGTAATGGTGCATTTTTGAAGAACAGAATCCCCAGTTTTCTTGATTTCCTCCCAAATTCTTCCCAGCGAGTCGAGTATCACTAAACCGAAAATCATCAACATTTGTTAAACAACAAACAGTGTTAAAATTTTCAATCACTAAACCAAAATATTACGAAGTGAATAATCACTGCCGAGGAGTACCATAGAAGAAACAATTAGGGATATCCATATAGGACCTGTGTTCCTCCATGTTCTGTAATGTACTGTGCTGTACTGTACTCTAATGTACTGTACTTTAATGTACTGTACTTTAATGTACTGTACTGTAATGAACTGTATTGTAATGTACTGCACTGTAATGTACTGAACTGTAATGTAATGTTATACAGTACAAGCTTTGTGTAGAATTCCCTTAACTTGGCTTATATATAAATAAGTTGAGGGGTTAAGTTACAAACCCAAAAATGGTCTTTTCTCCATTTATTGGTAAAACTGTATTGGTAGATGCACTGTAATTAACACTGTAAGCTGTGAGTGTTAGTTAAGGACAGGGGCTCAGCTTGACTGAGTTAAGTCACCTGTCCGATTCTCGTGAAACTCAAGTGAAGGGAGGCTCTGAAGGAGGACTGGGCTAACCCTATATTCTCAAGGTCAGCTTACTGATAGAGGAATTTCCCCTCACGTCAACAGCGCATGTCACCTCACAGCTTATGGAAAATTACCGTGGGGTCATTGTATTATATAAACTATATGTATTAACCCAAATTTATATAATTGTTATTGCCATGAGACAGGGGCTAATACAATGTACTGTAATGTATTGTACTGTAATGTATTGTACTGTACTATATTGAACTGTACTGTACTGTATTGTGCTGTACTGTATTATACCATACTGTACTGAACTGTATTGTACTGAACTGTATTGTACTGTAATGTATTGAACTGTACTGTATTGTACTGTACTGGATTGTTCTGTACTGAACTGTATTGTACTGAACTATAATGTACTGTAATGTACAGTACTGTAATGTACTGCACTTTAATGTACTGTGCTGTATTGTACTGTATTGTACTGTGCTGTATTGTACTGTATTGTACTATATATTACTGTACTCTACTATATTGTACTGTATTGTACTATATTGTACTGTACTGTACTCTACTATATTGTACTGTATTGTACTGTACTGTATTGTACTGTATTATACTGCATTGTAGTGTACTGAATTGTAGTGTACTGTATTGTACTGAATTGTACTGTACTATATTTTACTGGATTTTACTGTACTGTATTGCACTGATTTGTACTGTAATATACTGTATTGTACTGTATTATACTGCATTGTACTGTAATGCACTGATCTGTAATATATTGTACTGAACTGTAATGTATTGTACTGTACTGTATAGTAATGTATTTTACTGTACTGTAACCTGCTTTAATGTGCTGTATTGCATGGTAATATACTGTATTGAATCGTACTGTATTGCATAGTAATCTATTGTACTGCACTATATTGTACGGTACTGTAATCTATAGTAATGTATTTTACTGTAGTGTACTGTATTGTAATGTACTGTATTGTACTGTACTGTCATGTACTGTTCTGTATTGTACTGTCATGTACTGTTCTGTATTGTACTGTTCTGTATTGTACTGTAATGCACTGCACTGTATTGTACTGTATGTATTATACTGTACCATATTGTACCGTACTGTATTATATTGTACTGTATTGTACTACAACATACTGTACTATAATGTACTGTACTTTACTATACTGTACTATACTATACTGTATTGTATTGCCTGTACTGTACTGTAATGTACTGTATTGTACTGTACTGTATTGTACTGTAATGCACTGCATTGTACTGTAGTTAACTGTACTATACTGTATGTACTGTACTGTAATGCACTGTTCTGTATTGTACTGTAATTTACTGCACTGTATTGTACTGTATTGCACTGTATTGTACTGTAATGCACTGTGCTGTATTGTACGGTATTGTATTGTACTGTGTTGTACTGTACTGTGTGTACTGTATTGTACTGTGTATTGTTTTGTACTGTATTGTACTGTAATGTACGATACTGCATTGTACTGTAATGTACTGTACTGTATTGTGCTGTACTGTGTTGTACTGCTGTGTACTGTAATGTACTGTAACTATTCTACTGTACTGTAATGTACTGAACTGTAATGTATTGTACTGAACTGTAATGTACTGTACTGTAATGTTCTGTACTGTATTGTACTGTAATGTTCTGTACTGTATTGTACAGTACTGCATTGTACTGTAATGTGCTGAACTGTTTTGTATTTTATTGTACTGTATTGTAATGTACTGTACTGTATTGTGCGATAATGTATTTTACTGTACTGTATTGTACTGTAATGTACTGTACTGTACAGTACTGTATTGTGCCATATTGTATTGTACTGTACAGTACTGTATTGTGCCATATTGTACTGTACAGTACTGTATTGTGCCATATTGTATTGTACTGTACAGTACTGTATTGTGCCATATTGTATTGTACTGTACTGTATTATTCTGTATTGTATAGTAATGTATTCCACTGTCTTATGCTATATTGTATAGAAATGTATTGTACTGTATTGTATAGTAATGTATTGTACTGTATTATACTGTATTGTATAGTAATGTATTGTACTGTATTGTATAGTAATGTATTGTACTGTGCTGTATTGTATAGTATTGTATTGTGCTGTATTGTATAGTTAATGTGATGTATTGTACTGTATTATACTGCATTGTAGAGTATTGTATTGTACTGTATTGAATTGTACAGTACTGTATTGTACTGTATTGTGTTGTATTGTACAGTACTGTATTGTACTGTAATGTACTGTACTGTATTGTACTGTACTGTATTGTACAGTACTGTATTGTACTATATTGCATTGTACAGCACTATTGTATTGTACTGTTCTGTATTGTACTGTTCTGTATTGTACTGTACTGTACTGCATTGTATTGTACTGTATTTTTCTGCACTGTATTGTACTGTACTGCATTGTACTGTACTGTATTACACTTTACTATATTGTACTGTACTGTATTGAACTGTAATGTACTGCATTGTACTGGTCTGTATTGTACTGTACTGTATTGTACTGTAATACACTGTAATGTATTGTACTGTTTTGTACAAAGGTATTTTTACATGCCATGAATTAGTATTTTCAAGCCTGTAAACCACAGAATTTATTAAATTAGGTTTACTCTGCTGTCGATATTGACTTATACAGTACAGTACTCCCTCTTTATCGACGGATTTTTTATAGACGGTTTCGATTATCAACGGATTATTTAGCCGGATTTTTATTTTGAAATGTGCTTGATATAATCCATTCACGGAAATGTAATATTTTTGTTGAAATGACGTATGTATTACAGTGGAAAGTGGGATCAAATCGTGACGAAAACAATGACTTGCGCTTTCTTTCGTTCAAAAGATGTTACCGTAATCACTTTTCGAATGGTTTAGTTAAAAAACTGTTGTATTGTATTACAATAATATCCTAATTGACTTGAATAAATATTACGATACCATATTTCTGAATATTTTCATTAAAATCCATCAAAATCATTTTCCTTGTCATCGTCTGCAGCACCAAACAGCTTCTCCCAGTCCTCTCCTTGAACAGGGCTAGAGGCTACGTGTTTTTCGAATCGTTTTCAGTTAAAAAATTATTACATCACACGTATATTTTACCTAAACTGCGCCTGAATGAATATATTCTCGGAAATAAATAGTAGTTTTGCTGAAACGTGATGTATTTCAATGTAAAATAGGATAAAATACATGACGAAAACAAAAGACTTTACCTAACCTTCCAATGTTCTTGAGATGTTACTCGTTTTTTTAATAGTTTTCGGTTAAAATTCTGTTATATTACAATGATATTCTATTCATACTGTGCTTGATATAATACATTCACGGAAATGTAATATTTTTGTTGAAATGACGTATGTATTACAGTGGAAAGTGGGATCAAATCGTGACGAAAACAATGACTTGCGCTTTCTTTCGTTCAAAAGATGTTACCGTAATCACTTTTCGAATGGTTTAGTTAAAAACTGTTGTATTACAATAATATTCCCTCCTAATTGACTTGAATAAATACTTGAATGGAAATATACAATATTTTTGTTGAAACTACCCGCGTTTCAGTGTAAAGTGTTGTAATAATAAATGGTAAACAATTTGCCTTGGGCATCCGGATTTTTGGACTTTTACTGTACTGTACACTGTTTTGTTTACTGTAAGGACCGATGTTCACTTCAATAAATGAAATCGTAAGTTTGCTAGTATTTTTGTCCACTTATTATATTATTATTTATACACTATTATTTAAGGTTATGTGTAAAGGAAACGCATTAATGCTTAAAGGTACATTTATTCAACATATGCTAATAATAGTTAGAAAAATTACGTAACCATCACGGTATCGACGGTTTCTTTATCGACTGCCGTTTACAGAACGTAACCCCCGTCGATAAAGAGGGAGTACTGTACTGTTCAAATATTATATTTTACACCTTGTACTCCACACTGTCAATATTGACTTATACAGTGCTGTTCAAATATTGTATTTTACACCTTACACTCCACACTGTCAATATTGACTTATACTGTTGAAATATTGTATTTTACACCTTTTACTCCCTGCACAAAAGCTATGGTCCCTGAAGTATTTTCTTAGTGGCATAGGTTCTAAATGTCTGTACTATAATTAGGGACAAATAAGCTCTGTCAGTTTCATTTGTACAACTAATATTTTGAATAATATGTGATAAACAATGTACCGTACCTTGCCTTCCTAATAACAGACAGTACAGTACAGTACCTGTATGTAAATTATATGTCAACATATTAACAGTTTAGCATTAACAGTGATATGAATTAAGTGAGACATCTTATAAAGATTATTATTTGTTATTTATTTTTGCCTCTGTCAACACTGACAATTGGATACTGTATGTGGCCTTAATGTAAACTGTATAGTAAATGGTTAAAGGGTATACCATACATGTTTGTTCAATATACAGTAAAACCTCGATTAACCGACCACATATGGGGGGAAGGGGCCGACGGATAATCCGAAAGGTTGGTTAATGCAGTATTACCCCGCCTAACGCGGTTTCACTTAACGCGTTTTATCATATACGCGGTGCCTCGCCAGAGCTGAACTTTCACTTAACACGGATTTTTTCCACATATACGCGGATTTTTTCCACATATACGCGGTGAGTGTCCGGCTCCAGACGCTATTTTTAGATTTGCCCCACCCGCCACCCTGCCTGACTGCCTGTTTTAGCTCATAAAATTCATACAAATTACCCGGCCAGAATATAATTTACATTGCTGGAATTCTTATAATTTGGTGATCATTTTGAATATAAACATCATATATTTTGCATTAAACATACAATTTTTAGATAAAAATTTTTCTCTAGGTAACTATGTTATCTTTTGTGCAAAATATATGACATTTATATTCAAAATATTCCTGGTCTTACAAGGAATCCAGCAATGTCAATTATATTATCCTAACTTTAGTTTGAGGTATTATTTATTAAAATTTAGTGGTTATCCCACACATCTCCTTGGGATGGTTGGTGGGGGGGGGGGGAGGGAGGGACCGACCGACCATCTGTTACCCCGTGAAGAATTATTTTTTTTTTTATTAACTGAAGATATTTGTTTTAGCTCATAAAATTCATACAAATTACCCGGTCAGAATATAATTTACATTGCTGGAATTCTTATAATTTGGTGATCATTTTGAATATAAACATCATATATTTTGCATTAAACATACAATTTTTAGATAAAAATTTTTCTCTAGGTAACTATGTTATCTTTTGTGCAAAATATATGACATTTATATTCAAAATATTCCTGGTCTTACAAGGAATCCAGCAATGTCAATTATATTATCCTAACTTTAATCTGAGGTATTATTTAATACTAAATGTTAAAAACTCTGGAAGGGAGGATTGGTGGGGGGTGGGGGGGAGGGTTGGGACTGACCGCGCGGTTGGAAGAGGGGGGGAGGCAAGGTGGGGTACTTTGATTGACAGATAGTGTCTGAAGATTATTTTTTTTTTATTAACTGAAGATATTTGTTTTAGCTCATAAAATTCATACAAATTACCCGGTCAGAATATAATTTACATTGCTGGAATTCTTATAATTTGGTGATCATTTTGAATATAAACATCATATATTTTGCATTAAACATACAATTTTTAGATAAAAATTTTTCTCAAGGTAACTATGTTATCTTTTGTGCAAAATATATGACATTTATATTCAAAATATTCCTGGTCTTACAAGGAATCCAGCAATGTCAATTGTATTATCCTAACTTTAGTTTGAGGTATTATTTATTAAAATTTAGTGGTTTTCCCCCAAAAATTTCTCTGAGAGGGAAGAGCCAGTGAGTGTAGTGTGAGAAGAGGGGGAGGGAGTTGAGTCCATTATTTGAATGGACATTAACTTGGCGACTGTATTTCTCTATTTCTCTTAAGTATTAATTGTGTGCATGTACCATCATAAAATTAAGATGTTATTTTTACTACAACATAGGTATGTGTCTTCAAAAAGTGGAGTTTGGGGGTCGGGCCGGTTTCTATTGGAATTAATCCCATATGTTCTGTTGTTCACTTAACGCAGGACCCTCTGGGTTCAATTGACCGCGTTAAGTGGGGTACAACTGTAGTACATAAAGTCTACGGAAATAAAACATACATTTTCAAAGTACCTATCCCTAACCTACCTCATTTAAGCCCTCTATTCATTTTTTTTCATTTGCCATTCATATTTCAATAGAATTTGCTTTAAAACATTAACCACTTTAGTAAATAAATATGAACCAGCACAGAAACCATGAATAAAAAATAGAAAAGTCAAAGAACATGTCATCACAAAAATTGTGACCAAGTCCCAGGTTGCTGATCTGACTTTCTGCCTCATTTACACACAATTGCAGGGTCTCAAATGTTTCTCTTACTATTGACAACACAACATACATACAGGTACATTGTTTCTCACTCTTGAATTTTTTTTTTCATTTTTGCATTTCTTTATGGTTCTTTATTACTACCGGTATTATTACTGAATTATTATCATTATCATTGTTAATATTATTACATTATCGCCCCCCAGGCTCCGATGTGGGTCAGTGACCTGTGCCCGGGTGGGCTAATCCCCGTAAAAAAAAAATAAATACCCCTGTATTTTTTTTTTTAGGGGTCCGGGATTGACGGTTAATCCGAATGTCGGTTAATTGAGGTTTTACTGTACAAATAAATTACTGTTCTTTGCTTGCCTTGAAATGCACCAGAAATATTCTAAGTGACTTTAAGTATTTTATTATTTTTTTACCCAAGGAAATAAGGTGTGCAACTACAGTCGACCCTCGATAATTCAGACTTATAGGGACGAGGGTGTCCGTTTTAGCCGATTGTCCGAATTAACCGATTTAGGTTAGGTTAGGAAATATAGTACCGTATATACACTGTACGTTGAACATGATACACAGTAACAAAAATACAGGAAATACTGTACTGTAAACATCATATAACTAGCTATATAAAACATTACAATATGTTAATTTCATTTACCTTTGGTAGATGACAGATGAGCTTGATGTGGTGGAGGTGGGGGGTAGAGGTGATAACGTGTTATTCGGAGTCAGTAGAGCTGTGATGCTCCACTGGTCCTTGTCCCCCACTCGTAGAAGGCTGAGATGACTGAGGATGGCCTGAGTCAGCAGCAGGCTCAACAGCTGCAGCAGGGTTGGGATGAACTGGCTTGAAGAATGAGTCTAGTTTCAGTTGTTAACCTTGATGATGCTGCCTCTGGATAATGAGTTCCCTAAGGGCTCTAATATGTTGATAGTAATGCTGAATATCATCAGTTTCTGCTTACAATTCAATGTACGAAATGACATTATCAAGGGATTCTCGTATAACAGAGAGTTTGGGTTTTTTGGGCAATGGTTCTTCGTCTTCCTCATCTTCACTATCTCTGCTGTCACCAACGAGAACTTCATCCGAAAATCGTTCCTTGTTTACTTTACGACCAGGTGAGGAGGCTTCATTCTTGAAAGTTTGGGTATTCCGGGGTAGGGACCGCCAATACAACCCAGTTTCATCCACATTATAGACTTGGGAAATCAGGAGCCCTTCACTCTTAATTAAGTCATTTAGCCTGTCCCTGAATGGTTCGATGTCCTCGGTTGGTGTGCTACCAGCTTCACCATGCGTAATTTTATTACACATTCCATGGCGATTTCTAAATCGCCATAACCACCCGTCACTAGCTTTGAAATTCTCGATGCCCATATGACTTGCTAGCTTAACAACAGCAACTTGTATTTCTACACCACGGACGACATTACCACAGGATCAGTGCTGCACAAACCACTTCGTCACAGCCTCCTCAAGATTTGTATCTTTTGCCACTCATACGCTTCCTTGCACCAACAGATGATGATTTAGAAGTTGCATCAACAATATATTTAAAAGAAAATGCAATGAGTTTGCCCTTAGCCTTGCTTTCTAACACCATACTCATCACAAACTCAAGCCACCGAAGCACCAGCCTCTGACTTCCTTATAAGTTCCAGTTTCTGGTTCACAGAAAGGGTCACATAATTCCTCTTCGGCGTTTTACTCCACCTTGAAGACATGATGTAAAATACAAGGTTGAAAGATGCCTAATCACTGAAATATCAACGAAAATTGCAGGGCATCACAACACTGATACTCGAATATGGCGCTAGGTCAACAATGACTGGCGTGACTCAGGCGCGCACAAGGCCGCCGCGTGACCCATCTATCGGACAATCCCAGAACCATAAATTTGGTATGGACTCATCTATAACCCTCCCTTGTTTATAGGTCGACCCTGATTTTTTTACCCCAAAATCGTTAATTTATGATATTCCTTGTTTATAGGTCGACCCAAGTTTTTGAGGGTATTGGAACAACAAAACCTTCAGTAAAAACACTCTACGTCCTATAAACTGAGGCTCGCCGTGCCTGAAACACCGAGTGCTGAAGGCAAATTGTTTACCATTTATTATTACGACACTTTACACTGAAACGCAGGTAGTATTTATTCAAGTCCATTAGGAGGGAATATTATTGTATGCAACAATTTTTTAACTAAAAACCATTCGAAAAGCGATTACGGTAAAATCTTTTGAACAACGAAAGAAAGCGCAAGTCATTGTTTTTGTCATGATTTTATCCCACTTTCCACTGTAATACGTACGTCATTTCAGCAAAAATATTACATTTCCATATTTATTTCTGAGAATATATTCATTCAGTCACAGTTAAGGTAAAATATACTTGTGATGTACTGTAATATTTTAATGAAAATACCCAGTATTTAGAAATTCGGTATCGTAGTTTTCTTTTGTTTAAAATTTAATTAACAAAGATTGATGTTTCAAATGCAATAAACAAAAATTTATGTACTGTAACTATAAATAAACTTTAAAAAATGAATACTTTATGTTTTACATCGTCATGTGTTACCATACCATGCATTTGGCTACTTTGGGCTTGCTATGATGACGCAAGAGATCTGTCCTGGCATCTGTACCGACACTCACAGCTGGTGGTGCGTCGTTTCCATTGTTTACTGGTAGTTAATGGTAAATATTTTTCAACCTAACGAAACTATTACCCGTTTAGAGGTCGACCCCCAATTTTTTGCCAAAAAATTTGGGGTCCACTAAACATGTACCTATGTGTATGTATGTTTATTTGAGTGCCCCGTCATAGGAGCCCGTTTTCTCTCGCTTCAGGACGCCTGAGTCTTCCGTTTTCTCTCTTGATCTTAGAGTGCACCAGAGACTTTGTTAATCCTTAGTGATGACACAGAATTTGAAATTGCAACCCCAATTGCAACTGGAACAGTCCCAGAACCAGAAATTTGATACGGACAGTTCAGATTTCGTCCGATTTATCCGAAATCCGGATTAAAGGGGTCCGAATTAATGAGGGTCGACTGTACTGTATACCATTAAACTACGCGGCCCTCGCCCCTCCGTGGAATACACTACAGGATGCATGGGGAGTAAGGGAGGTTGTGTACGTGTGTCTGACAACTTCCACTACTTACTGTGAGGGTTCTCAACGATGGCACGGGACAGTTCCATTGCATCTTAGAGACACACAATACACACCTATGCTCTTCATATTTCTTATTTTATATATATATATATATATATATATATATATATATATATATATATATATATATATATATATATATATATATATATATATATATATATATATATATATATATATATATATATATATATATATATATATATATATATATATACACACACACACAGATAGACCCCGACTTACGACGGGGTTAGGGACCCCCAAAGTCCCAGGTCGTAAGTCCGACATAGATAAAAATTTTTTTTTTTAAATAAATAATCTACAATGAAATACAGTACAGTAAAAGTAATGAATAATGAGGAATGGATACAGTACAGTGAAAGTAATAAATAATAAGGAATGGTTACAGTGTGACTGAGCACTTACCTTTAATGTAGTCAGCTGAATGCACATGGGGCCCCCATAATTTTCTAATTATACATGGAGACTACATTAACTGGAAACGTTTCGGTATAGAAAATGCGTGTGTCATTTGAAAAAAAAAAAATTAATAAAAAATTAGAGGCGGTCGTAAGTCCCGACGGCCGTATATATAAAAGTCACATTAGAGTATTGAAATCATTTTTCCACAACTTTTATTGTTTAATTATATGTAGCAATGACAATAGGCATTACCATCTCTCAGGTCACAGCTGACTCCTGGCACAGCTCTCAGAATAAAGAGACTTCTTTAACAATTATTGTACCTGGTATAAATGATGTGGCTTAGAAATAAAGAAAATATAATATAAAACTATAAAATAAAAATGAAGATCATGGATGTGTATGTGTGAGAAGTGAACGTGTGTGGAGGTGGTGGGTTATAATTACGTCTCTGACTCCCTTGCGTACCCATGGGTTTATTGTTGCTTTTAACCCCTACGCCCCGGGCTAGGGTGCCACTGGCTGTATCCCCCACGCAGGTAAATCGAGAAAAATCAACTTTTCCAAAAATAATTTTTAACCTTTTTAAATGATAAAACAATCATAAATAAGTAAGAAACCCTATATATTGACCCTCTAGAAACTTCCCTGTGGCCACAGTGGGGAGGGAGATAAAGGGACGGTGTTGTTTTGACGGCTAGCACCCGAGGTCACTTACACACTTAGCGGCCATTTTCTGCTTGCCTTTGTGTCCAGGATGGCCAGTAATGCATATATTTACTGATCATAAGACTTATTTCCTATAAATAATTCATTTATTATATTTTATTTGCATTATTTTTCATAAAAAGTGTTCGGCAACACAGACAGTTGGTCGCCAGGCTGTCTGGCTGTCTTTGTGTTTGGTATAACAAGTAATACATAAAATAATAATAATTCCATAAATAAATACATTTATAACATAATCATAGCATTACTTTACAGTAATACTACACTACAGTACAACTACACTACTTTTAGCAATATTACTTTGATACAACATTATAAAATAGACAAACAATGAAAATGAAACAAACAAAAGTAGATAATTATGTTCAGGAAGCTTCCCTGTGGCCGAGTGTGTGGCGTGACAGGCAAATAGTCACACGGGAACCTGATAACCCACGCTGAGCATTTAAACAGTGGCAGGACAAGGCGCTTATTCTTGAAAGTCAACCGGGACGTAAGGGTTAATGAAACAATAAAAGTTGTCAAAAAAATTTTATAATGCTTTAATTTGTCCAATAAATATGGAGAATATAATATAAAACTATAAAAGAAGAAAATTAAAGAGCATATGTGGGAAGAAAATGTGTTCTGAAGTGAGGTTTTCTTCGTATTTTTATAATTTTGGCTTCCCGTAGGTGAACATTATGGTTTTGGGTCTTCACAGGGTTTCCATAAACCAAACCCCCACGATGTTTAAGGGTTGTGTGTATTGTAAATTACCATAGTAGTTAACTTAGTAACTAGCTACAGTACAAGAAAACCCTCCATTTTATGCCTAAAAATATTGAAACACTTCACAAACAACATCCTTAACACCGAGCACCAGGGCCGGATTAAGCCATGTTGAGGCCCTAAGCTATGTCATCCTGGGAGGCCACCAGGCCACTACCACTTAAAATTATTATTTTTTTTAATATTTTCTAAAGATAAAGTGGATGAGAGGTTATACTACCTGGTGATACCCACAGTAAATAAATTAGACGTGCAGCAAGGAAGTGTTAATGAATACACCAGGAAATGGATATACATATGGATGTACAGTTGTACCCCACTTAACGCGGTCAATTGAACCCAGAGGGTCCCGCGTTAAGTGAAAACCGCGTTAAGTGAATAACAGAACATATGGGATTAATTCCAATAGAACCCAGCCCGACCCCCAAACTCCACTTTTTGACGACAAATAACT